>NC_133148.1:9692600-10052052 GCF_048418815.1 Hemitrygon akajei | reverse complement strand
AAAGACCCCATTGGCCATTGACGAAGAAAGACCCCATTTGGCCATTGAGAAAGAAAGACCCCAGAGAGAAGTCAACGCCAGGATGAAACAAAACACCACTAAATTCAACAGTTCAAAGTAGGTTGAAGGTTAGTGTGGACTCAATGAGACAAATGGCCTGTATTTCTCTATGATTCTCAGCTAAATGCCAAACTATAGGGCATGAGTCTCTATAGGGCATGAGTCTCTATAGGACATGAGTCTCTATAGGGCATGAGTCTCTATAGGGCACGAGTCTCTATAGGACATGAGTCTCTATAGGGGCATGAGTCTCTATAGGACATGAGTCTCTATAGGGCACGAGTCTCTATAGGGCATGAGTCTCTATAGGACATGAGTCTCTATAGGGCATGAGTCTCTATAGGGCATGAGTGAGTCTCTTATAGGGCACGAGTCTCTATAGGGCATGTATCTATAGGACATGAGTTTCTATAGGGCATGAGTCGCTATAGGGCATGGGTCTCTATAGGGCAGAGGTGATCTGCTCTGAGTTTCTTTGCTACATTTTTTTCCAAGAGACTGGGCTATAATCTCCAGTCCCTACCCGATATTTATAATCCCTCATACCCATCGAGTGGGTAACATCTGCAATGTCCATTGCACGCAGTGCATAACTCCAGTACATACCAGACAGCTAACAACCCCAATACCCATAGGAGATGGATAACATCCAATAGCCATCAGAGTGAGCTAAAACCCCAAATTCCCATTCAAGAAGGGCAATGCCCCCAGAATCCATCAGACTGATCCCACACACACTAGTAGGGATACAATCTCCGATAATTAACAGGGTAGCTCACACCCCAAATCCTAACGACATTGGGCTATGATGCCCCAAATTTAATATTCGAGAATATCGCCCTTAATACCAGTCAATGAAGTCCAATGCCCCATGAAACGCAGTGAACCCCTTGCCCGGTTGTAGCCCGGCAGCTGGGGGGTGGGGGCGCTGCCGCGTACCCACTTCTCCAAGTCCCTGGACGCATAGCTGGAAGATAACTAAGCAGAATTCCACGGGCTTGGGGTAAAATTAAGACAGAGGAGCGCCTTTGCCTCAGAGTTGTGAGGAGCAGGACCAGGTCTGGGCCGTTTCTGTGCATGTCGGCGGGTGGCGGGGTACAGCTTTAAATGCGGGGTGCGCCTGGGGTGCAAGGGGTTAATGGAAATCCTGCAGATTTCCTGGATGGAGACGTCACCAATCGAGGTGAGGTCAGATCGGGGGGACAAGCAGTAACTTGACGAATACACCGTGAGAAATAGTTGGAAACACGGCCAGTTGCGCCGCTCTCAATGCATTAGACCTCGTGCAACCCCCCTGGCCAGGAATTACCCCTTTGGAACAGGGTAAAGGAGCAAAAACATCAATGAACAGAACAAAGATAATCAAGGGGACGAGGAGCGCTACATATTTGGAAACAAAGGTGGTTGGGTCCTTCACGCGAAGTGGCTGATCACTCCGCCTTCAAAGTCAAGTCCCTCTTGTGCTGGCAGTTTGTCAGGAGGCATCCGGGAACAGCGGGGCAGCACAGGCGGGCGAGAGCCTCCTTCAACCCCGTCCCTGCGCTGCAAATTCTCAACTTCACGCAAACTTCGAGGCTGGTCCCCTAACTCCCATAGAATCCCTGGCACATCGTGTCCAATTTTCCACCTTTTGTTTTCTTGTCTATTGTGTTTATTTTCCTCAATTCCCATGTTTGTTTTCTGGGTCTCAAGAGTGCATTCTTATTTTAGCATAGAATTCTACACCACAGTATAGGCCCTTCAAGACTGTGCTGACCTTTTCACCTACTCCTAAAATCAATCTAACCTTTCTCTCCCATGTAGCCCTCCATTTTAAAATCACCCATGTGCCTAGCTGAGAGATTTTAAAATGTCTCTAATGTATCTGCCTCCTACCAACATCCAGGTAGGGAGTTCCCACACCTTCACCATTTTCTGTGTAAAATACCCACTTCTGAAATCACCCCCCCCCCCTCCCCCCAATCATTAGAACCCCTAGTATTTCTAGCCTGGGATAGTCTGTGGTTATCCACATTATCAATACCTCTTGTGTACATACCTCTGTCAATTCACTTCTCATCCTCCTTTGCTCCAAGGGGAAAAGCTTAGCTGGCTCAACCTATTCTGTAGTTTTAGTGCTCCTTTTCCCAAGTTTGAGAGTTTATTTTTATCAGAATTCAAACATGTTTCTTTTCCTGGATTTTCCCGAACATAGGATTCTGCCATTTAATGTTGCAACAGTTAATCTGATTGTCGAACTGTGCTCCATATCCGTGCCAGTATATACCGTACTAACTTTCAGTCCCCTCAATCGATATCCCTCGGCCTTAAACAGACCGCCTCCACCATCATTTGGGGAAGATTTCCAATGATCCTTTGCCAGAACAAAATTGTGCCATATTTGTTATCATGTGGGTGGCTGCTCATTTAAACAGTGACCCCAAGTATTTGATTCCGAGTTCATTGCAAGGGATGACAACAGAGCAGCAATGGCTGGTGTTTCTGGGAGCAATTCGAAAGGCTCAGGATAGATACATCCCAAAGAGGGAGTACTCCAAAGGTAGGATGGATGATACAATCGTGGCTGACAAAGGAAAACAATGCCGACATAAATGCCAAGGAGGGGTCACATAATAGAGCAAGAAATGGTGGGAAGTTAGAGGATTGGGAAGCTTTTAAAAACTGATAGAAAGCAACTAAGAAGTCGTAAAGAGGGAAAAAGATGGAATACAAATGTAAGCTAGCCAATAATATCAAAGACGATACCAAATGTTTCTCCAGATATATAAAGAGTAAAAGAGAGGCAAATGTAGATCAGAATCAGGCTTACTATCTCCAGCATGTGTCGTGAAATGTGTTAACTTTGTGGCAGCAGTACAATACAATACACGATAAATATAGAGAAAAAACTGAGTTACATCAAATATATATATTATAGTTAAATTAAGTAATTAGTATCAAAAATAGGAAATGAAAAAAGTATGAGGTAGTGTACATGGGTTCAATGTCCGTTCAGAAATCTGATGGCAGAGGGAAAGAAGCTGTTCCTGAATCACAGAGTGTGTGTCTCCGTCCTCGTGGTGACAATGTGAAGAGGGCATGTCCTGGCTGGTGGGGGTCCTTAATGATGGACCCTCCCTGCTTGAAGATGTCTTGTATTCTATGGAGGCTAGTGCCCAAGATGGAGCTGACTAATTTACAACAGTCTGCAGCTTACTTTGATCCTGTGTGAAATCGGACTGCTGGAAAACAATGCTGGAGAGGTAGTAATGGGGAACAAGGAAATGGTGGACGAACTGAATAAGTATTTTGCATCAGCCTTCATTGTGAAAGACACTAGCTGTATGGTGGAAGTTTGAAAGTGTCGGGGCAGATGTGAGTGAAGTTGCCATTACTAGGGAGAAGGTGCTTAGGAAACAAAGTTCTGAAGGTAGATAAATCACTTGGACTGGATGGTTTTTGAAAGAGGTGGCTGAAGAGATTGTGGAGGCATTAATAATAATCTTCCAAGGAGCAATAGATTCTGGAATGATTCTGGAGAACTGGAATATTGCTAATGTCACTCCACTCTTCAAGAAGGGAGAGAGGCAGAAGAAAGGAAATTATAGACCAGTTAGCCTGACCTCAGTGGTTGGGTAGATGCTGGAGTGGATTGTTAATGATCTGGTTTTGGGGGTACTTGGAAGCACATGGTAAAATTGGACTAAGTCAGCATGGTTTCCTCAAGAGAAAACCTTGCCTGACAAATCTGTTGGAATTCTTTGAAGAAATAAGAAGCAGGATAGACAAAGGAGAATCGGTTGACATTGTGTACTTGGATTTTCAGGAGGCCTTTGAGAAGATGCCGCACACGAGGCTGCTTAACAAGCTACGAGCCCATGGTATTACAGGAAAGATTCTAATATGGATATAGCAGTGGCCAATTGGCAGGAAGCAAAGAGTGGGATTAAAAGGAGCTTGTTCTGGTTGGCTGCTGGTGACCAGAGGTGCTCCACAGGGTCTGTGTTGTTATTGCTTCTTTTTACGTTATAAGTCAATGATTTGGATGATGGAATTGATGGCTTTGTGGCCAGGCTTACAGAAAATGTACGAAGATAGGTGGAGGGGCCGGTAGTGTTGAGGAAGCAGCGAAGCTCCAGAAGAACTTGGACAGATGAGGAGAATGGGCAATGGCGGATGGAATACAGTGTCAGGAAGTGTCTGGCCATACAATTGGGTAGAAGAAAATGTAGGTTATTTTCTAAATGGAGAGAAAATTCAAAAATTTGAGGAAATTTCAAAAATTGGGAATCCTCACGCAGGATTCCTGATGGTTAATTTACAGGTTGGTCGGTGGTGAGGAAGGCAAATGCGTTGTTAGCATTCACTTTGAGAGGACTAGAATATAAAAGCAAGGATGAAATGTAGAGGCTTTATAAAGCACTGGTGAGTCTTCATGGAGTATTGTGAGCAGCTTTTGGGCTCTTGTCTATGAAAGGATGTGCCGACACTGAAGAGGGTTCACAGGATGTTCACGAAAAGGATTCTGGGATTGAAAAGGTACTCACATGAGGACCAATTGACGGCTCTGGTCCTGTACTTACCGAATTGCAGAAGAATGAGGGGGAATCTTATTGAAACCTATCGGATGTTAAAAAGCCTGGATAGAGTGGCTGCAGAGAAGATGTTTCATGTGGTGGGGTTGTCTAGGGCCGAAGGACACAGCCTCAGAATAGAAGGATATCCATTTAGAACAGAGACTATAAGGAATTTCTTTAGCCATCCAAGGAATTCATTGCCACAGATGGCTGTGGAGGCCAGATCTGGGTATATTTAAGGCAGAGGTTGATAGATTCTTGATTAGTCAAGGCATGAAGGGTAATGGGAATGCAGTAGGTTGGGGCTGAGGGAAAATGGATCAGCCTTGTGCAGACTCAATGGGCCAAATGGCCTAGTTCTAAGATGAAGCACCCTGTCCACATCAACCTTGTCATGGACCCTCAGAATCAGACAGGGTCCATTTTTAAACATGACAGCAGATGCAAACCTAATCTGTCGCACCTTTCTTTCTGGAACAATCCAAACTTCCTGTAATTAAAGTAGTAAATTGGAAACGTTAACAGTTCTCTCTCCACAGCACTCTCCAACTGCAGCACATCCTATCCCTTTCATCACCACAGTAGAGATACTCTCAGATAGGCACGTGGATGAAGGAGAAGCGCTCTAAACGGGAGGGAAGGTTGGATTGATTTTGGAGTAGGTTAAAGGGTCTACACAACATCTGGGGCCATAGGGTGGGCTCTAGTATTCCACGTTCTACCAACCATCAATCAGCAGAGATCCCCACCATCTGCCCAAGCCATCATCAAGCAGGCTAAAAGCCTCCAGGCTCACGCCACCGGGCTCAGGAGCAGGTATGTCCCTTCAACCTCTGTGTTCCTGAACCAACCCCAATCACTAGCTTAGTATAGTAACCCGATGATCACTTTGCAGGCGGGGCAGCGTGTTAGCGTAGTGGTTAGCACAATTCCTGTCTAGGGCCAGCGATCACTGATCAGGGTTCGATTCCCACCGCTGTCTGTAAGGAGTTTTTACCTTCTCCCGTTGACCGCCAGTTTCCTTCCCCATTCCATGGAGCTGGGCTGAATGAGTGAGTAGTGGGCAGTTGTATCGGCGCGGGAAGGGTGGTGACACAATCCTCACTGATTTGATTTCATGCAGATGATGCGTTGCACTGAATGCGATGAATAGAGCAAATCCTTATCATTTTTATAAAGTGAACTTTGTTGTCTTTTGTTCTAATTGTGTTTTATTGTAAAAATGTATGTTTAATTCAATGAAAAAAACTATAGCTTATGTTGAATTCAGCAAAAAATGTGTATAATTTATGTTGAGTTCAATAAAAATTGTGTAATTTATGTTTAATTCAGTAAAAATTGTGTATAATTTAGGTTTAATTCATGTGTTCCTTGTGAATGCTGCTTGCTAACGCGGTGTGCCTGCGTAAGGAAGTTTTTCATTGCACCTGTGGACACACGTACTTGGGTAGATGACAGCAAACTCGACCTTAACTGGAGTTCAGGATCGAACCCAGGGCACTGGGACTGTGCAGCAGCACTCCCTGCGACACTTGCCACACTTGTAGAGGCATCTGCTGTCCTGTGTGTGATTGGGACGTTGCTGGGAATAATTCCAAGAGTCTGCCGGGCACAGAAAGCAGCACACAGCAGTTAGAGGAGAAACAGTGTGAACTACGGTGTCCTTATACAATCTTGTCAATCATGATGTGTGGGCACGGTGGGCTGTAGTTTGCTTTCGGTACCGTGCGTCTCTGTGAACAGAGGCATTACAGGTTCCATCACCACAAGCAGAGAGATGTTGAACTGCCTCTGTGGGGGAACGGAATTGGGACAATTCAAGTCCAAACCGCGTCAGGACTGAGTGGAGAGGAGGAGCCCAAGGTGATTGGTGGACTGAGGTGGGATGTAAGCTGTTGGGCAGGGTGTGCCAGGTGCGGGAGGGGAGGGGAGGGGGATGTAGTTCAGAGACAGTGGCAGCTGGATGACAGATGGAGAAAGAAAATCTTGCAGATGCTGGAAATCCAAAGCAACACTCACAAAATGCTGGAGGAACTCCGCAGGTCAGACGGTGTCTACGGACAGAGTAACACACACAAAATGCTGGAGGAACTCAGCAGGTCAGACGGTGTCTATGGACAGAGTAACACTCACAAAATGCTGGAGGAACTCAGCAGGTCAGACGGTGTCTACGGACAGAGTAACACACACAAAATGCTGGAGGAACTCAGCAGGTCAGACAGTGTCTACGGACAGAGTAACACACACAAAATGCTGGAGGAACTCAGCAGGTCAGACGGTGTCTACGGACAGAGTAACACACACAAAATGCTGGAGGAACTCAGCAGGTCAGACGGTGTCTATGGACAGAGTAACACACAAAATGCTGGAGGAACTCAGCAGGTCAGACGGTGTCTATGGACAGAGTAACACACACAAAATGCTGGAGGAACTCAGCAGGTCAGACGGTGTCTATGGACAGAGTAACACACACAAAATGCTGGAGGAACTCAGCATGTCAGGCAAAATCAGAATCAGAACCAGGTTTAATATCACTGGCATATTTCATGAAATTTGTTGTTTTACGGTATATATGAAAAAAACAAATAAGTAGCGTAGAAAGAGAGGGGGAAATTACTGAGGAAGTGTTTATGTGTTCAATGTCCATTCAGAAATCTGATTGCAGAGGGGAAGAAGCTGTTGCTGAAATGTTGAGTGTGTGCCTCCAGGCTCCTGTACCTCCTCCCTGATGAGAAGAGATGACATACCCCTGGGTGATGGAGTCCTTGATGATGGATGCTGACTTTTTGACTCATTGCCTTTTGAAGGTGTCCTCAGCACTGGGGAGACTAGTGTCCATGATGCAGCTGGCTGAGTTTACACCTTTCTGCAGTTTTTTTTCTAATCCATTTGCACCCCCTGTCATAAGGTGCAAGACACAGACACTAAAGTACTAAGGAGAGGACTAGGTGTATCAAGAAAGCAAGGGAAGAGGGGGAGAAACGACACTGGACAAGACACAGGCCATGGACAAGACTGGGAGACACGGCATGGGCTAGGACTAGAGTAGGAGAGTGGGACCTGGACGAGGAACTAGGAACTGGGACAAGGACTCCGAGCCAAAGACTGGGCAGGGACCCAGAACCTGGGTCTCGACTCAGGCTCGGACTCCGGATCCAGGCGAGGACTGGACATGGGGGCAGGACGCGGGACTCCAGGGCTGGACGAGGCACGAAGCTCAGACTTGGTCTTGATCGAGGGAGAGCAGGAATGCAGAGCCAGGACCCCTCCTTAGGAACAGGACATAGGGCCAGGGCTTTACACAGAGCCAGGACCCCTCCTTAGGAACAGGAGGTAGGGCCAGGGCTTTACACAGAGCCAGGACTCCTCCTTAGGAACAGGAGGTAGGGCCAGGGCTTTACACAGAGCCAGGACCCCTCCTTAGGAACAGGACATAGGGCCAGGGCTTTACACAGAGCCAGGACCCCTCCTCAGGAACAGGAGGTAGGGCCAGGGCTTTACACAGAGCCAGGACCCCTCCTTAGGAACAGGACGTAGGGCCAGGGCTTTACACAGAGCCAGGACCCCTCCTTAGGAACAGGACATAGGGCCAGGGCTTTACACAGAGCCAGGACCCCTCCTTAGGAACAGGAGGTAGGGCCAGGGCTTTACACAGAGCCAGGACCCCTCCTTAGGAACAGGACATAGGGCCAGGGCTTTACACAGAGCCAGGACCCCTCCTTAGGAACAGGACATAGGGCCAGGGCTTTACATAGAGCCAGGACCCCTCCTTAGGAACAGGACGTAGGGCCAGGGCTTTACACAGAGCCAGGACCCCTCCTTAGGAACAGGAGGTAGGGCCAGGGCTTTACACAGAGCCAGGACCCCTCCTTAGGAACAGGAGGTAGGGCCAGGGCTTTACACAGAGCCAGGACCCCTCCTTAGGAACAGGAGGTAGGGCCAGGGCTTTACACAGAGCCAGGACCCCTCCTTAGGAACAGGAGGTAGGGCCAGGGCTTTACACAGAGCCAGGACCCCTCCTTAGGAACAGTACGTAGGGCCAGGGCTTTACACAGAGCCAGGACCCCTCCTTAGGAACAGGACATAGGGCCAGGGCTTTACACAGAGCTGGGACCCCTCCTTAAGAACAGGACGTAGGGCCAGGGCTTTACACAGAGCCAGGACCCCTCCTTAGGAACAGGACGTAGGGCCAGGGCTTTACACAGAGCCAGGACCCCTCCTTAGGAACAGGAGGTAGGGCCAGGGCTTTACACAGAGCCAGGACCCCTCCTTAGGAACAGGAGGTAGGGCCAGGGCTTTACACAGAGCCAGGACCCCTCCTTAGGAACAGGAGGTAGGGCCAGGGCTTTACACAGAGCCAGGACCCCTCCTTAGGAACAGGAGGTAGGGCCAGGTCTTTACACAGAGCCAGGACCCCTCCTTAGGAACAGGACATAGGGCCAGGGCTTTACACAGATCCAGGACCCCTCCTTAGGAACAGGAGGTAGGGCCAGGGCTTTACACAGAGCCAGGACCTCTCCTTAGGAACAGGACATAGGGCCAGGGCTTTACACAGAGCCAGGACCCCTCCTTAGGAACAGGACATAGGGCCAGGGCTTTACACAGAGCCAGGACCCCTCCTTAGGAACAGGACATAGGGCCAGGGCTTTACACAGAGCCAGGACCCCTCCTTAGGAACAGGAGGTAGGGCCAGGGCTTTACGCAGAGCCAGGACCTCTCCTTAGGAACAGGACATAGGGCCAGGGCTTTACACAGAGCCAGGACCCCTCCTTAGGAACAGGACATAGGGCCAGGGCTTTACACAGAGCCAGGACCCCTTCTTAGGAACAGGAGGTAGGGCCAGGGCTTTACACAGAGCCAGGACCCCTCCTTAGGAACAGGAGGTAGGGCCAGGGCTTTACACAGAGCCAGGACCCCTCCATAGGAACAGGACATAGGGCCAGGGCTTTACACAGAGCCAGGACCCCTCCTTAGGAACAGGACATAGGGCCAGGGCTTTACACAGAGCCAGGACCCCTCCTTAGGAACAGGAGGTAGGGCCAGGGCTTTACACAGAGCCAGGACCCCTCCTTAGGAACAGGAGGTAGGGCCAGGGCTTTACACAGAGCCAGGACCCCTCCTTAGGAACAGGAGGTAGGGCCAGGGCTTTACACAGAGCCAGGACCCCTCCTTAGGAACAGGAGGTAGGGCCAGGGCTTTACACAGAGCCAGGACCCCTCCTTAGGAACAGGACATAGGGCCAGGTCTTTACACAGAGCCAGGACCCCTCCTTAGGAACAGTACGTAGGGCCAGGGCTTTACACAGAGCCAGGACCCCTTCTTAGGAACAGGACATAGGGCCAGGGCTTTACACAGAGCTGGGACCCCTCCTTAGGAACAGGACATAGGGCCAGGGCTTAACACAGAGCCAGAACCCCTCCTTAGGAACAGGAGGTAGGGCCAGGGCTTTACACAGAGCCAGGACCCCTCCTTAGGAACAGGAGGTAGGGCCAGGGCTTTACACAGAGCCAGGACCCCTCCTTAGGTACTGGACATAGGGCCAGGGCTTTACACAGAGCCTGGACCCTTCCTTAGGAACTGGACATAGGGCCAGGGCTTTACACAGAGCCAGGACCCCTCCTTAGGAACTGGACATAGGGCCAGGGCTTTACACAGAGCCGTGACCCCTCCTTAGGAACTGGACATAGGGCCAGGGCTTTACACATAGCCAGGACCCCTCCTTAGGAACAGGACATAGGGCCAGGGCTTTACACAGAGCCAGGACCCCTCCTTAGGAACAGGAGGTAGGGCCAGGGCTTTACACAGAGCCAGGACCCCTCCTTAGGAACAGGACATAGGGCCAGGGCTTTACACAGAGCCAGGACCCCTCCTTAGGAACAGGAGGTAGGGCCAGGGCTTTACACAGAGCCAGGACCCCTCCTTAGGAACAGGAGGTAGGGCCAGGGCTTTACACAGAGCCAGGACCCCTCCTTAGGAACAGGAGGTAGGGCCAGGGCTTTACACAGAGCCAGGACCCCTCCTTAGGAACAGGACATAGGCCAGGGTTTTACACAGAGTCAGGACCCCTCCTTAGGAACAGGACATAGGGCCAGGGCTTTACACAGAGCCGGGACCCCTCCTTAGGAACTGGACATAGGGCCAGGGCTTTACACAGAGCCAGGACCCCTCCTTAGGAACAGGAGGTAGGGCCAGGGCTTTACACAGAGCCAGGACCCCTCCTTAGGAACAGGAGGTAGGGCCAGGGCTTTACACAGAGCCAGGACCCCTCCATAGGAACAGGACATAGGGCCAGGGCTTTACACAGAGCCAGGACCCCTCCTTAGGAACAGGACATAGGGCCAGGGCTTTACACAGAGCCAGGACCCCTCCTTAGGAACAGGACATAGGGCCAGGGCTTTACACAGAGCCAGGACCCCTCCTTAGGAACAGGAGGTAGGGCCAGGGCTTTACGCAGAGCCAGGACCTCTCCTTAGGAACAGGACATAGGGCCAGGGCTTTACACAGAGCCAGGACCCCTCCTTAGGAACAGGACATAGGGCCAGGGCTTTACACAGAGCCAGGACCCCTTCTTAGGAACAGGAGGTAGGGCCAGGGCTTTACACAGAGCCAGGACCCCTCCTTAGGAACAGGAGGTAGGGCCAGGGCTTTACACAGAGCCAGGACCCCTCCATAGGAACAGGACATAGGGCCAGGGCTTTACACAGAGCCAGGACCCCTCCTTAGGAACAGGACATAGGGCCAGGGCTTTACACAGAGCCAGGACCCCTCCTTAGGAACAGGAGGTAGGGCCAGGGCTTTACACAGAGCCAGGACCCCTCCTTAGGAACAGGAGGTAGGGCCAGGGCTTTACACAGAGCCAGGACCCCTCCTTAGGAACAGGAGGTAGGGCCAGGGCTTTACACAGAGCCAGGACCCCTCCTTAGGAACAGGAGGTAGGGCCAGGGCTTTACACAGAGCCAGGACCCCTCCTTAGGAACAGGACATAGGGCCAGGTCTTTACACAGAGCCAGGACCCCTCCTTAGGAACAGTACGTAGGGCCAGGGCTTTACACAGAGCCAGGACCCCTCCTTAGGAACAGGACATAGGGCCAGGGCTTTACACAGAGCTGGGACCCCTCCTTAGGAACAGGACATAGGGCCAGGGCTTTACACAGAGCCAGAACCCCTCCTTAGGAACAGGAGGTAGGGCCAGGGCTTTACACAGAGCCAGGACCCCTCCTTAGGAACAGGAGGTAGGGCCAGGGCTTTACACAGAGCCAGGACCCCTCCTTAGGTACTGGACATAGGGCCAGGGCTTTACACAGAGCCTGGACCCTTCCTTAGGAACTGGACATAGGGCCAGGGCTTTACACAGAGCCAGGACCCCTCCTTAGGAACTGGACATAGGGCCAGGGCTTTACACAGAGCCAGGACCCCTCCTTAGGAACTGGACATAGGGCCAGGGCTTTACACATAGCCAGGACCCCTCCTTAGGAACAGGACATAGGGCCAGGGCTTTACACAGAGCCAGGACCCCTCCTTAGGAACAGGAGGTAGGGCCAGGGCTTTACACAGAGCCAGGACCCCTCCTTAGGAACAGGACATAGGGCCAGGGTTTTACACAGAGTCAGGACCCCTCCTTAGGAACAGGACATAGGGCCAGGGCTTTACACAGAGCCGGGACCCCTCCTTAGGAACTGGACATAGGGCCAGGGCTTTACACAGAGCCAGGACCCCTCCTTAGGAACAGGAGGTAGGGCCAGGGCTTTACACAGAGCCAGGACCCCTCCTTAGGAACAGGAGGTAGGGCCAGGGCTTTACACAGAGCCAGGACCCCTCCATAGGAACAGGACATAGGGCCAGGGCTTTACACAGAGCCAGGACCCCTCCTTAGGAACAGGACATAGGGCCAGGTCTTTACACAGAGCCAGGACCCCTCCTTAGGAACAGGAGGTAGGGCCAGGGCTTTACACAGAGCCAGGACCCCTCCTTAGGAACAGGACATAGGGCCAGGGCTTTACACAGAGCCAGGACCCCTCCTTAGGAACAGGACGTAGGGCCAGGGCTTTACACAGAGCCAGGACCCCTCCTTAGGAACAGGACATAGGGCCAGGGCTTTACACAGAGCCAGGACCCCTCCTTAGGAACAGGACATAGGGCCAGGTCTTTACACAGAGCCAGGACCCCTCCTTAGGAACAGGAGGTAGGGCCAGGGCTTTACACAGAGCCAGGACCCCTCCTTAGGAACAGGACATAGGGCCAGGGCTTTACACAGAGCCAGGACCCCTCCTTAGGAACAGGAGGTAGGGCCAGGGCTTTACACAGAGCCAGGACCCCTCCTTAGGAACAGGACATAGGGCCAGGGCTTTACACAGAGCCAGGACCCCTCCTTAAGAACAGGAGGTAGGGCCAGGGCTTTACACAGAGCCAGGACCCCTCCTTAGGAACAGGAGGTAGGGCCAGGGCTTTACACAGAGCCAGGACCCCTCCATAGGAACAGGACATAGGGCCAGGGCTTTACACAGAGCCAGGACCCCTCCTTAGGAACAGGACATAGGGCCAGGGCTTTACACAGAGCCAGGACCCCTCCTTAGGAACAGGAGGTAGGGCCAGGGCTTTACACAGAGCCAGGACCCCTCCTTAGGAACAGGAGGTAGGGCCAGGGCTTTACACAGAGCCAGGACCCCTCCTTAGGAACAGGAGGTAGGGCCAGGGCTTTACACAGAGCCAGGACCCCTCCTTAGGAACAGGACATAGGGCCAGGGCTTTACACAGAGCTGGGACCCCTCCTTAGGAACAGGACATAGGGCCAGGGCTTAACACAGAGCCAGAACCCCTCCTTAGGAACAGGAGGTAGGGCCAGGGCTTTACACAGAGCCAGGACCCCTCCTTAGGAACAGGAGGTAGGGCCAGGGCTTTACACAGAGCCAGGACCCCTCCTTAGGTACTGGACATAGGGCCAGGGCTTTACACAGAGCCTGGACCCTTCCTTAGGAACTGGACATAGGGCCAGGGCTTTACACAGAGCCAGGACCCCTCCTTAGGAACTGGACATAGGGCCAGGGCTTTACACAGAGCCGTGACCCCTCCTTAGGAACTGGACATAGGGCCAGGGCTTTACACATAGCCAGGACCCCTCCTTAGGAACAGGACATAGGGCCAGGGCTTTACACAGAGCCAGGACCCCTCCTTAGGAACAGGAGGTAGGGCCAGGGCTTTACACAGAGCCAGGACCCCTCCTTAGGAACAGGACATAGGGCCAGGGCTTTACACAGAGCCAGGACCCCTCCTTAGGAACAGGAGGTAGGGCCAGGGCTTTACACAGAGCCAGGACCCCTCCTTAGGAACAGGAGGTAGGGCCAGGGCTTTACACAGAGCCAGGACCCCTCCTTAGGAACAGGAGGTAGGGCCAGGGCTTTACACAGAGCCAGGACCCCTCCTTAGGAACAGGACATAGGCCAGGGTTTTACACAGAGTCAGGACCCCTCCTTAGGAACAGGACATAGGGCCAGGGCTTTACACAGAGCCGGGACCCCTCCTTAGGAACTGGACATAGGGCCAGGGCTTTACACAGAGCCAGGACCCCTCCTTAGGAACAGGAGGTAGGGCCAGGGCTTTACACAGAGCCAGGACCCCTCCTTAGGAACAGGAGGTAGGGCCAGGGCTTTACACAGAGCCAGGACCCCTCCATAGGAACAGGACATAGGGCCAGGGCTTTACACAGAGCCAGGACCCCTCCTTAGGAACAGGACATAGGGCCAGGGCTTTACACAGAGCCAGGACCCCTCCTTAGGAACAGGACATAGGGCCAGGGCTTTACACAGAGCCAGGACCCCTCCTTAGGAACAGGAGGTAGGGCCAGGGCTTTACGCAGAGCCAGGACCTCTCCTTAGGAACAGGACATAGGGCCAGGGCTTTACACAGAGCCAGGACCCCTCCTTAGGAACAGGACATAGGGCCAGGGCTTTACACAGAGCCAGGACCCCTTCTTAGGAACAGGAGGTAGGGCCAGGGCTTTACACAGAGCCAGGACCCCTCCTTAGGAACAGGAGGTAGGGCCAGGGCTTTACACAGAGCCAGGACCCCTCCATAGGAACAGGACATAGGGCCAGGGCTTTACACAGAGCCAGGACCCCTCCTTAGGAACAGGACATAGGGCCAGGGCTTTACACAGAGCCAGGACCCCTCCTTAGGAACAGGAGGTAGGGCCAGGGCTTTACACAGAGCCAGGACCCCTCCTTAGGAACAGGAGGTAGGGCCAGGGCTTTACACAGAGCCAGGACCCCTCCTTAGGAACAGGAGGTAGGGCCAGGGCTTTACACAGAGCCAGGACCCCTCCTTAGGAACAGGAGGTAGGGCCAGGGCTTTACACAGAGCCAGGACCCCTCCTTAGGAACAGGACATAGGGCCAGGTCTTTACACAGAGCCAGGACCCCTCCTTAGGAACAGTACGTAGGGCCAGGGCTTTACACAGAGCCAGGACCCCTCCTTAGGAACAGGACATAGGGCCAGGGCTTTACACAGAGCTGGGACCCCTCCTTAGGAACAGGACATAGGGCCAGGGCTTTACACAGAGCCAGAACCCCTCCTTAGGAACAGGAGGTAGGGCCAGGGCTTTACACAGAGCCAGGACCCCTCCTTAGGAACAGGAGGTAGGGCCAGGGCTTTACACAGAGCCAGGACCCCTCCTTAGGTACTGGACATAGGGCCAGGGCTTTACACAGAGCCTGGACCCTTCCTTAGGAACTGGACATAGGGCCAGGGCTTTACACAGAGCCAGGACCCCTCCTTAGGAACTGGACATAGGGCCAGGGCTTTACACAGAGCCAGGACCCCTCCTTAGGAACTGGACATAGGGCCAGGGCTTTACACATAGCCAGGACCCCTCCTTAGGAACAGGACATAGGGCCAGGGCTTTACACAGAGCCAGGACCCCTCCTTAGGAACAGGAGGTAGGGCCAGGGCTTTACACAGAGCCAGGACCCCTCCTTAGGAACAGGACATAGGGCCAGGGTTTTACACAGAGTCAGGACCCCTCCTTAGGAACAGGACATAGGGCCAGGGCTTTACACAGAGCCGGGACCCCTCCTTAGGAACTGGACATAGGGCCAGGGCTTTACACAGAGCCAGGACCCCTCCTTAGGAACAGGAGGTAGGGCCAGGGCTTTACACAGAGCCAGGACCCCTCCTTAGGAACAGGAGGTAGGGCCAGGGCTTTACACAGAGCCAGGACCCCTCCATAGGAACAGGACATAGGGCCAGGGCTTTACACAGAGCCAGGACCCCTCCTTAGGAACAGGACATAGGGCCAGGTCTTTACACAGAGCCAGGACCCCTCCTTAGGAACAGGAGGTAGGGCCAGGGCTTTACACAGAGCCAGGACCCCTCCTTAGGAACAGGACATAGGGCCAGGGCTTTACACAGAGCCAGGACCCCTCCTTAGGAACAGGACGTAGGGCCAGGGCTTTACACAGAGCCAGGACCCCTCCTTAGGAACAGGACATAGGGCCAGGGCTTTACACAGAGCCAGGACCCCTCCTTAGGAACAGGACATAGGGCCAGGTCTTTACACAGAGCCAGGACCCCTCCTTAGGAACAGGAGGTAGGGCCAGGGCTTTACACAGAGCCAGGACCCCTCCTTAGGAACAGGACATAGGGCCAGGGCTTTACACAGAGCCAGGACCCCTCCTTAGGAACAGGAGGTAGGGCCAGGGCTTTACACAGAGCCAGGACCCCTCCTTAGGAACAGGACATAGGGCCAGGGCTTTACACAGAGCCAGGACCCCTCCTTAAGAACAGGACGTAGGGCCAGGGTTTTACACAGAGCCAGGACCCCTCCTTAGGAACAGGACATAGGGCCAGGGCTTTACACAGAGCCAGGACCCCTCCTTAGGAACAGGACATAGGGCCAGGGCTTTACACAGAGCCAGGACCCCTCCTTAGGAACAGGACATAGGGCCAGGTCTTTACACAGAGCCAGGACCCCTCCTTAGGAACAGGAGGTAGGGCCAGGGCTTTACACAGAGCCAGGACCCCTCCTTAGGAACAGGACATAGGGCCAGGGCTTTACACAGAGCCAGGACCCCTCCTTAGGAACAGGAGGTAGGGCCAGGGCTTTACACAGAGCCAGGACCCCTCCTTAGGAACAGGACATAGGGCCAGGGCTTTACACAGAGCCAGGACCCCTCCTTAAGAACAGGACGTAGGGCCAGGGTTTTACACAGAGCCAGGACCCCTCCTTAGGAACAGGACATAGGGCCAGGGCTTTACACAGAGCCAGGACCCCTCCTTAGGAACAGGACATAGGGCCAGGGCTTTACACAGAGCCAGGACCCCTCCTTAGGAACAGGACATAGGGCCAGGGCTTTACACAGAGCCAGGACCCCTCCTTAGGAACAGGACATAGGGCCAGGGCTTTACACAGAGCCAGGACCCCTCCTTAGGAACAGGAGGTAGGGCCAGGGCTTTACACAGAGCCAAGACCCCTCCTTAGGAACAGGAGGTAGGGCCAGGGCTTTACACAGAGCCAGGACCCCTCCTTAGGTACAGGAGGTAGGGCCAGGGCTTTACACAGAGCCAGGACCCCTCCTTAGGAACAGGACATAGGGCCAGGGCTTTACACAGAGCCAGGACCCCTCCTTAGGAACAGGACATAGGGCCAGGGCTTTACACAGACACTAAACGCAGCGACACAAAGAGACAGTTCCAAGCTCAACGATGGATAGTTCCTTCTGTTGGTGTGGCAAGTCTCCGGTCTCACTCCAGCAGCTGAACTTGACGGCGATACAGGCGAGGATGTAGGCGTGGGCAGCCGGCAAGGCTTCAGGCGTGGGTAGCAGAAAGAAGGTGAAGAGAAGGGAACAGTCTAGCCTCAGGGTAACACAAAGACAGCCTGACTTACCCAATGGAGGCAAAGACAGGGAGGGACAGATCCAACCGCAGGGTAATGGCAAAGCCAGCCTGACTTACCCCACAGAGGCAAGAACACAATACTATCAGGACAAACCAGCATCTACATGCAAACCCAGGGCTACTTATATTCCCGGCCCCAAGACAAGAATCAGGTGCCTAGGATTAAACTCAAATGAAACAAGGGACATCCGGAAGAGCCGGAGTCTGGAGTCCACAGACCGGACTGTGAACCGGAATGCGGACTTCACGGACCGGACCATGACCCCCCATTACAGACGGTGATGCAACCAGTTAGAGTGCTCTCCATGGTACATCAGTGGATATTTGCCAGTGCCTTTGGTGACATACCAATTCTCCTCAAATTCCTAATGAAATGTCATGCCGTCTTTATAATTGTGGCAATATGTTTGGCTCAGGATGGATATCCAGAGATGTTGACACTCAGGAACTTGAAACTGCTCACTGGTGACCTCTTGATCAGAACTGGTGTGCGTCCCCTCAACTTCCCCTTCCTGAAGTCCACATTTAATCTCGGTCTCACCATTGCTGAGTGCATCACTGTTGTTCTGACACCACTCGGGCACTGGTATCATTGATACGCTTCTGAAGCGGGGGGAGCTTCTGACTGGAGCGAAGAGAGATTGAAGGTGTCTTTGAACGCGCCTGCCAGCTGGTTGGCATAGGGTTTCAGAGCCCTGCCAGGTACCCCATTGGGACCTGTCACCTTGCGAAGGTTAACCCTCTTGAAAGACAATCTGACTTCAGCATCCGAGACAGAGATCTCAGGGTCACTGGGTGCTGCAGGGATCCTCATAGCTGAACTTTTATTCTCCCTTTCAAAGGCAGCACGAAAGGTGTTGAGCTCATCGGGAAGTGAAGCACCACGGCCTTCCCTGATGTTAGGTTTCACTTTGTAGGAAGTAATGGCCTGCAAACCCTGCCAGTAGAGCTACTAGGACTTGATGTTTCAATACCAATGATAAGGTCGGCACTCTCGATGTTGGCAGTAGGCTTGGAGTGGTGACGAGGAGGGTAGCTATGTCATCCGGGTCATCAGGTGGGCACCCTCCTTCTTTGATGTTTCGTTGATAAGCCCATGACATCTCCAGAGGGCTCAACGGTGCTACCTGGTGTCGCAGATACACCCCCCTCAGTTCCGTACCCTCCTGTCTTCATCTTGCAGCCCAGTTGTTCTCTTTCCTTTTAATCCAAATCCAGTTGCTGCTTTCTTCTGCTGCATTTGACAAGGACTTGATTGCTCATTGGAGGGAGACACCCCTCACCCTCACCTCCTTCAATAGGCTGGTCGTAGATGTAGCAACGAATCCCCTGCATCCCACTTGTACAGGGAAAATCTTGGTCTTCCAACCGTTCTGAGCAGCTTCAGTTGCCAGTTCAGAGTACTCGGTCTTTTTCATCTCATAAGCTTCTTCAACACCATCTTCCCATGGTACTGTCAATTCCACAACATCTGCCAGCTAGGCTGTTGTGGACCACAGGACTATGTCTGGCCGGAGTGTTGTAGCCACAATGTCTGGGGGAAACACAAGCTTTTCCTCCAAGTCCACGTCCATTTTCCAATCCCAAGCAACATGCCAGAGTTGACGTGCATCAGATTCCACCTCTAACTTCATTCAGAATTGTTCCTTTGCCCCTGAGATAGCTCCCTGTAGGTCGCACCTCGCCTTCTTGGATCATCCTAGATCACCAGACTTACACGGCACAGATCCAGCAGAATATTCACAGCACTGGTTCAACCACAGCTTCGGATTCAGCTACGTTCTTGTGGGCACACACACAGGTTAGAATGAAGTCAGAGGCAGCTGATGCAAACTCATTCCGACTTCAGGATGAAGGTGGCAGAAGACCATCTAAAGATTAAAGCTTCGGATTTCATGGAGTTTGCAACACAAGGGAAACTGGGGCCTCATTAAGCACCGACTATTCCAGTTGGAGAGGGAAAGGTCAGAAAGGAGAGGGAAAATTCAACTGGAAAAGGAATTGAAGGAGAGATGGAAACAAGGGAAAGTTCAGAGCAGAAACATCCAATGAAATATCTTCCCTCAGGCTGATAGACTTCTGAACACCGGCTGCCACTCGGCACACATGGACAACCTATCACCACCCCCTACACCCACTCCCCAGTCTGAATACCCCCCTCCACCCCCTCCACCCACTCCCGAGTCTGTCTGAATACCCACCCCCTCAACCCACTCCACAGTCTGTCTGAATACTCCCCTCCACCCCGTCCACCCACTCCCGAGTCTGTCTGAATACCCACGCCCTCCACCCAATCCCCAGTCTGTCTGAATACCCACCCCCTCAACCCACTCCACAGTCTGTCTGAATACCCCCCTCCACCCCCTCCACCCACTCCCGAGTCTGTCTGAATACCCACCCCCTCCACCCACTCCCCAGTCTGTCTGAATACCCACCCCCTCCACCAACTCCCCAGTCTGTCTGAATACTCCCCTCCACCCAATCCCCAGTCTGTCTGAATACCCACCCCCTCAACCCACTCCACAGTCTGTCTGAATACCCCCCTCCACCCCCTCCACCCACTCCCGAGTCTGTCTGAATACCCACCCCCTCCACCCACTCCCCAGTCTGTCTGAATACCCACCCCCTCCACCCACTCCCCAGTCTGTCTGAATATCCCCTCCACCCACTCCCCAGTCTGTCTGAATACTCCCCTCCACCCACTCCCCAGTCTGTATGAATACCCCCCTCCACCCCCTCCACCCACTCCCCAGTCTGTCTGAATATCCCCTCCACCCACTCCCCAGTCTGTCTGAATACCCACCCCCTCCACCAACTCCCCAGTCTGTCTGAATACTCCCCTCCACCCACTCCCCAGTCTGTCTGAATACCCACCCCCTCCACCCACTCCCCAGTCTGTCTGAATACCCACCTCCTCCACCCACTCCCCAGTCTGTCTGAATACCCCCCTACACCCACTCCCCAGTCTCTGAATGCCACGTCACCACCCACTCCACCGACTCCCCAATCTGTCTGAATACCCACTTCCACCCACTCCCCAGTCTGTATGAATACTCCCCTCCACCCACTCCCCAGTCTGTCTGAATACTCCCTTCCACCCATTCCCCAGTCTGTCTGAATACCCTGTCACCACCCCCTCCACCCACTCCCCAGACTGTCTGAATACCCCCCTCAACCCACTCCCCAGTCTGTATGAATACCCTGTCACGACCACCTCCATACACTCCCCAGTCTGTCTGAATACCCCCTCCACCCACTTCCCAGTCTGTCTGAATACCCCACTCCATACACTCCCCAGTCTGTCTGAATACCCACACCCTCCACCCACTCCCCAGTCTGTCTGAATACCCTGTCACGACCCCCTCCATCCACTCACCAGTATGTCTGAATACCCACCCCTCCACCCACTCCCCAGTCTGTCTAAATACCCACCCCCTCCACCCACTCCCCAGTCTGCCTGAATACCCCCCTCCACCCACTCACCAGTCTGTCTGAATACCCCCCTCCACCCACTCCCCAGTCTGTATGAATACCCCCCTCCACCCACTCCCCAATCTGTCTGAATACCCCCCTCCACCCACTCCCCAGTCTGTCTGAATACTCCCCTCCACCCACTCCCCAGTCTGTATGAATACCCTGTCACGACCCCCTCCATCCACTCCCCAGTCTGTCTGAATACCCCCCTCCACCCCCTCCACCCACTCACCAGTATGTCTGAATACCCACCCCTCCACCCACTCCCCAGTCTGTCTAAATACCCACCCCCTCCACCCACTCCCCAGTCTGTCTGAATACCCACCCCCTCCACCCACTCCCCAATCTGTCTGAATACCCCCCTCCACCCACTCCCCAGTCTGTCTGAATACCCTGTCACGACCCCCTCCATCCACTCCCCAGTCTGTCTGAATACCCCCCTCCACCCCCTCCACCCACTCACCAGTATGTCTGAATACCCACCCCCTCCACCCACTCCCCAGTCTGTCTGAATACCCACCCCCTCCACCCACTCCCCAGTCTGCCTGAATACCCCCCTCCACCCACTCACCAGTCTGCCTGAATACCCCCCTCCACCCACTCACCAGTCTGTCTGAATACCCCCCTCCACCCACTCCCCAGTCTGTATGAATACCCACCCCCTCCACCCACTCCCCAGTCTGTATGAATACCCCCCTCCACCCACTCCCCAGTCTGTCTGAATACCCCCCTCCACCCACTCCCCAATCTGTCTGAATACCCCCCTCCATCCACTCCCCAGTCTGTCTGAATACTCCCCTCCACCCACTCCCCAGTCTGTATGAATACCCTGTCACGACCCCCTCCATCCACTCCCCAGTCTGTCTGAATACCCCCCTCCACCCCCTCCACCTACTCACCAGTATGTCTGAATACCCACCCCTCCACCCACTTCCCAGTCTGTCTGAATACCCACCCCCTCCACCCACTCCCCAGTCTGTCTGAATACCCACCCACTCCCCAATCTGTCTGAATACCCCCCTCCACCCACTCCCCAGTCTGTCTGAATACCCCCCTCCACCCCCTCCACCTACTCACCAGTATGTCTGAATACCCACCCCTCCACCCACTTCCCAGTCTGTCTGAATACCCACCCCCTCCACCCACTTCCCAGTCTGTCTGAATACCCCCCTCCACCCACTCCCCAATCTGTCTGAATACCCACCACCTCCACCCACTCACCAGTCTGTGTGAATACCCCCTCCACCCACTCCCCAGTCTGTGTGAATACCCTCCTCCACCCACTCACCAGTCTGTCTGAATACCCCCCTCCACCCACTCCCCAGTCTGTATGAATACCCCCTCCACCCACTCCCCAATCTGTCTGAATACCCCCCTCCACCCACTCCCCAATCTGTCTGAATACCCACCACCTCCACCCACTCACCAGTCTGTGTGAATACCCCCTCCACCCACTCCCCAGTCTGTGTGAATACCCTCCTCCACCCACTCACCAGTCTGTCTGAATACCCCCCTCCACCCACTCCCCAGTCTGTATGAATACCCCCCTCCACCCACTCCCCAGTCTGTCTGAATACCCCCCTCCACCCCCTCCACCTACTCACCAGTATGTCTGAATACCCACCCCTCCACCCACTTCCCAGTCTGTCTGAATACCCACCCCCTCCACCCACTTCCCAGTCTGTCTGAATACCCACCCCCTCCACCCACTCCCCAGTCTGTATGAATACCCCCTCCACCCACTCCCCAATCTGTCTGAATACCCACCACCTCCACCCACTCACCAGTCTGTGTGAATACCCCCTCCACCCACTCCCCAGTCTGTGTGAATACCCTCCTCCACCCACTCACCAGTCTGTCTGAATACCCCCCTCCACCCACTCCCCAGTCTGTATGAATACCCCCCTCCACCCACTCCCCAATCTGTCTGAATACCCCCCTCAACCCACTCCCCAGTCTGTCTGAATACCCCCCTCCACCCACTCCCCAGTCTGTATGAATACCCCCCTCCACCCACTCCCCAATCTGTCTGAATACCCACCACCTCCACCCACTCCCCAGTCTGTGTGAATACCCTCCTCCACCCACTCCCAACTCTGTATGACTACTCACCTCCACCCACTCCACCCACTCCCCAGTCTGTCTGAATACCCACCCCCTCCAACCACTCCCCAGTCTGTCTGAATACCCACCCCCTCCACCCACTCCCCAATCTGTCTGAATACCCACCACCTCCACCCACTCCCCAGTCTGTGTGAATACCCTCCTCCGCCCACTCCCAACTCTGTATGACTACTCACCTCCACCCACTCCACCCACTCCCCAGTCTGTCTGAATACCCACCCCCTCCACCCACTCCCCAGTCTGTCTGAATACCCCTCTCCACCCACTCCACAGTCTGTATGAATACCCTGTCACCACCCCCTCCACCCACTCCCCAGTCTGTCTGAATACCCCCCTCCACCCACTCCACCAACTCCCCAGTCTGTCTTAATACCCCCCTCCACACACTCACCAGTCTGTCTGAATACCCCACTCCACCCACTCCCCAGTCTGTCTGAATACCCCCCTCCACCACTCCCCAGTCTGTCTGAATACCCCCCTCCACCCACTCACCAGTCTGTCTGAATACCCCCTCCACCCACTTCCCAGTCTGTCTGAATACCCCACTCCACACACTCCCAGGTCTGTCTGAATACCACCCTCCACCCACTCCCCAGTCTGTCTGAATACCCCACTCCACCACTTCCCAGTCTGTCTGAATACCCACCCCCTCCACCCACTCCACTGACTCCCCAGTCTGTCTGACTACCCCCCGCCACCCACTCCACCACTTCCCAGTCTGTCTGAATACCCCACTCCACCCACTCCCCAGTCTGTATGAATACCCTGTCACGAACCCCTCCATACATTCCCCAGTCTGTCTGAACGCCCACCCCCTCCACCCACTCCCCAGTCTGTCTGAATACTCCCCTCCACCCACTCCCCAGTCTGTCTGAATACCCTGTCACGACCCCCTCCATACATTCCCCAGTCTGTCTGAATACCCACCCCCTCCACCCACTTCCCAGTCTGTCTGAATACCCCCCTCCACCCACTCCCCAGTCTGTATGAATACCCTGTCACCACCCCCTCCATACACTCCCCAGTCTGTCTGAATACCCCGCTCCAACCACTCCCCAGTCTGAATACCCCTCTCCACCCACTCCCCAGTCTGTCTGAATACCCCTCTCCACCCACTCCCCAGTCTGTCTGAATACACCCCTCCACCCACTCCCCAGTCTGTATGATTACTCCCCCCTCCACCCACTCCCCAGTCTGTATGATTACTCCCCCCTCCAGCCACTCCCCAGTCTGTATGATTACTCCCCCCTCCACCCACTCCCCGACTCACATTCACACTCTCATCCTGCGCTGGGCACTTTTCACCTTTTGTTGTTGCTGTTTCACAGATTTGTACAACCGCTTGTTTTATTAGAACAATGTAACAACATTCCACTATCTGACACAATCACCTCCCTCACACTTTCTGTCAACCCGTCAGTCTTCGGGCCGTGTCACTCAGGGGCGTGTGTTAGTATCATTTTGTGACTCTCTGCTGGATACGGTGTGTGTCTAAATCTACGGTGCTTTGCACCCTGGCCACAGAGGAACAACGTTCCATTTCGCTGTGTACATGTGTCTGGTTGAATGATGATAAACCTGAACTTGAAATATTTATTACTTCTTCTCCTCTCGTCTGGCCAAATCGGAACCGACCAACAGCTACACATTGACAAACAGGAGAAGACCTGCAGACGCTGGAAATCCAAGCAAAATGCTGGAGGAACTCATCAGGCCGGGCAAATTTTGTCCCGAAATATTGACTGTACTTGTTTGCATTGATACTACCTGGCCTACTGAGTTCCTCCAGCTCTTTGTGTGTGCGGCTACAGATAAATTCCAGTTTTACTTTCTCAGTGGCTGACTTTCCCACGTCTTCAGGACATGGGAGGAAATCAGAGCACCCAGAGCGAATCCATGTGATCACAAGGAGGACTCCATACAGACAGCGCCCAGAACTGAAGCAGGGCTCCTGGCCCTGCAAGGCAGTGGTTTACTAATTGTGCCCCTGTACTGTTCGGTAGGACATTTACCTCTGGTTACCGAGGAAACCTGTGCAGAAGACTTGGTGTGACCATCTGAGCCATCAATTGTCATTCAACCATACATAAATACCCATGAATACAGCCGAATAAAACAGCGTTCCTCCAGGCCCAAGGAGTAAAACGCAGTATAAACGCAGAGTCATACACAGCACAAAGCACACAAGACAGCAGTAAACATACACTCACACTGAAGTATATAATATACGGTAGCTGAGGGCCCGAGCCTGTCATCAGCAGAGCACAGAGCTCAGCTTGTCTTCTGTCAAGTGAACACTAGAGGGCAACACCCACTGACACCACGCCATAGCTATAATGTTTAGACAAAATTGTCTAATTTTGCTGACAAGTTGAATGCTGTAGTTCACTCACTTTTATTTTTATTTCAAAGTCACAAGAAACTGCAGATGTTGGAATCTGGAGCAACATACGATCTGCTGGAGGAACTCACAGGGTTGAGCAGCATCTGTGGAGGGAAAGAAATAGTCAGCGTTGGCAAGCAGGCACAATTCATTGTCCTAACAGATACTGACTGGTCTGCCTACCTGTTCCTTCATCAGTTTGTCTGGCTAGTCTGGTTGGACTTGCTGAGGATTTAGTAGTTAACAGAATGTTGCTAAACATCTTACATAGAATCAGATTTATTATCACTGACTGGCACTTTGTGGTTTGTGGCGGCAGTACTGTGCAAAAACATAACGTTGCTATAAATTATAATGGAAACGAATAGTGCAAGAAGACAAGGAACAATGACCATGGACCTTTCAGAAATCTGATGATGGAGGGGTAGAAATTGTTATTGACTTGTTGAATGTCAGTCTTCAGCTCCCTGTATCTCCACCCAGCTGTGGTGATGAGAAGAGGCCATGTCCTAAATGGTGAGGGTCCTTAATGATGGATACCACGTTCTCGAAGCACTGCTGCTTGAAGATGTCTTTGATGGTGTGGATGGGACTGGCTGAGTCTACAACCCTCTGCAGTGTCTTGTGATTAAGGGCCCCCACCATGCAGGCCACTCCCTTCTGTTGATGTTTCCATCAGTCAAGAGGCACAGGGGCCTGATGCCCCACTCCTCAAGATTCAACAACACCTTCTTCCCCACTGCCACTAGGTTGTCGAACCAAATCTAATTCTACCTTGGACTATACTTCTCTCAACGTACGTGAAATTCATTACATTTATTTTTGTTGATTTTGTCATGTAAGTCAGGAAAAATTTGTAATTTATTTTGTCATGCCATCAGGCTCCTGAAGCAAAGGGGATAACTTCATCAAGTTCATTTTCCCCATCAGTAAACTGCTCCCACAACCTATGGACTCACTTTCAAGGACTCTTTGCCTCAGGTTCTCGATATGTATTTATTTATCTATATGTCTATCTATTTATTGATTGATTTATGTATTTATTTATTATTCTTTCTTTTTGTATTTACTCAGTTTATTTTCTTTTGTGCACAGGTTGTACGGCCCTATTGGCTCAGCCTTTCATTGATTATGATTATTAGATTTATTGAGGATAACATCTAGGAACTGAATCGCAGGGTCGTATATGGTGACATATATGTACTTTGATAATACATTGAACTTTAATGTACTGTGCTGCTGCTGCAGCTGCAAGAAGCTCTTTTCATGGCATTGAACGACAGTAACAGGTCCTTCAGGCCACACTGTTGCAAAGTTGGGCTTGAATTTGGATTGCTAAGGGAAGTGTGGGTGGCTGGGTTTTTTGTAGGGTTTTGGTTGGAGGTAGAAAAGAGAGACGAGGACTATTTCTTTTGGCAATGTGTGCTCAGGGCTGATTGAAGGCACACTCTTTCTGATATAGATAGAACATAGAATAGTACAGCACATTACAGGCCCTTTGTCCCACAATGTTGTGCCGACCCTCAAACCCTGCCTCCCATATAACCCCCCACCTTAAATTCCTCCATACATCTGTTTAGTAGTCTCTTAAACTTCACTAGTGTATCTGCCTCCACCACTGACTCAGGCAGTGCATTCCACACAACAACCACTCTCTGAGTGAAAAACCTTCCTCTAATATCCCCCTTGAACTTCCCTCCCCTTACCTTAAAGCCATGTCCTCTTGTACTGAGCAGTGGTGCCCTGGGGAAGAGGCGCTGGCTGTCCACTCTATCTATTCCTCTTAATATCTTGTATACCTATATCATGTCTCCTCTCATCCTCTTTCTCTCCAGAGAGTAAAGCCCTAGCTCCCTTAATCTCTGATCATAATCCATACTCTCCCATGCCTTCCCACTTTCTGGAGCAGCCTGGGGAATATTCCGTCAGGCCCCGGGGACTTATCCGTCCTAATGTACTTTAACAACTCCAACACCACCTCTCCCTTAATATCAACATGCTCCAGAACATCAACCTCACTCATATTGTCCTCACCGTCATCAAGTTCCCTCTCAGTGGTGAATACCGTAGAGAAGTATTCATTGAGGACCTCGCTCACTTCCACAGCCTCCAGGCACATCTTCCCACTTTTATCTCTAATCGGTCCTACCTTCACTCCTGTCATCCTTTTGTTCTTCACATAATTGAAGAATGCCTTGGAGTTTTCCTTTACCCTACTCGCCAAGGCCTTCTCATGCCCCCTTCTTGCTCTTCTCAGCCCCTTCTTAAGCTCCTTTCTTGCTACCCTATATTCCTCAATAGACCCATATGATCCTTGCTTCCTAAACCTCATGTATGCTGCCTTC
The DNA here is from genome assembly GCF_048418815.1 of Hemitrygon akajei. Classification (NCBI taxonomy): domain Eukaryota; kingdom Metazoa; phylum Chordata; class Chondrichthyes; order Myliobatiformes; family Dasyatidae; genus Hemitrygon; species Hemitrygon akajei. The sequence goes on along the minus strand of NC_133148.1, from coordinate 10,024,219 downwards.
TTCCATCTGACTAGATTTTCCACCTCACTTGTCACCCATGGTTCCTTCACCCTACCATTCTTTATCTTCCTCTGTGGGACAAATTTATCCCTAACATCCTGCAAAAGATCCCTAAACATTGACCACATGTCCATAGTACATTTCCCTGCAAAAACATCATCCCAATTCACACCCGCAAGTTCTAGCCTTATAGCCTCATAATTTGTCCTTCCCCAATTAAAAATTTTCCTACCCTCTCTGATTCTATCCTTTTCCATGATAATGCTAAAGGTCAGGGAGCGGTGATCACTGTCCCCCAGATGCTCACCCACTGACAGATCTGTGACCTGACCTGGTTCGTTACCTAATACTAGGTCTAGTATGGCATTCCCCCTAGTCGGACTGTCAACATACTGTGACAGGAATCCATCCTGGACACACTTAACAAACTCTGCCCCATCTAAACCATTGGAACTAATCAAGTGCCAATCAATATTAGGGAAGTTAAAGTCACCCATAATAACAACCCTGTTATTTTTGCACCTTTCCAAAATCTGTCTCCCAATCTGCTCCTCGGTATCTCTGCTGCTACCAGGGGGCTTATAGAATACCCCCAGCAGAGTAACTGCTCCCTTCCTGTTCCTGACTTCCACCCATACTGACTCAAAAGAGGATCCTGCTACATTACCCACCCTTTCTGTAGCTGTAATAGTATCCCTGACCGGTAATGCCACCCCTCCTCCCCTTCCCCCCTCCCTAACCCTTTTAAAACACTGAAATCCAGGAATATATTCCTGCCCTGTTGCCAGCCAAGTCTCCGTAATGGCCACTACATCATAATTCCATGTATGTATCCAAGCTCTCAGTTCATCACCTTTGTTCCTGATGCTTCTTGCATTGAAGTACACACACTTTAGCCCTTCTACCTTACTACCTTTATACCCTTTACTCTGCTTCTCTTTCCTCAAAGCCTCTCTATATGTTAGATCTGGCTTTACTCCATGCACTTCTTTCACTGCTCTATCGCTCCGGGTCCCATCCCCCTTGCAAATTAGTTTAAACCCTCCCGAACCATGCTATCAAACCTACCAGCAAGGATATTGCTCCCCCTCGAGTTCAGGTGCAACCCATCCAATCTGTACAGGTCCCACCTTCCCCAGAAGAGATTCCAATGGTCCAAAAATCTAAAACCCTGCCCCCTGCACCAACTCCTCAGCCACGTATTCAACTGCCATCTTCGCCAATTCTTACCATCACTATTACGTAGTACTGGCAGCAATCCTGAGAACGCCACCCTTGAGGTCCTGTTCTTCAGCCTTCTGCCTAGTTCCCGAAACTCACACTTCAGGACCTCATCCCTCTTCCTGCCTACATCGTTGGTCCCAACATGTATCACGACTTCTGGTTGCTTTCCCTCTCGTACCAGGATGTCATGCACCCGGTCAGAGACATCCCGGACCCTGGCATCCGGGAGGCAACAAACCATGCGGGTTTCCTTCTCACGTCCACAGAATCTCCTGTCTGCTCCCCTGACTATAGAGTCTCCAATGACGACAACTCTCCTCTTCTCCGTCCCATCCTTCTGCACCACAGGGTCAGACTCAGTGCCAGAGGCCCTGCCACCGTGGCTCACACCTGGTCGGTCGTCCTCACCAACAGCATCCAGGACAGTAAACTTATTATTCAGGGGAATGGCTACAGGGGTGCTCTGCACTACCTGTCTACTCTCTTTCGCTTTCCCCCCTCGGACTGTCACCCAACGACCTGCTTCCAGCAGCCTAGGTGTGACTACCTCCCTGTAGCTCTCATCTATGACTGCCTCATTCTCCCTTATGAGTCGAAGGTCATCCAGCTGCTGCTCCAGATTCCTCACAAGGTCTTCCAGAATGTTGTCTTCTCCAGCAGCCTTGCCGTTCTTCAGGCTTTTCAATAGACAATAGACAATAGACAATAGGCGCAGAAGTAGACCATTCGGCCCTTCGAGCCTGCACCACCATTCTGAGATCATGGCTGATCATCTACTATCAATACCCGGTTCTTGCCGTCCCCATATCCCTTGATTCCCCTATCCATAAGATACCTATCTAGCTCCTTCTTGAAAGCATCCAGAGAATTGGCCTCCACTGCCTTCCGAGGCATTGCATTCCAGACCCTGACAACTCTCTGGGAGAAGAAGTTTTTCCTTAACTCTGTCCTAAATGACCTACCCCTTACTCTCAAACCATGCCCTCTGGTACTGGACTCTCCCAGCACCTGGAACATATGTCCTGCCTCTATCTTGTCCAATCCCTTAATAATCTTATATGTTGCAATCAGATCCCCTCTCAATCTCCTTAATTCCAGCGTGTAAAAGCCCAGTCTCTCTAACCTCTCTGCGTAAGACAGTCCAAACATCCCAGGAATTAACCTTGTGAATCTACGCTGCACTTCCTCTACAGCCAGGATGTCCCTCCTTAAGCCTGGAGACCAAAACTGTACACAATATTCCAGGTGTGGTCTCACCAGGGCCTTGTACAAATGCAAGAGGATTTCCTTGCTCTTGTACTCAATTCCCTTTGTAATAAAGGCCAACATTCCATTAGCCTTCTTCACTGCCTGCTGCACTTGCTCATTCACCTTCAGTGACTGATGAACAAGGACTCCTAGATCTCTTTGTATTTCTCCCTTACCTAACTCTACACTGTTCAGATAATAATCTGCCTTCCTGTACTTACTCCCAAAGTGGATAACCTCACACTTATTCACATTAAACGTCATCTGCCAAGTATCTGTCCACTCACTCAGCCTATCCAAGTCACCCCGAATTCTCCTAACATCCTCATCACATGTCACACTGCCACCCAGCTTAGTATCATCAGCAAACTTGCTGATGTTATTCTCAATGCCTTCATCTAAATCGTTGATGTAAATCGTAAACAGCTGTGGTCCCAATACCGAGCCCTGTGGCACCCCACTAGTCACCACCTGCCATTCCGAGAAACACCCATTCACCGTTACCCTTTGCTTTCTATCTGCCAACCAGTTTTCTATCCATGTCAATGTCTTCCCCCCAATGCCATGAGCTTTGATTTTACCCACCAATCTCCTATGTGGGACCTTATCAAATGCCTTCTGAAAATCGAGATACACTACATCCACTGGATCTCCCTTGTCTAACTTCCTGGTTACATCCTCGAAAAACTCCAACAGATTAGTCAAGCATGATTTACCCTTGGTAAATCCATGCTGGCTCGGCCCAAACCTATCACTGCTATCTAGATATGCCACTATTTCATCTTTAATAATGGACTCTAGCATCTTCCCCACCACCGATGTCAGGCTGACAGGTCGATAGTTCTCTGTTTTCTCCCTCCCTCCTTTCTTAAAAAGTGGGATAACATTAGCCATTCTCCAATCCTCAGGAACTGATCCTGAATCTAAGGAACATTGGAAAATGATTACCAATGCATCCGCAATTTCCAGGGCCACCTCCTTTAGTACCCTAGGGTGCAGACCATCTGGACCTGGGGATTTGTCAGCCTTCAGTCCCATCAGTCTACTCATCACCGTTTCCTTCCTAATGTCAATCTGTTTCATTTCCTCTGTTACCCTATGTCCTTGGCCCATCCATACATCTGGGAGATTGCTTGTGTCTTCCTTAGTGAAGACAGATCTAAAGTACTTATTAAATTCTTCTGCCATTTCTCTGTTTCCCATAACAATTTCACCCAATTCATTCTTCAAGGGCCCAACATTGTTCTTAACTATCTTCTTTCTCTTCACATACCTAAAAAAGCTTTTGCTATCCTCCTTTATATTCCTGGCTAGCTTGCGTTCGTACCTCATTTTTTCTCCCCGTATTGCCTTTTTAGTTAAGTTCTGTTGTTCCTTAAACACTTCCCAATCATCTGTCCTCCCACTCACCTTAGCTCTGTCATACTTCCTTTTTTTAATGCTATGCAATCTCTGACTTCCTTTGTCAACCATTGTAGCCCCTTTCCCCCCTTTGAATCCTTCCTTCTCCGGGGGATTAACTGATTTTGCACCTTGTGCATTATTCCCAAGAATACCTGCCATTGCTGTTCCACTGTCTTTTCTGCTAGGATATCCATTCAGTTAACTTTGGCCAGCTCCTTCCTCATGGCTCCATAGTTTCCCCATTCAACTGCAACTCCGAGCTGCCCTTATCCTTCTCAAATTGCAGATAAAAACTTACCATATTATGATCACTACCTCCTAATGGCTCCTTTACTTCAAGATCGCTTATCAAATCCTGTTCATTACACAAGACTAAATCCAGAATAGCCTTGTCCCTGGTCGGCTCTCGTACAAGCTGTTCCAAGAATGCATCCCTTAGGCACTCTACAAACTCCCTATCCTGTGGTCCAGCACCAACCTGATTCTCCCAGTTCACCTGCATGTTGAAATCCTCCATAACTACTGCGACATTACCTTTGTCACATGCCAATGTTAACTCCCTATTCAACTTGCACCCAATATCCATGCTACTGTTTGGTGGCCTGTAGACAACACCCATTAAGGTCCTTTTGCCCTTACTGTTCCTCAGTTCTATCCACACAGACTCCACTTCTCCTGATCCTATGTCCCCCCTTGCAAAGGACTGAATCTCATTCCTCACCAACAGGGCCACCCCACCCCCTCTGCCCACATTTCTGTCCCTACGATAGCATGTATACACTTGTACATTCATTTCCCAGGTCTGATCTCCCTGCAGCCATGTCTCCGTTATCCCAACGTCATAGTTACCCATTCGCACCTGAGCTTCAAGCTCATCCACCTTATTTCTGACACTTCGTGCATTCAGATATAGAATTTTTAGCCCATTTCTCCTCTCTCTGTTTGAATCGCTGCCTATTGTGCTTAACCCAGCTCCCCGAACTCCCATCGGGCTATATGCCCCTAGAATTTTGTTGTCCTTCCTAAATTTACCTACTCTTTCTGCACATTTAACTCCATGTTCTGTCAGACCATCTCTCTGTACATGAGTCCTCCTTATCACTTGTTCCGCCTCTCCTCTCTCTACTACACACTTAATATTCCAGAACCGTGTAGTCCCCACCTGTCCTTTATTCTTCCTCTCGCTATCCTCTCTCTCATTCTGGATCCCCGCCCCCTGCAAATTTAGTTTAAACCCCCCCCCCCCCAAGAAGCACTAGCAAACTTCCCTGCAAGAATGTTAGTACCGCTCCAGTTCAGGTGTAAACCGTCCCTTCGGAACAGATCCCACCTTCCCTGGAACAAAGCCCAATTATCTACAAACCTGAAGCCCTCCCTCCTGCACCACCCTCTCAGCCACGTATTAATCTTTATAATCTTTCTGTTCCTTGCCTCACTCGCACGTGGCACAGGTAGCAATCCTGAGATTGTTACCCTGGAGGTCCTGCTCTTCAGCTTCGCACCTAACTCCCTGAACTCACTACGCAGGACCCCCTCACTCATCCTACCCACGTCGGAAAGGGTAAGACAAGTCTTCATAGAGGGATCAGAAGTGGAAAGAGAGAGCAATTTCAAGTCCCTCAGTTTTCAGGTCAAGACCCTTTATCAGAACTTAGCCCAAAACATCGACTGTTTACTCTTTTTCACAGATGCTGCCTGACCTGCTGAGTTTCTCCAGCATTTTGTGTGTGTTGCTCAGATTTCCAGTTTCTGTAGATTTTCTCGTGTTTGTGATTCTATTCCATTGACTCTGTCTATGCTTCCCGCTGTCTCGAAAGCAGCCAACGTGTTCAAGACCATAAGACATAGCAACATAATGAGGCCATTCAGTCCATCTAGTCTACTCCACCATTCAATCATGGCCGATCTGTTTTCCATCTCAATCCCATTCTCCTGCCTTCTACTCATAATCTTTATTACTCTGACTAATCAAGAGCCTATTAACGTCCACTTTAAATATACCCAACGACTTGGCCTCCACAGCCGCTTGTGGCAATGAATCCCACAGAGTCAGCACCCTCTCACTAACCCAGTTTCTCTTCCCGCGCAAGAGGGTAGAGGGGCACCAGAGGGAGGTGATGTGCAAGTGAGGAGAAAAGAAGAGGTAAGTGAGAAGACAGAATGACAGTGGAAACAGGGAAGGGGAAGCGGGGAGACATTACTGGAAATCAATGTTCTTGCCAGCTGGACTGTATGACTTGATTACTCCCCCGAATGAACACTATCTGGATGGCTTGCAAACTGAAGCTTTTCACCATATCTTGGTACCTGTGACAAGAGTAAATTCGTACCCATCCCAATATTTAACACATTTCACGACACATGCCGGTGATAATAAACCTGATTCTGATATCAAAGGTACAACTTTGGACACAGACTGCAGAGCGCTAGTTTGGTAAATGAAAGGTTAAAGACAGTATGGTGGAGAGGGTTAGGCAAAGGGAAACAAGGGTGTGGCCAGATAACTGGACTCAGAGTGCATTTAGAGAATCCAAGGAGTTTCTGAATCACAATACTGATTCAGACAGGTGGGACTGCCTGCAGAGGAGATCATGTTTCCTACATTTGCCCACAAGGCACAATTCACGGCTCATTAACAGAGATCAGACCTGCGTGACCACATTTCCTGTTGGCATCAATTTCAGTCTTGAATTATTCTAGAGGCATTTTTGTGTTTTATTCCCCTGTGTCCATCTCAATTGTCGTAATTATTGAGAAGTAGAACATTTCCTGCACGAAATGGCAAACTTTGATATGAATGTGAAGGTTTGTTTGTTGCTTGGAGACACCAGGGAATGCAGACGCTGGAATCGTAGTTCTACTAAATTTGTTATCAAAATACATTACGTCCCCAGATACAACCCCGAGATTCATTTTCTTGCAGGCATTCATAGTAGATATAAAGAAACACAATAAAGAAACAACCAATGTGCAAGAGACAAGCTGTGCAAAGCCAAAATAATAATAAATTAGCAATAAATATCAGCAACATGCTTTGTAGAGTCCTTGAAAGTGAATCCAGAGGAATCTGAAGCGGCAAACAATCTGCTGGAGGAACTCAGTGGATTGAGTCGCATCTTTGGTGAAGAAGAATAGTTGACTTTCCGGGTCTGTTCTGATTCAGAGTTTAAACCTGAAGCGTTGACAATTCCTTCCCCCCACCCCCCAACCTCACCAAGACGCTGTTCAACCCACTGTTCACCTCCAGCAGATTGTTTGTGGATTCATTGCCCTTCCAGATATTTTTATCAATGTCAAAAGGGGTGGGTGCAATGCAGTCCGGTCCTTCACAGATAAAGCCCTCCCAACCATTGAGTATATCTACAGAGAGCGTTGTTGCATTCAGGACAGAAATCCTGATTCGGGTTTAATTTGGAGAAGGAAGCCTGAGAATCAGAATGGGAGTGCTGTGGGAGCCATTTTGATTTTTTCTTCTCATCCAGGTTAAGAGAGGCGGGATTGCGCAGGCGTGTGACGTCGGGCAGTGAAGTGCGGAAGATTTAAAAGGAACACAGCCTTATATACAGCGGGCAGCGGAGTGAGCAGGGAGCAGAGTGAAGGCTTAAGGGCTTTGGCTCAATGGGCTTAGACAGAAACGGGCGAGGCAAAGTAGGTTTAAATTTCAATTTTTCCTGTTTTTTGAGGAAAGGGGGAATTTTGAGTGTGAGGGCAGCTTGTTGTTCTCGGTGTCGGATGTGGGAGGTCCTGGAGTCTCCTAGCCTCCCAGACGTCCACATCTGTGCCAGGTGCGCCGAGCTGCAGCTCCTAAGGGACTGAGTTAGGGAACTGGAGCTGCAGCTCGATGACCTTCGTCTGGTCAGGGAGAGTGAGGAGTTACAGGCAGGTGGTCACACCGGGGCCACGGGAGATGGACAAGTGGGTCATGGTTAGGAGGGGTAAGGGGAAGAGTCAGGTACTGGAGAGTACCCCAGTCGCTGTACCCTTTGACAATAAGTACTCCTGTTTGAGTACTTTTGGTGGGGACAGTCTACCTGGGGCAAGCAACAGTGGCTGTGCCTATCACCTCTCATGACTCTGCCTTCTTCTACTACCCATAGTGCTTTCCCCTTTGATTCCTTCTTCACCTCACCTGCCTATCCCCTTCCCTGCTTCCCCTCCCCCACCCCTTGATCTTTCCTCTGATTGGTTTTCCACCCTCCCCCCACCTTCTTTATAGGGCCCCTGCCCCCTCCTTTAGTCCTGACGAAGGGTCTCGACCCGAAATGTTGACTGCTCCTTTCAACGGATGCTGCCCGACCTGCTGAGTTCATCCAGCTTTTTTGTACGTCTTGATTTGACCACAGCATCTGCAGTGTACTTTGTGTTTACTAGTGGTGGCTAACTGTTTGTCAGGTTGGAGGCCAGTGACTAGTGGTGTACCTCAGGGATCTGTACTGGGTCCAATGTTGTTTGTTATATACATTAATGATCTAGATGATGGGGTGGTAAATTGGATTAGTAAGTATTCAGATGATACTAAGATAGGTGGCATTGTGGATAATGAAGTAGATTTTCAAAGCTTGCAGAGATTTAGGCCAGTTTGAAGAGTGGGCTGAACGATGGCAGATGGAGTTTAATGCTGATAAGTGTGAAGTGCTACATTTTGGTAGGACTAATCAAAATAGGTCATCCATGGTAAATGGTAGGGCATTGAGGAATACAGTAGAACAGAGTGATCTAGGAATAATGGTGCATAGTTCCCTGAAGGTGGAATCTCATGTGATAGGGTGGTGAAGAAAGCTTTTGGTATGCTGGCCTTTATAAATCAGAACATTGAGTATAGGAGTTGAGATGTAATGTTAAAATTGTACAAGGCATTGGTGAGGCCAAATTTGGAGTATTGTGTACAGTTCAGGTCACCGAATTATAGGAAAGATGTCAACAAAATAGAGGGAGTACAGAGGAGATTTACTAGAATGTTACCTGGGTTTCAGCACCTAAGTTACAGAGAAAGGTTGAACAAGTTAGGTCTTTATTCTTTGGAGCGTAGAAGGTTGAGGGGGGACTTGACAGAGGTATTTAAAATTATGAGGGGGATAGATAGAGTTGACGTGGATAGGCTTTTTCCATTGAGAGTAGGGGAGATTCAAACAAGAGGACATGAGTTGAGAGTTAGGGGGCAAAAGTTTAGGGGTAACACGAGGGGGAATTTCTTTACTCAGAGAGTGGTAGCTGTGTGGAACAAGCTTCCAGTAGAAGTGGTAGAGGAAGGTTCGATATTGTCATTTAAAGTAAAATTGGATAGGCAAGGAATGGAGGGTTATGGGCTGAGTGCGGGTCAGTGGGATTAGGTGAGAGTAAGCGTTCGGCACGGACTAGAAGGGCCGAGATGGCCTGTTTCCGTGCTGTAATTGTTATATGGTTATAGATAGATAGATAGATAGATAGATAGATACTTTATTCATCCCCATGGGGAAATTCAACTTTTTTTTTCCCAATGTCCCATACACTTGCTGTAGCAAAACTAATTACATACAATACTTAACTCAGTAAAAAAAAATATGATATGCATCTAAATCACCGTCTCAAAAAGCATGAATAGCTTTTAAAAAGTTCTTAAGTCCTGGAGGTAGAATTGTAAAGCCTAATGGCATATGGTTACATCATCAAGGACCCACCCAGGAGATGCTGTCATCAGGTACAGGAGCCCCAGGACCTACACCACCAGCTTCAGGAACAGTTATTACCCCTCAACCAGAGGGGATAACTTCACTCCCCCCCCATCACTGGGCTGATCCCACAGCCAATGGGCTCACTTTCAAGGGCTTGACAGCTAGTGTTCTCAGTTTCTATCTGTTTATTTATTTGCACAGTTTGTCTTCTTTTACATACTGGTTGTTTGTCAGTCTTTATTTGCATGTACCGGTAGTTTTTCATTGATTCTATTGTATTCTTTTGTTCTATTGTGAATGCTTCCAGCTAAATGAATCTCAGGATAGTATAACAGAACATATATGCATTTTTACATTGATTCACTTCGAATTTTGATAAACTTACTTCGAATATTTTTGCATTTTCCCCACAACTTCCCCATATCCTGGGCCGCTGATCCCAATCCAAACCCACAGATCAAATCCCAGATAACGTGAGCACGTTAACCTCAGAACACAGCCTCGTTCTCCAGTGGCAGTACAGGAAACAGTTAGGACTCAAGCTGGACCAGACCAGGACAACTTATCACCGATTTTTCACTTTTGCCACTCAGGGACGTGCTGTGGTGAGGTCTCCGTCGGTCAGAGCTGACCACGGATATTGTGTCCTAGCGGTCTAGGTACACCAGCCTGGGCAGAACGATACGGACAGCAAGCTCCCCCTCTCCACGTATCTGATCAACCCAAAGGAACGGCAGAGACCGACCGATACGGTTTGGCACAGGAGTTGCCAGTCAACATTGAACTCAAAGTAGGACTGCCTTAGGGACCCCAGCTCTGGATTTTTCCCTCGGAGTTTATTCCCGAAGCCTTCCCCATGGTGAGTTTAGCCACAAGGTTTGAGAGAGTTTTTTGTCTCCAGGATGAGCTGCCAACTCAAGGCTGACGAAGTCCATTTGCCCAAAGCAACTGGTTTTAAGGCGCCAGTAACCCGCCTTTGTCCCTTCTGCCAGCAGAAACGGTTCCACTGAGTGAAGGCCAGGAGCTGGACTTAGTTGTCAGAGGCTATTTGATTTGCAGGCCATTGGGAGCATTTAGTAGGTAGTGGGAGCATGTCCCCATTACCACCCCCGCCTATGACAACATTAAGGAACCTTGTGCAATATTATTTTATTTTATAAGTGACTGTATGTTTTTCCGAAATCATAACGATATGTGTTATTTGTGCTATGTGCCGTTGACAATGCTGTTTGTACCTTGGATCCAGAGGAATGCTGTTTCCTTTGGCTATATTCACATGTGGTTGAATGATAATTAAACTTGAACTTGAAGAGGTCATTTGTCCTGTCATATCCGTACTAGCTCTGTGTTAGGGCAATCCATTCCCCCTCCTGTCCCCATCCTTTCCTTTCAGTCATCGACCCAGCTCACCTACCAATGTTGCAAATGAGCAGCGCACACAAAATGCTGGAGAAACTCAGCAGGCCAGGCAGCATTTACTGAAAAAGGTACAGTCAACGTTGCGGGCTGAAACGCTGAGGCAGGACTGGAGAAAAAAAGCTGGGGAGTAGGTTTAAGAGGTGGGGGAAGGGGAGAGAGAACCACCAGGTGATGGGTGAAACCCAAAAAGGTGGGGGGAATGAAGTAAAGATCCAGCACCTGCAGATTTTCTCTTGTTAATGTTACAAGTTAGTCTGTTTCCATCATTTCCCATGCCAGAACTACTTGATGTTTCAAATGCTTTTCTCCTCAAGTCACTCTGGGTTCATTGACTGATCACCTTCATCCAATGCCCCTTCCTCTTTACACCTGTAAGTGTAAGAAATAGGAACAGGCCATTCAGCCCATTGTACATGCTCCAGCAGCTCATCGGTTATTGTAATGCTTTTGCAGAAACCCAGGTTCGCTTCCCACCGCTGTCTGTAAGGAGTTTGTACAATCCCCCCGTGGTGTATGGGTTTTCTCCAAGTACTCCAGTTTCCTTCCATGTTCCAGACATAGGGGTTACTCGGTTTATCAGTCACATCGAGTGGTGTGGGCTCATTGAGCCAGAAGGTCTTGTTACCGTGTTGTATCTCAAAATAAAAATAATAAATCATTCTGTACGATTGATTCCTCAGTGTCACTTTCCTGCATCAACTGCACATGCCTCGACACATCCCTAACCACTGTACGGTTCCCTGCATCTGGTTCAGAAAGAGAGTGAAACAGCACGGTACTTACTATTTGTGAGTCCACGGACCATTCAGAAATCTGACTGCAGAGAAGAAGCTGTTCCTGAAACACTGAGTGTGGGTCTTTAGCTGCCTGTACTCCCTCCTGATGGTAGTAATGAGAAATGAATGTTATAAGAGATGACAGAGGATACTGGAATAAAGGGAAGGAGGAAGGGAACCAGAGGTAGGCGAGGAGCAGAGAAGGGTTGAAAGAGTGTGGAATGGACAAGAGAAGGAGGCAGGGGAGAAATTATTGGAACTTAGAGAAATTGAAGATCATGCCATCAGGTTGGAGGCCATACAGAGTATGAGATGTCGCCCCTGCTACCCGAGTTTGGCCTCACCCTGGCAGTCGAGAAGACCATGGGACACACATGTCAGAATGGGAATGGGAAGTCGAACTGAAATGCGTGGAAACGGGCACACCCTGCCTTTCACAGCAGACAAAGAGAATGTGCTCGACAAAGTGCTCCCTGATCTGTGTCGGCTCTCACCAACGTAGAGGAATACAGAAAACTGTGATTGTTAACAGTAAAAATGTTAATTGTAAAGGGGAGAGGGACTTGCCTGGCAATTTACACCGATATTTATAGGAAGAGGAATGGAAAATGCAGGAAAAACTCAGTAGTTTAGGCAGCATATAGGGAAAGAGAAACATCCTTAGAACTGAGAAAGAGAAAAATAAATTTCAGACACAAGAGACTGTAGTTGTTGGAATTTGGAGTAATCTGCCTGAGGAACTGAGAGACTGAGTAACATTTGGAGTAATCTGCCTGAGGAACTGAGAGGGTCGAGTAGTATTTGGAGTAAACTGCCCGAGGAACTGAGAGATCGAGTAACATTTGGAGTAATCTGCCGAAGGAACTGAGACTGAGTAACATTTGGAGTAATCTGCCTGAGGAACTGAGAGGGTTGAGTAGTATTTGGAGTAATCTGCCTGAGGAACTGAGAGACCGAGTAGTATTTGGAGTAATCTGCCTGAGGAACTGAGACGGTTGAGTAGTATTTGGAGTAATCTGCCTGAGGAACTGAGAGGGTTGAGTAGTATTTGGAGTAATCTGCCTGAGGAACTGAGAGGGTCGAGTAGTATTTGGAGTAATCTGCCTGAGGAACTGAGAGATTGAGTAACATTTGGAGTAATCTGCCTGAGGAACTGAGAGGGTTGAGTAGTATTTGGAGTAATCTGCCTGAGGAACTGAGAGATCGAGTAGTATTTGGAGTAATCTGCCTGAGGAACTGAGAGGGTTGAGTAGTATTTGGAGTAATCTGCCTGAGGAACTGAGAGATCGAATAACATTTGGAGTAATCTGCCTGAGGAACTGAGAGATCGAGTAACATTTGGAGTAATCTGCCTGAGGAACTGAGAGATTGAGTAACATTTGGAGTAATCTGCCTGAGGAACTGAGAGGGTTGAGTAGTATTTGGAGTAATCTGCCTGAGGAACTGAGAGATCGAGTAGTATTTGGAGTAATCTGCCTGAGGAGCTGAGAGGGTTGAGTAGTATTTGAAGTAATCTGCCTGAGGATCTGAGAGATCGAGTAGTATTTGGAGTAATCTGCCTGAGGAACTGAGAGATCGAGTAACATTTGGAGTAATCTGCCTGAGGAACTGAGAGATTGAGTAGTATTTGGAGTAATCTGCCTGAGGAACTGAGAGACTGAGTAACATTTGGAGTAATCTGCCTGAGGAACTAAGAGATCGAGTAGTATTTGGAGTAATCTGCCTGAGGAACTGAGAGATCGAGTAGTATTTGGAGTAATCTGCCTGAGGAACTGAGAGGGTTGAGTAGTATTTGGAGTAATCTGCCTGAGGAACTGAGAGATCGAGTAGTATTTGGAGTAATCTGCCTGAGGAACTGAGAGACCGAGTAGTATTTGGAGTAATCTGCCTGAGGAACTGAGACGGTTGAGTAGTATTTGGAGTAATCTGCCTGAGGAACTGAGAGGGTTGAGTAGTATTTGGAGTAATCTGCCTGAGGAACTGAGAGGGTTGAGTAGTATTTGGAGTAATCTGCCTGAGGAACTGAGAGGGTTGAGTAGTATTTGGAGTAATCTGCCTGAGGAACTGAGACGGTTGAGTAGTATTTGGAGTAATCTGCCTGAGGAACTGAGAGGGTTGAGTAGTATTTGGAGTAATCTGCCTGAGGAACTGAGAGGGTTGAGTAGTATTTGGAGTAATCTGCCTGAGGAACTGAGACGGTTGAGTAGTATTTGGAGTAATCTGCCTGAGGAACTGAGACGGTTGAGTAGTATTTGGAGTAATCTGCCTGAGGAACTGAGAGATTGAGTAGTATTTGGAGTAATCTGCCTGAGGAACTGAGAGACTGAGTAACATTTGGAGTAATCTGCCTGAGGAACTGAGAGACCGAGTAGTATTTGGAGTAATCTGCCTGAGGAACTGAGACGGTTGAGTAGTATTTGGAGTAATCTGCCTGAGGAACTGAGAGGGTCGAGTAGTATTTGGAGTAATCTGCCTGAGGAACTGAGAGATTGAGTAACATTTGGAGTAATCTGCCTGAGGAACTGAGAGATCGAGTAGTATTTGGAGTAATCTGCCTGAGGAACTGAGAGGGTTGAGTAGTATTTGGAGTAATCTGCCTGAGGAACTGAGAGATCGAGTAACATTTGGAGTAATCTGCCGGAGGAACTGAGAGGGTTGAGTAGTATTTGGAGTAATCTGCCTGAGGAACTGAGAGATCAAGTAACATTTGGAGTAATCTGCCGGAGGAACTGAGAGGGTTGAGTAGTATTTGGAGTAATCTGCCTGAGGAACTGAGAGATCGAATAACATTTGGAGTAATCTGCCTGAGGAACTGAGAGATCGAGTAACATTTGGAGTAATCTGCCTGAGGAACTGAGAGATCGAGTAGTATTTGGAGTAATCTGCCTGAGGAACTGAGAGGGTTGAGTAGTATTTGGAGTAATCTGCCTGAGGAACTGAGAGATCGAGTAGTATTTTGAGTAATCTGCCTGAGGAACTGAGAGACCGAGTAGTATTTGGAGTAATCTGCCTGAGGAACTGAGACGGTTGATTAGTATTTGGAGTAATCTGCCTGAGGAACTGAGAGGGTTGAGTAGTATTTGGAGTAATCTGCCTGAGGAACTGAGAGGGTTGAGTAGTATTTGGAGTAATCTGCCTGAGGAACTGAGAGGGTTGAGTAGTATTTGGAGTAATCTGCCTGAGGAACTGAGACGGTTGAGTAGTATTTGGAGTAATCTGCCTGAGGAACTGAGAGGGTTGAGTAGTATTTGGAGTAATCTGCCTGAGGAACTGAGACGGTTGAGTAGTATTTGGAGTAATCTGCCTGAGGAACTGAGACGGTTGAGTAGTATTTGGAGTAATCTGCCTGAGGAACTGAGAGATTGAGTAGTATTTGGAGTAATCTGCCTGAGGAACTGAGAGACTGAGTAACATTTGGAGTAATCTGCCTGAGGAACTGAGAGACCGAGTAGTATTTGGAGTAATCTGCCTGAGGAACTGAGACGGTTGAGTAGTATTTGGAGTAATCTGCCTGAGGAACTGAGAGGGTTGAGTAGTATTTGGAGTAATCTGCCTGAGGAACTGAGAGACCAAGTGGTATTTGGAATAATCTGCCTGAGGAATTGAGAGATCGAGTAGTATTTGGAGTAATCTGCCTGAGGAACTGAGAGGGAATCTCATTGAAATCTACTGAATGTTGAAAGGACTAGATAGGCTGGATGTGGAGAGGATAGAAGCATAGAGACATAGAAAATAGGTGCAGGAGTAGGCCATTCGGCCCTTCGAGCCTGCACCGCCATTCAGTATGATCATGGCTGATCATCCAACTCAGAACCCTGTACCTGCTTTCTCGCCATACCCCCGATCCCTTTAGCCACAAGGGCCATATCTAACTGTTTCCTACGGTAGGGGTATTCAGAACTAGAGGGCACAGCCTCAAAATTGAGGGGAGATCTTTTAGGACAGAGGCAAGGAGGAATTTTTTTATCCAAAGAGTGGCGAAACTGTGGAATGCTCTGCCACAGACTGCAGTGGAGGCCAAGTCCATGTATACTTAAAATGGAAATTGATAGTTTACTGATTAGACAGGGCATCTAAGGATTTGAAGAGAAGGCAGGTAATATGGGGATCAGATGTCAACCATGATGGAGTAGCAGAGCAGACTCGATGGGCTGAAGGGCCTAATTCTGCTCCTGTGTCATATGGTCTTATATTAACCCTGATTCTGAACCACAACCAGATCGTGGGTGTGCGTGGGATAGAGGCAGCGGGTGAACTAAATCAATGAAATGTGGGTGAAAACAAGGGGTTTTCCCTGACAGGCTGGATTCATGTGGCAGGTGGGATATCCCTTGGCTAGACTGTACACTGAGAGGGAAAGGAAGAAATGAGAAATAGAACTGTTTCTAATGTAGACAGAGAGAAAGAGAATGTGATGTAAAGTTAGAGAATTCAATGATAATTGCTACAAAGTGCCACAGGAAAATACGCACCAATTATCTGAATTATATCTTACCCACAGATGTTGCCCAACCTGCTTAGTTCTTACAACATTTTGCTTGCTTCTGAAGTAAACTTATTATCAAATTACAAATATGTCACTGTTGGGGAGTTTTCCGGAGTTAATGTGAATACGGCAGTTGTTAATTCAGGTGAGAACCACTGAGATTGCAAGCAGCAAGTTGATGTTACAAGCACACATTGGCAGAACCTGTGGAGCACAGTCAGAGTGTCGGTTTGTAAAATGGTGACCAAGAGGCATTTGCTTATGTAACAGACAAATGTGAAGACAATAGGGTTGTGTTAATTGGTTTTCAAACCAGGCAACATCACAAAGTCATTGTAAAGTCTTTACTTCAATCTCCACAACTGCAGTTTCTCTGTTGATCACAGTCATCATTAGCTACCCTGAGGTTCGTTTTCTTGCAGATATTCACAGTAGAAAAAAGAAATTATACTCTTGATGTAGGATTACAATCCACGACAGTAACAATTCCTCCCCCGCCCCCCCACCCCCCCCCCCCCGCCACACACAGATGCTGAGTTCCTCCTGCGGTCCTGATGACGGGTCTCAGCCCCAAACGTCGATTGCATGTTTTCCAAAGAAGCTGCCTGGCCTGCTGAGTTCCTGGATTCCTGCATTCACCCGTCAGATTACGATGTCTGACTCAACACGTACAAAAGCTGGAGGAACTCAGCAGGTCAGGCAGCATCTGTGGAAATGAGCAGTCAATGTTTCGGGCCGAGACCCTTCGTCAGGACTGAAGAGGGAGGGGGCAGGGGCCCTATAAAGAAGGTAGGGGCAGGGTGGGAAGGAGAAGGCTGATAGGTGCCAGGTGAAAAACCAATCAGAGGAAAGAGCAAGGGGTGGGGGAGGGGAAGCAGGGAGGGGATGGGCAGGAGAGGTGAAGAAGGAATGGAAGGGGAAAGCACTATAGGTAGTAGAAAAAGGCAGAATCATGAGAGAGGTGATAGGCAGCTAGAAGAGGAGACAGAGTGAAGGTGGAATGGGGGAAGGGAGGGGGAGGGAATTACCGGCAGTTGGAGAATTCGATGTGCATACCAAGGGGCTGGAGACTATCCAGACGGTAGATGAGGTGTTGCTCCTCCAACCTGAGTTTGGCCTCATCATGGCAGTAGAGGAGGCCATGTATGGACATATCCGAATGGGAATGAGAGGGAGAGTTGAAGTGGGTGGCAACCGGGAGGTCCTGTCTATTGTGACGGACAGAGCGGAGGTGCTCGACGAAGTGGTCCCCCAATCTGCGTCAGGTCTCGCCGATGAAGGGAGGCTGCATTGGGAGCACTGGATGCAATAGATGATCCCAGCAGACTCACAGGTTAAGTGTTGCCTCACCAGGAAGGACTGTTTGGGGCCCTGAATGGTGGTAAGAGAGGAGGTGCAGGGACAGCTGTAGCATATGTTTAACTCACTCCTGGATTTCCTTTGTCTCAATAACATTGTCTACCTCACTCCTGGAAAAGCCCTCTCATTGCCACAAGGCCTGTTTCATTCCTGCTTTCCCTCTGTCACAGTTACATTGTCTGTCTCTATCCTGGATTCACCCTGTCACAGTTACATTGTCTGTCTCTCTCCTGGATTCCCACAGTCACAGTTACATTGTCTGTCTCTCTGCTGGATTACCACTGTCACAGTTACATTGTCTGTCTCTCTCCTGGATTCCCACAGTCACAGTTACATTGTCTGTCTCTCTCCTGGATTCCCACAGTCACAGTTACATTGTCTGTCTCTCTCCTGGATTCCCACAGTCACAGTTACATTGTCTGTCTCTCTCCTGGATTCCCACAGTCACAGTTACATTGTCTGTCTCTCTCCTGGATTCCCACAGTCACAGTTACATTGTCTGTCTCTCTCCTGGATTCCCACAGTCACAGTTACATTGTCTGTCTCTCTCCTGGATTCCCACAGTCACAGTTACATGGTCTGTCTCTCTGCTGGATTCCCACTGTCACAGTTACATTGTCTGTCCCTCTCCTGGATTCCCACAGTCACAGTTACATTGTCTGTCTCTCTCCTGGATTCCCACAGTCACAGTTACATTGTCTGTCTCTCTCCTGGATTTCCACAGTCACAGTTACATTGTCTCTCTCTATCCTGGATTCCCACAGTCACAGTTACATTGTCTCTCTCTATCCTGGATTCCCACAGTCACAGTTACATTGTCTCTCTCTCTCCTGGATTCCCACAGTCACAGTTACATTGTCTGTCTCTCTCCTGGATTCCCACAGTCACAGTTACATTGTCTGTCTCTCTCCTGGATTCCCACAGTCACAGTTACATTGTCTGTCTCTCTCCTGGATTCCCACAGTCACAGTTACATTGTCTGTCTCTCTCCTGGATATCCACAGTCACAGTTACATTGTCTCTCTCTATCCTGGATTCCCACAGTCACAGTTACATTGTCTCTCTCTCTCTCCTGGATTCCCACAGTCACAGTTACATTGTCTGTCTCTATCCTGGATTCCCACAGTCACAGTTACATTGTCACTCTCTCTCCTGGATTACCACAGTCACAGTTACATTGTCTTCCTCTCTCCTGGATTCCCACAGTCACAGTTACATTGTCTGTCTCTATCCAGGATTCCCACTATCACAGTTACATTGTCTGTCTCTCTCCAGGATTCCCACAGTCACAGTTACATTGTCTGTCTCTCTCCTGGATATCCACAGTCACAGTTACATTGTCTGACTCTCTCCAGGATTCCCACAGTCACAGTTACATTGTCTGTCTCTCTCCAGGATTCCCACAGTCACAGTTACATTGTCTCTCTCTATCCTGGATTCCCACAGTCACAGTTACATTGTCTGTCTCTCTCCTGGATTTTCACAGTCACAGTTGCATTGTATCTCTCTATCCTGGATTCCCACAGTCACAGTTACATTGTCTGTCTCTATCCTGGATTCCCACAGTCATAGTTACATTGTCTGTCTCTATCCTGGATTCCCACAGTCACAGTTACATTGTCTGTCTCTATCCTGGATTCCCACAGTCACAGTTACATTGTCTGTCTCTCTCCTGGATTCCCACAGTCACAGTTACATTGTCTGTCTCTCTCCTGGATTCCCACAGTCACAGTTACATTGTCTGTCTCTCTCCTGGATTCCCACAGTCACAGTTACATGGTCTGTCTCTCTGCTGGATTCCCACTGTCACAGTTACATTGTCTGTCCCTCTCCTGGATTCCCACAGTCACAGTTACATTGTCTGTCTCTCTCCTGGATTCCCACAGTCACAGTTACATTGTCTGTCTCTCTCCTGGATTTCCACAGTCACAGTTACATTGTCTCTCTCTATCCTGGATTCCCACAGTCACAGTTACATTGTCTCTCTCTATCCTGGATTCCCACAGTCACAGTTACATTGTCTCTCTCTCTCCTGGATTCCCACAGTCACAGTTACATTGTCTGTCTCTCTCCTGGATTCCCACAGTCACAGTTACATTGTCTGTCTCTCTCCTGGATTCCCACAGTCACAGTTACATTGTCTGTCTCTCTCCTGGATTCCCACAGTCACAGTTACATTGTCTGTCTCTCTCCTGGATATCCACAGTCACAGTTACATTGTCTCTCTCTATCCTGGATTCCCACAGTCACAGTTACATTGTCTCTCTCTCTCTCCTGGATTCCCACAGTCACAGTTACATTGTCTGTCTCTATCCTGGATTCCCACAGTCACAGTTACATTGTCACTCTCTCTCCTGGATTACCACAGTCACAGTTACATTGTCTTCCTCTCTCCTGGATTCCCACAGTCACAGTTACATTGTCTGTCTCTATCCAGGATTCCCACTATCACAGTTACATTGTCTGTCTCTCTCCAGGATTCCCACAGTCACAGTTACATTGTCTGTCTCTCTCCTGGATATCCACAGTCACAGTTACATTGTCTGACTCTCTCCAGGATTCCCACAGTCACAGTTACATTGTCTGTCTCTCTCCAGGATTCCCACAGTCACAGTTACATTGTCTCTCTCTATCCTGGATTCCCACAGTCACAGTTACATTGTCTGTCTCTCTCCTGGATTTTCACAGTCACAGTTGCATTGTATCTCTCTATCCTGGATTCCCACAGTCACAGTTACATTGTCTGTCTCTATCCTGGATTCCCACAGTCATAGTTACATTGTCTGTCTCTATCCTGGATTCCCACAGTCACAGTTACATTGTCTGTCTCTATCCTGGATTCCCACAGTCACAGTTACATTGTCTGTCTCTATCCTGGATCCCACAGTCACAGTTACATTGTGTCACTCTCCTGGATTCACACTGTCACAGTTACATTGTCTGTTTCTCTCCTGGATTCCCACAGTCACAGTTACATTGTCTCTCTCTCTCCTGGATTCCCACAGTCACAGTTACATTGTCTCTCTCTCTCCTGGATTTACCCTGTCACAGTTACATTGTCTGTCTCTATCCTGGATTCCCACAGTCACAGTTACATTGTCTGTCTCTCTCCTGGATTCCCGCTGTCACAGTTACATTGTCTCTCTCTCTCTCCTGGATTCACCCTGTCACAGTTACATTGTCTGTCTCTATCCTGGATTCACACTGTCACAGTTACATTGTCTGTCTCTATCCTGGATTCCCACTGTCACAGTTACATTATCTGTCTCTCACCTGGATTCCCCCTGTCACAGTTACATTGTCTGTCTCTATCCTGGATTCCCACAGTCACAGTTACATTGTCTCTCTCTCCTGGATTCCCACTGTCACAGTTACATTGTCTCTCTCTCTCCTGGATTCACCCTGTCACAGTTACATTGTCTGTCTCTATCCTGGATTCCCACAGTCACAGTTACATTGTCTGTCTCTCTCCTGGATTCCCACTGTCACAGTTACATTGTCTGTCTCTATCCTGGATTCCCACAGTCACAGTTACCTTGTCTGTCTCTCTCCTGGATGCACCCTGTCACAGTTACATTGTCTGTCTCTCTCTTAGATTCTCCCTGACACAGTTACATTGTCTATCTCTCTCCTGGATTCCCACTGTCACAGTTCCATTGTCTGTCTCTCTCCTGCATTCCCAACGTCACAGTTACCTTGTCTGTCTCTCTCCTGGATTCACCCTGTCACAGTTACATTGTCTGTCTCTCTCCTGGATTCTCCCTGTCACAGTTGCATTGTCTGTCTCTCTCCTGGATTCTCCCTGTCACAGTTACATTGTCTCTCTCTCTCTCCTGGATTCACCCTGTCACAGTTACATTGTCTGTCTCTATCCTGGATTCCCACAGTCACAGTTACATTGTCTCTCTCTCTCCTGGATTCCCACAGTCACAGTTACATTGTCTGTCTCTCTCCTGGATTCACCCTGTCACAGTTACATTGTCTGTCTCTATCCTGGATTCCCACAGTCACAGTTACATTGTCTCTCTCTCTCTCCTGGATTCCCAACGTCACAGTTACATTGTCTGTCTCTCTCCTGGATATCCACAGTCACAGTTACATTGTCTCTCTCTATCCTGGATTCCCACAGTCACAGTTACATTGTCTCTCTCTCTCTCCTGGATTCCCACAGTCACAGTTACATTGTCTGTCTCTATCCTGGATTCCCACAGTCACAGTTACATTGTCACTCTCTCTCCTGGATTACCACAGTCACAGTTACATTGTCTTCCTCTCTCCTGGATTCCCACAGTCACAGTTACATTGTCTGTCTCTATCCAGGATTCCCACTATCACAGTTACATTGTCTGTCTCTCTCCAGGATTCCCACAGTCACAGTTACATTGTCTGTCTCTCTCCTGGATATCCACAGTCACAGTTACATTGTCTGACTCTCTCCAGGATTCCCACAGTCACAGTTACATTGTCTGTCTCTCTCCAGGATTCCCACAGTCACAGTTACATTGTCTCTCTCTATCCTGGATTCCCACAGTCACAGTTACATTGTCTGTCTCTCTCCTGGATTTTCACAGTCACAGTTGCATTGTATCTCTCTATCCTGGATTCCCACAGTCACAGTTACATTGTCTCTCTCACTCCTGGATTCCCACAGTCACAGTTACATTGTCTGTCTCTCTCCTAGATTTCCACTATCACAGTTACATTCTCTGTCTCTATCCTGGATTCCCACAGTCATAGTTACATTGTCTGTCTCTATCCTGGATTCCCACAGTCACAGTTACATTGTCTGTCTCTCTCCTGGATTTACCCTGTCACAGTTACATTGTCTGTCTCTATCCTGGATTCCCACAGTCACAGTTACATTGTCTGTCTCTCTCCTGGATTCCCACTGTCACAGTTACATTATCTGTCTCTCACCTGGATTTACCCTGTCACAGTTACATTGTCTGTCTCTATCCTGGATTCCCACAGTCACAGTTACATTGTCTGTCTCTCTCCTGGATTCCCACAGTCACAGTTACATTGTCTGTCTCTATCCTGGATTCCCACAGTCACAGTTACATTGTCTGTCTCTCTCCTGGATTTACCCTGTCACAGTTACATTGTCTGTCTCTATCCTGGATTCCCACAGTCACAGTTACATTGTCTGTCTCTCTCCTGGATTCCCACTGTCACAGTTACATTATCTGTCTCTATCCTGGATTCCCACAGTCACAGTTACATTGTCTGTCTCTATCCTGGATTCCCACAGTCACAGTTACATTGTCTGTCTCTCTCCTGGATTCCCACTGTCACAGTTACATTGTCTGTCTCTATCCTGGATTCCCACAGTCACAGTTACATTGTCTCTCTCTCTCCTGGATTCACCCTGTCACAGTTACATTGTCTGTCTCTATCCTGGATTCCCACAGTCACAGTTACATTGTCTGTCTCTATCCTGGATTCCCACAGTCACAGTTACATTGTCTGTCTCTCACCTGGATTTACCCTGTCACAGTTACATTGTCTGTCTCTATCCTGGATCCCACAGTCACAGTTACATTGTGTCACTCTCCTGGATTCACCCTGTCACAGTTACATTGTCTCTCTCTCTCCTGGATTCCCACAGTCACAGTTACATTGTCTCTCTCTCTCCTGGATTTACCCTGTCACAGTTACATTGTCTGTCTCTATCCTGGATTCCCACAGTCACAGTTACATTGTCTGTCTCTCTCCTGGATTCCCACTGTCACAGTTACATTATCTGTCTCTCACCTGGATTCCCCCTGTCACAGTTACATTGTCTGTCTCTATCCTGGATTCCCACAGTCACAGTTACATTGTCTCTCTCTCTCCTGGATTCACCCTGTCACAGTTACATTGTCTGTCTCTATCCTGGATTCCCACAGTCACAGTTACATTGTCTGTCTCTCTCCTGGATTCCCACTGTCACAGTTACATTGTCTGTCTCTATCCTGGATTCCCACAGTCACAGTTACCTTGTCTGTCTCTCTCCTGGATGCACCCTGTCACAGTTACATTGTCTGTCTCTCTCCTAGATTCTCCCTGACACAGTTACATTGTCTATCTCTCTCCTGGATTCCCACTGTCACAGTTCCATTGTCTGTCTCTCTCCTGCATTCTCAACGTCACAGTTACATTGTCTGTCTCTCTCCTGGATTCTCCCTGTCACAGTTGCATTGTCTGTCTCTCTCCTGGATTCTCCCTGTCACAGTTACATTGTCTGTCTCTCTCCTGGATTCCCACAGTCACAGTTACATTGTCTGTCTCTCTCCTGGATTCCCACTGTCACAGTTACATTGTCTGTCTCTATCCTGGATTCCCACAGTCACAGTTACATTGTCTGTCTCTCTCCTGGATTCCCACTGTCACAGTTACATTGTCTGTCTCTATCCTGGATTCCCACAGTCACAGTTACATTGTCTGTCTCTCTCCTGGATTCCCACTGTCACAGTTACATTGTCTGTCTCTATCCTGGATTCCCACAGTCACAGTTACATTGTCTGTCTCTCTCCTGGATTCTCCCTGTCACAGTTGCATTGTCTGTCTCTCTCCTGGATTCACCCTGTCACAGTTACATTGTCTGTCTCTCTCCTGGATTCACACTGTCACAGTTACATTGTCTGTCTCTATCCTGGATTCCCACAGTCACAGTTACATTGTCTGTCTCTCTCCTGGATTCTCCCTGTCACAGTTGCATTGTCTGTCTCTCTCCTGGATTCACCCTGTCACAGTTACATTGTCTGTCTCTATCCTGGATTCCCACAGTCACAGTTACATTGTCTCTCTCACTCCTGGATTCCCACAGTCACAGTTACATTGTCTGTCTCTCTCCTGGATTCCCACAGTCACAGTTACATTCTCTGTCTCTCTCCTGGATTCCCACAGTCACAGTTACATTGTCTGTCTCTCTCCTGGATTTTCACAGTCACAGTTACTTTGTATCTCTCTATCCTGGATTCCCACAGTCACAGTTACATTGTCTCTCTCACTCCTGGATTCCCACAGTCACAGTTACATTGTCTGTCTCTCTCCTGGATTCTCCCTGTCACAGTTACATTGTCTGTCTCTCTCCTGGATTTCCACCATCACAGTTACATTCTCTGTCTCTATCCTGGATTCCCACAGTCATAGTTACATTGTCTGTCTCTATCCTGGATTCCCACAGTCACAGTTACATTGTCTGTCTCTATCCTGGATTCCCACAGTCACAGTTACATTGTCTGTCTCTATCCTGGATCCCACAGTCACAGTTACATTGTCTGTCTCTATCCTGGATTCCCACAGTCACAGTTACATTGTCTCTCTCTCTCCTGGATTCCCACAGTCACAGTTACATTGTCTGTCTCTATCCTGGATCCCACAGTCACAGTTACATTTTCTGTCTCCATCCTGGATTCCCACAGTCACAGTTACATTGTCTCTCTCTCTCCTGGATTCACCCTGTCACAGTTACATTGTCTCTCTCTCTCCTGGATTCCCACAGTCACAGTTACATTGTCTGTCTCTATCCTGGATTCCCACAGTCACAGTTACATTGTCTGTCTCTCTCCTGGATTCCCACAGTCACAGTTACATTGTCTGTCTCTCTCCTGGATTCTCCCTGTCACAGTTACATTGTCTGTCTCTCTCCTGGATTTCCACCATCACAGTTACATTCTCTGTCTCTATCCTGGATTCCCACAGTCATAGTTACATTGTCTGTCTCTATCCTGGATTCCCACAGTCACAGTTACATTGTCTGTCTCTATCCTGGATTCCCACAGTCACAGTTACATTGTCTGTCTCTATCCTGGATCCCACAGTCACAGTTACATTGTCTGTCTCTATCCTGGATTCCCACAGTCACAGTTACATTGTCTCTCTCTCTCCTGGATTCCCACAGTCACAGTTACATTGTCTGTCTCTATCCTGGATCCCACAGTCACAGTTACATTTTCTGTCTCCATCCTGGATTCCCACAGTCACAGTTACATTGTCTCTCTCTCTCCTGGATTCACCCTGTCACAGTTACATTGTCTCTCTCTCTCCTGGATTCCCACAGTCACAGTTACATTGTCTGTCTCTCTCCTGGATATCCACAGTCACAGTTACATTGTCTCTCTCTATCCTGGATTCCCACAGTCACAGTTACATTGTCTCACTCTCTCTCCTGGATTCCCACAGTCACAGTTACATTGTCTGTCTCTATCCTGGATTCCCACAGTCACAGTTACATTGTCACTCTCTCTCCTGGATTACCACTGTCACAGTTACATTGTCTGTCTCTATCCTGGATTCCCACTGTCACAGTTACATTGTCTGTCTCTCTCCTGGATTCCCCCTGTCAGAGTTACATTGTCTGTCTCTATCCTGGATTCCCACAGTCACAGTTACATTGTCTCTCTCTCTCCTGGATTTACCCTGTCACAGTTACATTGTCTGTCTCTATCCTGGATTCCCACAGTCACAGTTACATTGTCTGTCTCTCTCCTGGATTCCCACTGTCACAGTTACATTGTCTGTCTCTCACCTGGATTCCCCCTGTCACAGTTACATTGTCTGTCTCTATCCTGGATTCCCACGTCACAGTTACATTGTCTCTCTTTCTCCTGGATTCACCCTGTCACAGTTACATTGTCTGTCTCTATCCTGGATTCCCACAGTCACAGTTACATTGTCTCTCTCTATCCTGGATTCCCACAGTCACAGTTACATTGTCTCTCTCTCTCCTGGATTCCCACAGTCACAGTTACATTGTCTGTCTCTCTCCTGGATTTCCACCATCACAGTTACATTCTCTGTCTCTATCCTGGATTCCCACAGTCATAGTTACATTGTCTGTCTCTATCCTGGATTCCCACAGTCACAGTTACATTGTCTCTCTCTCTCCTGGATTCCCACAGTAACAGTTACATTGTCTGTCTCTCTCCTGGATTCTCCCTGTCACAGTTACATTGTCTCTCTCTCTCTCCTGGATTCACCCTGTCACAGTTACATTGTCTGTCTCTATCCTGGATTCCCACAGTCACAGTTACATTGTCTGTCTCTCTCCTGGATTCTCCCTGTCACAGTTACATTGTCTGTCTCTATCCTGGATTCCCACAGTCACAGTTACATTGTCTCTCTCTCTCTCCTGGATTCCCACAGTCACAGTTACATTGTCTGTCTCTATCCTGGATTCCCACAGTCACAGTTACATTGTCACTCTCTCTCCTGGATTACCACTGTCACAGTTACATTGTCTGTCTCTCTCCTGGATTCCCACTGTCACAGTTACATTGTCTGTTTCTCTCCTGGATTCCCCCTGTCAGAGTTACATTGTCTGTCTCTATCCTGGATTCCCACAGTCACAGTTACATTGTCTGTCTCTCTCCTGGATTTTCACAGTCACAGTTACATTGTCTCTCTCTATCCTGGATTCCCACAGTCACAGTTACATTGTCTCTCTCTATCCTGGATTCCCACAGTCACAGTTACATTGTCTCTCTCTATCCTGGATTCCCACAGTCACAGTTACATTGTCTCTCTCTCTCCTGGATTTACCCTGTCACAGTTACATTGTCTGTCTCTATCCTGGATTCCCACAGTCACAGTTACATTGTCTGTCTCTATCCTGGATTCCCACAGTCACAGTTACATTGTCTCTCTCTCTCCTGGATTCACACTGTCACAGTTACATTGTCTGTTTCTCTCCTGGATTCCCACAGTCACTGTTACATTGTCTGTCTCTCTCCTGGATTCCCACAGTCACAGTTACATTGTCTCTCTCTATCCTGGATTCCCACAGTCACAGTTACATTGTCTCTCTCTCTCCTGGATTCCCACAGTCACAGTTACATTGTCTGTCTCTCTCCTGGATTTCCACCATCACAGTTACATTCTCTGTCTCTCTCCTGGATTCACCCTGTCACAGTTACATTGTCTGTCTCTCTCCTGCATTCCCAACGTCACAGTTACATTGTCTCTCTCTCTCCTGGATTCCCACAGTCACAGTTACATTGTCTCTCTCTCTCTCCTGGATTCCCACAGTCACAGTTACATTGTCTGTCTCTCTCCTGGATTCTCCCTGTCACAGTTACATTGTCTCTCTCTCTCCTGGATTCCCACAGTCACAGTTACATTGTCTCTCTCTCTCTCCTGGATTCCCACAGTCACAGTTACATTGTCTGTCTCTCTCCTGCATTCCCAACGTCACAGTTACATTGTCTGTCTCTCTCCTGGATTCTCCCTGTCACAGTTACATTGTCTCTCTCTCTCCTGGATTCCCACAGTCACAGTTACATTGTCTCTCTCTCTCTCCTGGATTCCCACAGTCACAGTTACATTGTCTGTCTCTCTCCTGGATTTTCACAGTCACAGTTACATTGTCTGTCTCTCTCCTGGATTTCCACCATCACAGTTACATTCTCTGTCTCTATCCTGGATTCCCACAGTCACAGTTACATTGTCTGTCTCTATCCCGGATTCCCACAGTCACAGTTACATTGTCTGTCTCTATCCTGGATTCCCACAGTCACAGTTACATTGTCTGTCTCTATCCCGGATTCCCACAGTCACAGTTACATTGTCTGTCTCTATCCTGGATCCCACAGTCACAGTTACATTGTCTCTCTCTCTCCTGGATTCACCCTGTCACAGTTACATTGTCTCTCTCTCTCCTGGATTCCCACAGTCACAGTTACATTGTCTCTCTCTCTCCTGGATTTACCCTGTCACAGTTACATTGTCTGTCTCTATCCTGGATTCCCACAGTCACAGTTGCATTGTCTGTCTCTCTCCTGGATTCTCCCTGTCACAGTTGCATTGTCTGTCTCTCTCCTGGATTCCCCCTGTCACAGTTACATTGTCTGTCTCTATCCTGGATCCCACAGTCACAGTTACATTGTCTCTCTCTCTCCTGGATTCACCCTGTCACAGTTACATTGTCTCTCTCTCTCCTGGATTCCCACAGTCACAGTTACATTGTCTCTCTCTCTCCTGGATTTACCCTGTCACAGTTACATTGTCTGTCTCTATCCTGGATTCCCACAGTCACAGTTGCATTGTCTGTCTCTCTCCTGGATTCTCCCTGTCACAGTTACATTGTCTGTCTCTCTCCTGGATTCCCACAGTCACAGTTACATTGTCTGTCTCTATCCTGGATCCCACAGTCACAGTTACATTGTCTCTCTCTCTCCTGGATTCACCCTGTCACAGTTACATTGTCTCTCTCTCTCCTGGATTCCCACAGTCACAGTTACATTGTCTCTCTCTCTCCTGGATTTACCCTGTCACAGTTACATTGTCTGTCTCTATCCTGGATTCCCACAGTCACAGTTGCATTGTCTGTCTCTCTCCTCGATTCTCCCTGTCACAGTTACATTGTCTGTCTCTATCCTGGATTCCCACAGTCACAGTTACATTGTCTCTCTCTCTCTCCTGGATTCCCACAGTCACAGTTACATTTTCTCTCTCTCTCCTGGATTCCCACAGTCACAGTTACATTGTCTGTCTCTCTCCTGGATTTCCACCATCACAGTTACATTCTCTGTCTCTCTCCTGCATTCCCAACGTCACAGTTACATTGTCTGTCTCTCTCCTGGATTCCCACTGTCACAGTTACATTGTCTGTCTCTCTCCTGGATTCTCCCTGTCACAGTTACATTGTCTCTCTCTTTCTCCTGGATTCACCCTGTCACAGTTACATTGTCTGTCTCTATCCTGGATTCCCACAGTCACAGTTACATTTTCTCTCTCTCTCCTGGATTCCCACAGTCACAGTTACATTGTCTGTCTCTCTCCTGGATTTCCACCATCACAGTTACATTCTCTGTCTCTATCCTGGATTCCCACAGTCATAGTTACATTGTCTGTCTCTATCCTGGATTCGCACAGTCACAGTTACATTGTCTGTCTCTATCCTGGATCCCACAGTCACAGTTACATTGTCTCTCTCTCTCCTGGATTCACCCTGTCACAGTTACATTGTCTCTCTCTCTCCTGGATTCCCACAGTCACAGTTACATTGTCTGTCTCTATCCTGGATTCCCACAGTCACAGTTACATTGTCTGTCTCTCTCCTGGATTTCCACCATCACAGTTACATTCTCTGTCTCTTTCCTGGATTCCCACAGTCATAGTTACATTGTCTGTCTCTATCCTGGATTCGCACAGTCACAGTTACATTGTCTGTCTCTATCCTGGATTCCCACAGTCACAGTTACATTGTCTGTCTCTCTCCTGGATTCCCACTGTCACAGTTACATTGTCTGTCTCTCTCCTGGATATCCACAGTCACAGTTACATTGTCTCTCTCTATCCTGGATTCCCACAGTCACAGTTACATTGTCTCTCTCTATCCTGGATTCCCACTGTCACAGTTACATTGTCTCTCTCTCTCCTGGATTCACCCTGTCACAGTTAGATTGTCTCTCTCTCTCCTGGATTCCCACAGTCACAGTTACATTGTCTGTCTCTATCCTGGATTCCCACAGTCACAGTTACATTGTCTCTCTCTATCCTGGATTCCCACAGTCACAGTTACATTGTCTCTCTCTCTCTCCTGGATTCCCACAGTCACAGTTACATTGTCTGTCTCTATCCTGGATTCCCACAGTCACAGTTACATTGTCTCTCTCTCTCTCCTGGATTCCCACTGTCACAGTTACATTGTCTGTCTCTCTCCTGCATTCCCAACGTCACAGTTACATTGTCTGTCTCTCTCCTGGATTCCCACAGTCACAGTTACATTGTCTGTCTCTATCCTGGATTCTCCCTGTCACAGTTACATTGTCTCTCTCTCTCTCCTGGATTCTCCCTGTCACAGTTACATTGTCTGTCTCTATCCTGGATTCCCACAGTCACAGTTACATTGTCTGTCTCTCTCCTGGATTCTCCCTGTCACAGTTACATTGTCTGTCTCTGTCCTGGATTCCCACAGTCACAGTTACATTTTCTCTCTCTCTCCTGGATTCCCACAGTCACAGTTACATTGTCTGTCTCTCTCCTGGATTCTCCCTGTCACAGTTACATTGTCTCTCTCTCTCTCCTGGATTCCCACAGTCACAGTTACATTGTCTGTCTCTATCCTGGATTCCCACAGTCACAGTTACATTGTCTGTCTCTCTCCTGGATTTCCACCATCACAGTTACATTCTCTGTCTCTATCCTGGATTCCCACAGTCATAGTTACATTGTCTGTCTCTATCCTGGATTCCCACAGTCACAGTTACATTGTCTGTCTCTATCCTGGATTCCCACAGTCACAGTTACATTGTCTGTCTCTATCCTGGATCCCACAGTCACAGTTACATTGTCTCTCTCTCTCCTGGATTCACCCTGTCACAGTCACATTGTCTCTCTCTCTCCTGGATTCCCACAGTCACAGTTACATTGTCACTCTCTCTCATGGATTCACCCTGTCAAAGTTACATTGTCTGTCTCTCTCCCAGATTCTCCCTGACACAGTTACATTGTCTATCTCTCTCCTGGATTCCCACAGTCACAGTTACATTGTCTGTCTCTCTCCTGCATTCCCAACGTCACAGTTATATTGTCTGTCTCTCTCCTGCATTCCCAACGTCACAGTTCCATTGTCTGTCTCTCTCCTGCATTCCCACTGTCACAGTTCCATTGTCTGTCTCTCTCCTGGATTCCCACTGTCACAGTTACATTGTCTGTCTCTCTCCTGCATTCCCAACGTCACAGTTATATTGTCTGTCTCTCTCCTGGATTCCCACAGTCACAGTTACATCGTCTGTCTCTCTCCTGGATTCCCACAGTCACAGTTACATTGTCTCTCTCTCTCTCCTGGATTCCCACAGTCACAGTTACATTGTCTGTCTCTCTGCTGGATTTCCACCATCACAGTTACATTGTCTCTCTCTCTCCTGGATTCACCCTGTCACAGTTACATTGTCTGTCTCTATCCTGGATTCCCACAGTCACAGTTACATTGTCTGTCTCTATCCTGGATCCCACAGTCACAGTTACATTGTCTCTCTCTCTCCTGGATTCACCCTGTCACAGTTACATTGTCTGTCTCTCTCCTGGATTCCCACAGTCACAGTTACATTGTCTGTCTTTCTCCTGGATTCCCACTGTCACAGTTACATTGTCTGTCTCTCTCCTGGATTCTCCCTGTCACAGTTACATTGTCTGTCTCTCTCCTGGATTCCCACTGTCACAGTTACATTGTCTGTCTCTCTCCTGGATTCCCACTGTCACAGTTACATTGTCTGTCTCTCTCCTGGATTCCCACTGTCACAGTTACATTGTCTGGTTCTCTCCTGGATTCACCCTGTCACAGTTACATTGTCTGTCTCTCTCCTGGATTCTCCCTGTCACAGTTACATTGTCTGTCTCTCTCCTGGATTCCCACAGTCACAGTTACATTGTCTGTCTCTCTCCTGGATTCCCACTGTCACAGTTACATTGTCTCTCTCACTCCTGGATTCCCACAGTCACAGTTACATTGTCTGTCTCTCTCCTGGATTTCCACAGTCACAGTTACATTGTCTGTCTCTCTCCTGCATTCCCAACGTCACAGTTATATTGTCTGTCTCTCTCCTGCATTCCCAACGTCACAGTTCCATTGTCTGTCTCTCTCCTGCATTCCCACTGTCACAGTTACATTGTCTGTCTCTCTCCTGGATTCCCACTGTCACAGTTACATTGTCTGTCTCTCTCCTGGATTCCCACAGTCACAGTTACATTGTCTGTCTCTCTCCTGGATTCCCACTGTCACAGTTACATTGTCTGGTTCTCTCCTGGATTCACCCTGTCACAGTTACATTGTCTGTCTCTCTCCTGGATTCTCCCTGTCACAGTTACATTGTCTGTCTCTCTCCTGGATTCCCACAGTCACAGTTACATTGTCTGTCTCTCTCCTGGATTCCCACTGTCACAGTTACATTGTCTCTCTCACTCCTGGATTCCCACAGTCACAGTTACATTGTCTGTCTCTCTCCTGGATTTCCACAGTCACAGTTACATTGTCTGTCTCTCTCCTGCATTCCCAACGTCACAGTTATATTGTCTGTCTCTCTCCTGCATTCCCAACGTCACAGTTCCATTGTCTGTCTCTCTCCTGCATTCCCACAGTCACAGTTACATTGTCTGTCTCTATCCTGGATCCCACAGTCACAGTTACATTGTCTCTCTCTCTCCTGGATTCACCCTGTCACAGTTACATTGTCTGTCTCTCTCCTGGATTCCCACAGTCACAGTTACATTGTCTGTCTTTCTCCTGGATTCCCACTGTCACAGTTACATTGTCTGTCTCTCTCCTGGATTCTCCCTGTCACAGTTACATTGTCTGTCTCTCTCCTGGATTCCCACTGTCACAGTTACATTGTCTGTCTCTCTCCTGGATTCCCACTGTCACAGTTACATTGTCTGTCTCTCTCCTGGATTCCCACTGTCACAGTTACATTGTCTGGTTCTCTCCTGGATTCACCCTGTCACAGTTACATTGTCTGTCTCTCTCCTGGATTCTCCCTGTCACAGTTACATTGTCTGTCTCTCTCTCCTGGATTTACCCTGTCACAGTTACATTGTCTCTCTCTATCCTGGATTCCCACAGTCACAGTTACATTGTCTGTCTCTCTCCTGGATTCCCACTGTCACAGTTACATTGTCTCTCTCACTCCTGGATTCCCACAGTCACAGTTACATTGTCTGTCTCTCTCCTGGATTTCCACAGTCACAGTTACATTGTCTGTCTCTCTCCTGCATTCCCAACGTCACAGTTATATTGTCTGTCTCTCTCCTGCATTCCCAACGTCACAGTTCCATTGTCTGTCTCTCTCCTGCATTCCCACTGTCACAGTTACATTGTCTGTCTCTCTCCTGCATTCCCAACGTCACAGTTATATTGTCTGTCTCTCTCCTGGATTCCCACAGTCACAGTTACATCGTCTGTCTCTCTCCTGGATTCCCACAGTCACAGTTACATTGTCTCTCTCTCTCTCCTGGATTCCCACAGTCACAGTTACATTGTCTGTCTCTATCCTGGATTCCCACAGTCACAGTTACATTGTCTCTCTCTCTCCTGGATTCCCACAGTCACAGTTACATTGTCTGTCTCTCTCCTGGATTTTCACAGTCACAGTTACATTGTCTCTCTCTCTCCTGGATTCCCACAGTCACAGTTACATTGTCTGTCTCTCTGCTGGATTTCCACCATCACAGTTACATTGTCTCTCTCTCTCCTGGATTCACCCTGTCACAGTTACATTGTCTGTCTCTATCCTGGATTCCCACAGTCACAGTTACATTGTCTGTCTCTCTCCTGGATTCACCCTGTCACAGTTACTTTGTCTGTCTCTCTCCTAGATTCACCCTGTCACAGTTACATTTTCTGTCTCTCTCCTGGATTCCCACAGTCACAGTTACATTGTCTGTCTGTCTCCTGGATTCTCACTGTCACAGTTACATTGTCTGTCTCTATCCTGGATTCCCACAGTCACAGTTACATTGTCTGTCTCTATCCTGGATCCCACAGTCACAGTTACATTGTCTCTCTCTCTCCTGGATTCACCCTGTCACAGTTACATTGTCTGTCTCTCTCCTGGATTCCCACAGTCACAGTTACATTGTCTGTCTTTCTCCTGGATTCCCACTGTCACAGTTACATTGTCTGTCTCTCTCCTGGATTCTCCCTGTCACAGTTACATTGTCTGTCTCTCTCCTGGATTCCCACTGTCACAGTTACATTGTCTGTCTCTCTCCTGGATTCCCACTGTCACAGTTACATTGTCTGTCTCTCTCCTGGATTCCCACTGTCACAGTTACATTGTCTGGTTCTCTCCTGGATTCACCCTGTCACAGTTACATTGTCTGTCTCTCTCCTGGATTCTCCCTGTCACAGTTACATTGTCTGTCTCTCTCCTGGATTTCCACTGTCACAGTTACATTGTCTGTCTCTCTCCTGGATTCCCACAGTCACAGTTACATTGTCTGTCTCTCTCCTGGATTCCCACTGTCACAGTTACATTGTCTCTCTCACTCCTGGATTCCCACAGTCACAGTTACATTGTCTGTCTCTCTCCTGGATTTCCACTGTCACAGTTACATTGTCTGTCTCTCTCCTGGATTCTCCCTGTCACAGTTACATTGTCTCTCTCTCTCCTGGATTCCCACTATCACAGTTACATTGTCTCTCTCTCTCCTGGATTCCCATTGTCACAGTTACATTGTCTGTCTCTCTCCTGGATTCCCACTATCACAGTTACATTGTCTCTCTCTCTCCTGGATTCCCATTGTCACAGTTACATTGTCTGTCTCTCTCCTGGATTCCCACTATCACAGTTACATTGTCTCTCTCTCTCCTGGATTCCCATTGTCACAGTTACATTGTCTGTCTCTCTCCTGGATTCCCACTGTCACAGTTACATTGTCTGTCTCTCTCCTGGATTTCCACTGTCACAGTTACATTGTCTGTCTCTCTCCTGGATTCTCCCTGTCACAGTTACATTGTCTGTCTCTCTCCCGGATTCCCTCTGTCACAGTTACATTGTCTGTCTCTCTCCTGGATTCTCCCTGTCACAGTTACATTGTCTCTCTCTCTCCTGGATTCCCACAGTCACAGTTACATTGTCTGTCTCTATCCTGGATTTTCACAGTCACAGTTACATTGTCTGTCTCTCTCCTGGATTCACCCTGTCACAGTTACATTGTCTCTCTCTATCCCGGATTCCCTCTGTCACAGTTACATTGTCTGTCTCTATCCAGGATTCCCACTATCACAGTTACATTGTCTGTCTCTCTCCTGGATTCCCACAGTCACAGTTACATTGTCTGTCTCTCTCCTGGATCCCACAGTCACAGTTACATTGTCTCTCTCTCTCCTGGATTCCCACAGTCACAGTTACATTGTCTGTCTCTATCCTGGATTTTCACAGTCACAGTTACATTGTCTGTCTCTCTCCTGGATTCACCCTGTCACAGTTACATTGTCTCTCTCTATCCCGGATTCCCTCTGTCACAGTTACATTGTCTGTCTCTATCCAGGATTCCCACTATCACAGTTACATTGTCTGTCTCTCTCCTGGATTCCCACAGTCACAGTTACATTGTCTGTCTCTCTCCTGGATCCCACAGTCACAGTTCATTGTCTGTCTCTCTCCTGGATTTCCACTGTCACAGTTCATTGTCTGTCTCTCTCCTGGATTCCCACAGTCACAGTTACATTGTCTGTCTCTCTCCTGGATCCCACAGTCACAGTTCATTGTCTGTCTCTCTCCTGGATCCCACAGTCACAGTTCATTGTCTGCCTTGTTGAGCATTGCTAGTATTTTATGTGTTTCTGTGGAAAGATAATCAGTTTCAATTCCAGGATCCATTTTCAGAGCTGGGTGTGGTGCAAACATGATACGGGATAAACAACTTTTGAAAGTTCAAAATAAATTTATTATCAAAGTACATATATGTGAAAATATCCATCGCAGAAGAATAACTATAGCAGAATCAATGAAAAATCAAGTTAGCATTGACCCAGCGTGCAAATACATTGACTGTTCAATTACCAAATTAATGAAATAATCATAATAAATAAAAATGATGAATAAAGATCAAGAACATAGGATGGAGTGCCCTAAAAAGTAAGTCCATATGTTGTGGGAACATTTCAGTGATGGGGCAGGTGAAGTTATTGGTATTGGTTCAGGAGCCTGATGGTTATGGGGCAATAACTGTTCCTGAACCTGGTGATGTGGGGCCTGAAGCTCATCTACCTTCTTCTGGAGAGCTTATCAATAATAGAAAGTAAAAAGTTACAAACAAATATCAACGGAGAATTAATCTACTATAAGCTTAAAACGTATATTGAGGATAAAAGTATTGCGATTAGGAACATGATTTCTTGTTAACGGATGGATCACCATATACGACCGGTCGCCACGTTGGTCTAGAGGCATTTATGAAACAAGTGTTTGCAATCCATTGTGTAATTCATCATCAACAGTTCGAAGCCAAAAACCTCAGCCAGCAACTTTTTCTAGCATGACTCTTGTGATAACTGCTATCAACAAAATTGAAGCTCATCCATCACGTACAGAATATTTTGCCAGTTATGCCAAGATAGCGATAAAGAGTTTGAACGCTTGCTTCTTCCCACTGAAGTGTGTTGGCTGTCAAAAGGCTGCTGCTTAAAACATCCTCGTGATATTTTTGACAACTGTGGTTGAATTTTTGCTCAAAGTCAACAAGAGCCTGTGAAACAAGATTGAACTTCTATGTGGAGATGTTGTATACCTAGCCGATCTGTGTGACAAAATGAATATTCGAAATATGAAACTGTAGGGTGAAAATTTCAATTTAATCCAGGCAAAAAAGTACAGTATCCACTTTTATCAGGAAGTTGGAAATATATAAGTGATATATATATATATATATATATATACCTCCAATATATAAGAGAGAAGAATGTTCTCACAGTTTCCCATACATGGGAGGTATGGCACTCTTTCACAGACAGTGATTTGCAAGAGTACTGCTTACACCTGCTGTCACCGAACGATCTGGAAATTCTGGACTGGGTAATTAACCCACTTCTTTGCAGGATGGAAATACAGAAGAGAGCTTACAAGAAGAAATTATCGCAATTCAGAATGGTGAAGCAAAAATGCTTTTCAAAAATTCTGCTTTTCTGGTATTTGGCTACACTGTCAATTGAAGATTTCTGGTCTTTGGAGAAGAGCTAAATTGCTCTTTATTGCATTTCCATCCTCCTACCTGATTGAAAGAGGCTTTGGTGCAATGAACCTCATACTGACAAAAGAAACCCAGAAACTGTTTGGATGTTGTTACACGTGGGGACCTGAGGTTTTTGCTTTCACAACTTGACCCAGATATTTCACCTCTTGCTCAAAGCCATCAAGCTCAAGGATCACATTGATATCGAAGCTGCTGTACAGTGCACAGGTTCCGTGTAAGCTCGGTTTAAAGACAAATAAAAACTTAAAGCAGAATCATTTTTCCTCATGTTAGCACATGGTTTTCCTCATGTTTTTACACTATGGGGGTGCCTGAAAGTATATTGTGCCTCAGAAGGGTGTTGGCACATATGACGATTCTTTGCGGGGGGGGGGGGGGGGGATGGGGGTTGTACTAAAAAAGATTGGGAAACACTGAGTTATCTCCTTTGGTTCAACAGCCTAAATGGATAGAGGTGGTAACTGTTACTGAACCTGGTGGAGTGAGTCCTGAGGCTCTTGCACCTTCTTCCTGATGGCTGCAGTGAGAAGAGAGCATGACCTGGGTGGTGGGGGTCCCTGAAGATGGATTCTACAACTGTGTTTCATGTAGATGTTTGGGAGGGCATTACCCATTATGGACTGGGACATATCCACAACTTTTTGTAGGATATTCCATTCGAGGACATTGGTGTTTCTATATCAGGAAGTGATGCAGCCAATCAATATGCTCTCCACCACACATCCAAAGAAGATAGTCAAAATTTTAGATGCCATGCTGAATCTCCGCAAACTCCTAAGAAAGTACAGACACTGCTGTGCTGTCTTCGTAATTGCACTTACGTGCTGGACCAGGACAGGCCCTCTGAAATGATAAACACCTACAAATTTAAAGTTGTTGACTCTCTCCACCTCTGACCCTCTGATGAGGACTGGCTGATGGACCTCCGGTTTCCTTCTCCTGAAGTCAGTAATCAGCTCCTTGATCTTGCTGACATTGAGTGAGAAGTTGCTGTTATGGCAACACTCAGCCAGATTTTCAATATCCCTCCGAGGTGCTGATTCATCGTCACCTTTGATTTGGCCAAT
Organism: Hemitrygon akajei; assembly: GCF_048418815.1. Classification (NCBI taxonomy): domain Eukaryota; kingdom Metazoa; phylum Chordata; class Chondrichthyes; order Myliobatiformes; family Dasyatidae; genus Hemitrygon; species Hemitrygon akajei. The sequence continues at coordinate 9,985,908 of NC_133148.1, read as the reverse complement.
GACACTGGCCAGTGACATCAGCAAACTTGTATATGGCATTGGAGTTGTGCTTAGCCACACAATCATAAATGTAAAGTGTGTAGTTCAGGATTTAAGCACACAGTCTTATGGTGCACCTCTGCTGTGCTGGTTACCTGTGTGCACCCTGTACCCTGGTTATCTGTACACCTGTGTGCACCAGGACCAGGATGAGTGAACAGATCACTCCCATACCCCTGTGTGCACCCTGTACCCTGTTTATCTGTACACCTGTGTGCACCCTGTACCCTGATTACCTGTACACCTGAGTGCACCCTGTACCCTGGTTACCTGTACACCTGTGTGCACCCTGTTTACCTGTACACCTGTGTGCACCCTGTACCCTGGTTATCTGTACACCTGTGTGCACCAGGACCAGGATGAGTGAACAGATCACTCCCATACACCTGTGTGCACCCTGTACCCTGTTTATCTGTACACCTGTGTGCACCCTGTACCCTGATTACCTGTACACCTGAGTGCACCCTGTACCCTGGTTACCTGTACACCTGTGTGCACCCTGTTTACCTGTACACCTGTGTGCACCCTGTTTACCTGTACACCTGTGTGTACCCTGTACCCTGGTTACCTGTACACCTGTGTGCACCCTGTACCCTGGTTACCTGTACACCTGTGTGCACCCTGTTTACCTGTACGCCTGTGTGCACCCTGTACCCTGGTTACCTGTACACCTGTGTGCACCAAGACCAGGATGAGTGAACAGATCACTCCCATACACCTGTGTGCACCCTGTACCCTGTTTATCTGTACACCTGTGTGCACCCTGTACCCTGGTTACCTGTACACCTGAGTGCACCCTGTACCCTGTTTATCTGTACACCTGTGTGCACCCTGTACCCTGGTTACCTGTACACCTGTGTGCACCAAGACCAGGATGAGTGAACAGATCACTCCCATACACCTGTGTGCACCCTGTACCCTGGTTACCTGTACACCTGTGTGCACCCTGTACCCTGGTTACCTGTACACCTGAGTGCACCCTGTACCCTGTTTATCTGTACACCTGTGTGCACCCTGTACCCTGGTTACCTGTACACCTGAGTGCACCAAGACCAGGATGAGTGAACAGATCACTCCCATACCAGCTACTTTGGATCGGCTTCCTGTACCTTTTAGAATTGATTTTAAAGTTCTCTTACTTGCTTCTAAAGCTCTGAATGATCTGGGACTGGAGCACACCACAGAATTGTTTTCACTTTATAATTCCGCTCAAGCTCTCAGGTTTTCTGCCAGTCTCTTAAACTTAAACAATGTCGGTCAAAAGAAACTTGGCAGGTCAGCTTTTCAAAATTATCCTCTCAGATGGCAGAACTCAATACCTAAAACCATAAGGGCTGCAGACTCATAGAACATAGACATTACAGGCCCTTCGGCCCACAATGTTGTGCCGACCATGTAACCCGCTCCAGAAACTGCCTAGAATATCCCCACCGCAAAGCCCTCTATTTTTCTAAGCTCCATGTACCTTTCTCAGAGTCTCTTAAAAGATGGTACTTTTAAATGCCACCTATTCAGTTAACCTTGTTTTGAACTCACATCTTTTTGTCTTTTATTTTCAGGTTTATTTTTTATTTTTATATTATTTTAATGCGTGTAAAGCGCGTATGAAAAGTGATTGGTAAATATTATTAATATTAATTTTTATGCATGTTACACGGAAGCTCTGCCGCTCCCAGCTGAGCAGCCACTGTTCACAGCAGCAGCGGACGTGAGAAGGACTCTGCGGGCGATCAGTCCCCGGAAGCTGGCTGGGCCGGACAACGCACCCGGAGACTGCACCCAGTTCACTCACATCACTCACTAAGGCTGCTGTCCCCGTATGCTTTAGCAAAGAGCTCAATCATCGTGAAGAGCTTTGAAAAGTTGGTCATGGCGCGTATTAAAAAACCCATTCCTGCCACACTGGACACTCACCACTATGCTCTATGACAAATGCACGCAGCCGGCTCTGACATAGCTAGACAAGGCACTTTCATCAGATTGCTCTTTCTGGATTTCGGGTCAGCATTCAACACCGGTGAACAAACTCCCACTCCTCGTTCCTGTTCTACTCTGACTTTGGGTGTTGGACTTCCTAACCGACGGAGCTCAAACAGTCCTCCCTCCTCATCCTCAATACGGCCCCCTGCCCCAGGGCTGTCTGCTCACACGGTCAAACGCACGAGGAATCCCTTTGCCGATGACTCGAGTCATCACCATCAACGACGAGACGGGGAGGTGGAAGAGGCTCCAGGCAAATGACAATGTCAACAAGACAAAAGGGATGGTAAACGACCCCAGCATCACTCTTTACATCAGCAGTGGAAACTGTGTGAAGTTTCAGACTCCAGGGAGCGCATGGTCCCAGAACACATCCTCTACTTTTCGAGGACGCTGAAGAGTCATCAGGGTCATATATTGTGAAAGGTGCTGGTAAGAGGCCAGTAACATCACTGAGGATCCCATCCACGGCAAGACCAGCAGATTCAAAAACCGTAACTTCTCCCAAAGCAGCCAACACCTGCACCTGCAACCCACCCATGCCCCCAATCAGCCCTGTTTTATTATTTCCCAGACATACCACCCATGTATACAAACTAGCTTATGTATCTGTATTTCTGTTTTTATTGCCGCGTTTCTTATCTTTTATAATCGGATCTAGAGTAAAATTTTTTGCACGTATACGGGAAATGAGACGAAACAATCTTGAATAACCTGGTTATTTACACCGACGCGCAACCTGCCCTTAGTTACCGCTAACCCTGTCTTTACCAGGCACGACGAGTACGCTTCCTGCTGATTGACAGAGAGGGGCGGGGACAAGGGCGGGGCTAGGTGGTTGATTGACAGGAGGAGCGAGGCATCTTTGCGTCATGGAAACAAGGAAAAGGGGCGGGGTCAGGAGTTGATTGACAGCTGGTTGAAAGCGGCTCTCCGGCGTCGGCTGGTTACGGGTCGCGCTTGGAGCTCCGCCCGTCGGCCGCGATCTCGAAATGGGCGGCGGCAGTGGCAGTGGCAGCGGCGGCGATAGTGGCGGCGGCAGTTCTGGAGGCTTCTCCGCTTGAGCAGTGGCGCCGCTCGCGCGCGGTGATGCCGGCAGCGCGAGTTTGATGAAAAGCCCGGAGAGCGCGGTGGGTCCGGTCACGGAGCTGGAGCCCGGACACGGCTTGAAGGAGATGACGGGCAACCTCCGGCTGAGGGAGCCGAGCCCATGTCCGGCAGCATTCCAACCCGAGGCCGCGGACCTACGCCCGGCCTCCAGCTGCAGGCCCATCCCCCGGCTGATCGTGACCCAGGACGAGTCGCTGGCGAGGGTGGAGGACGAGCAGCCGGACGAGGAGTCGCCGTCGTCGGACAGTGGCTGTGGCGGCTCGCCCGCCCCGTCGCTGCTGCTCCGCAAGTTGTCGGGCTCGTCGCTGTCCTCCGCCGGACACTCATCCTCCTTCGAGGAGTCCGAGGACGACTTCAGCCCCTGCAGTGACGCCGAGGGTCAGCAGCCGCAGTACCTGAGCCTGGACGACGGCCTTGGGGTGAGTACCGGGGAGAGGAGGGCCCGGCCCGGCCCGGCCCCGGGCCCCCGTCCTGTCTCTGCGGTTCGCCGACCCGTGCAAATGGGGCAGGGGTGCAATGCATCTGGACACATCCTTTTCCCTCCACGCCTTTCCTAATGAATGCACCGGGCGGCTCCACGTGGGGCACGTATCCTGGCATCGGTGCCAGTGCTGCACCCCCGCGGCTCTCCTGTCTGCGAGTCGAGGGCAGAGGGCTGAGGGTGATGCAGCTGGGAAAGGTGACATGCCTGCACCCTCGGGGGAGGTTGTGCTGTTTGTTCCCGTGACAAGGGGAGGAGGTGCCACCTCTGGGGAATGGTTGGGAAGGTAACCTGGGGTTGGTGTGCCGCTCCTGGGTGTGTTTGGGTGTCCCCTGGGGTTGGTGTGCCGCTCCTGGGTGTGCTTGGGTGTCCTTCAGGTGAGTGTGGTGAAAGTAAAGCCCTTGCGATTGTAGGCGTGATATTTATTTATGGTTGTACTCGCCTGAGTTTGTCATTTTATGATACCGAAGTTACGATGGAGTTTTATTTTCAATGAAACAATTGCCCCTCTGTTCTGTTTTTTCTGATCAGGACCAATAGTTGATTTTTATTTTTCTAATTATTTCCATCGTGTGGAGCGTGGGCAGGCTTTGATTTTTTTTTGCAATTTTGAGCAACTCTTGGCAGAAAGGGATCTCCAGTGCCCCACGTCTGTTGCTCCCTATCGGCGCTTAGCTTGTCCAACTTTCCTTTCCCTTATGCCGAATCCACTAGCTGTGTCTGAGTTGCAGGCTGGGTACAGTTACACAAATATTTTTGTTCTGCGGTAAACGTCCGGGAGTTCTGCGGTGCAGACCAAATACTCGGAGGATGGGTTCTATTTCCGTTCTTTAGGTTTGCATTGCAGAGAGCCGTGGCTCCGTTGTACTGGGTGAATTGCTTTCAGAGAAACTGTTTCTTTCCCTTGACTTCTCTGCTGCCATTTGCAGTTGTCTGTAGTGATGCCAGGGCTCTTAACAACTGCTGACTATTTATTGTACAATGTAAACTGCAGCGCGCAGCCGCTCGCTACGTTGCAATGATAACTAACCAGATTAGTTTGAACTATTAAGCATGCACAGGTTAGTGATCAGGGTAACTGACTGCATTTTACAGTTGTCTAACTTGCATTTAAAGAGTGTGTGTGTGTGTGTGTGTGTGGGTAATTTCAAAGGAGATGTGAGAGGTTAGTGTTTTTTTTTAAGTGATTGGTTTCAGGAATGTGCTGCGTGGGGTGGTGGTAGAAGCAGACACTTAAGAGACATTTAGATCGATCGGCACATGAACGTGAAGAAAATGGAGGATGCCAACATTGTATCGGCTGAGGGGATAAGTTTATTTGGCCATTTGATTACCAGTTTAATTGGTTCGGCGCAACGTTGTGGGCCTGTTCTGTGTTTTCACTCGTAGACGCTGAAGCATATTTTCCATTTGAGGTCGATGAGCCAACCACTGAGAATTAAAGTTTGATCAGTTCGTGCTCCTCTGGCCAATCTCTGGCTTTGCACACTCCGTAAATTTGAGCTGATCGAATCTTGGCTTCCTGCCTTGCGTTTTGCAGTTTCTTCATATGCTGCCTCTGCTCACTGGCCTACAATACTGCTGAGTGCAGAGTTTGCCCCTGCTGCCCTTTGAAATTGCCCCTCCGTCACCATCCACGTCTTGATCTGATGGCCTTTGTTTGCTGCATTATGTCATTGTTCCACCATCAACTAGTATGCTGTAAGTTGGGAAATTCCTCTCCTGAAATCATAGTCATCTGTGTGTCTCTCTTTCAGTAGACAGCTTGAAACCTACCTCTTCTGCGCATTCTGGTCAGTCAGAATCAGGCTTAATATCACTGGCATGTGTTGTGAAGTTTGTTGTTTTGTGCCAGCAGTGCATTACATAATTTTTAAAAATCCTATAAATTGCTATTTTTATATATGTGTATATATTTATATGTATAATATATAATCTATATATATCTATATTATTATATCCATATAGTATATAGATCTATATGTTATAATATACACATAGATATATACACATATATAAAAATAGCAATTTATAAGGTTTTTAAAAATTGTATATATCTAAGACAGGGATAAAATAGTGAGGTAGTGTCCATAGATTCACTGTCCATTCAGAAATCTGATGGTGGAGAGGAAGAAGCCATTCCTGTACTTCCTCCTCGAAGGTAACATGAGCAAGAATGCATGACCTGGGTTGTGGAACTCACTTTGAGTTTGTATGTTTGGAACACTGTTGAGATGTTTTATGTACAACTGGCTGTCAGTTCTTGACAGACTATAGACTCTTTCAGTGAGTGGGTTGTGGTTCTGACTGCGGGACAGGAGTGATTGATCATTTTCACCCTAATCTCCCAACCAACATCAGCTTGGGCAGGGAACTAGTTGTTTTGGCCTTGTTCATCCTTGCTATGTGCAAATTCTCTGCAGCTTTTCCTATATTAGAATCATGACTGCAGATTGAAGATACTTCGCAAACTGTGGAGTGCCCTGGAATCTCCTAAAGATGTTATAGATACAGAGTGTGGCTGGGAGAGGATGTGTTTTGTCTTGCCTGCGTTCTGGGATTATCTATTAAGTGTGGGAACCAAGCACAAATTCTAGTTGATTACGTAGTGCAGGGATTAAGAAAGGGCAACACAACAGATTGGGAAACGTTGATAGTTTGAAGGGCTCTTGGAGGACCCAGTGTGCAAGTTCTGACACCTGAGGAGCTGTGTCGATGTGGGTGCATCATGCTCAGCTCAGTAAGAGTGACAGAAGAAAACGACGACACGATGGTCATGGAGCATTTAAAATGGAAGTGTTCTGGTCAGAGACCTGTGTACTGAGTTATGAATGTGTTTAGGTGTTGGCTGAATTAGTTTTGCTCCCCTTGCTGTGGTTAAGCTCTTGTTCGTTGTACCTCTAGGCTTTGACATGACTATTAATAAACTGTGGTCAGGCTGGTCATCTCTGAGGAATTCCAGACATCTGGGTCGTCACCTGTGAGTTGACTGAGATTTCCTTTAGTCATGAAATGGTTTAACGATTAGTACTTCATTTCAGGAAACAAACAAATGAACAATGTAGTCTAAACTTTGCTGAGACAATGCAGTTTATTACTGGTGATTTATTTTTGGCTTTGGGCTTTTGATGTTTAAAACCAAATTTGATAAGTTCATTAGTAAGAGCATCAAAAGTTATGGGGAGAAAGCAGGAGATTGGGGTAAACGAAAATTAAATCATCCATGACTGAAGGGCAGAGCAGGTTGAATGGCCGAGTTCTGCACCAGTGTCATGCAGTAAATCATCAATGCTTAAGCTTAAATGCAAATACTGCTTGACTGGCAGAATCACTCATCATGCAGTGAAATGTCAAGAGCCTTCACTCGGGGCTCTGCTCCACAAGCTGTTACAGTATCTCCACAGGGTGCACACACAAAGAATATCAAGGACACAGATGATGCTGTTGTTAACTATTTGGCCTCCCAGTATGTGACAATGTGATTCCAACACATGTGAGATGTCTCTTTCCTCTAGTTACATATTCCTTCAGCCTTTCCAGTAATTGTGTGCACAGTTGCCCTGGAAGTCCAATCTACTTTATTTCCATAAGGCATAGGAGAAGAATTAATCTATTCTACCCATTGAGTCTGCTCAGCCATTCCATTGTGGCTGATTATTTTCCATCTCAACCCCATTCTTCTGTTTCCCCCCCCCCCCTGTAAAGTTTACCTGCTCTAACTAACAAAGAGCCAATCAACCTATGCCTTAAATATATACAATGTCTTGGCCCCCAGCTGTCTATGCAATGAATTCCACAGATTCACCACACTCTGACTATAAAGAAATTTCTCTTTATCTTTGTTCTTAGGGGGTGTCCCTCTATTCTGAGGCTATGCCTTCTGGTCCTAGACTAGGTCCACTACAGGAAACATCCTTGCAACACCCACTCTTACTGCCTGTTATGCTGCTGGCATTTAGGGCAATGACCATCTCTGGTGGTCTTCAAGGCCTCCATGTCAGTAGCTTCCACTCAGTTTTCACTTTTATCAGTTGTGCAAGTCCAGGAATACCATCGCACTCGGATGTAGAATGATTCTTCATTGCACATTTCGTAACAATTTTGCTTTACCAATCAGGGTTGTTGCTCTGAGCTGAACCCCCCACCCCCCAAACCTGGAGGACCAGTGGGCCACTCTTAGACTGAACTCTACCCTTTGACCTGTTTGGCATGGGTGACCCTACCAAGAGCCAGAGCATAAAGATCTTGATTCAACCAACAATGCTGTCTAGATCATTGAAAGGTGGAGCAGAGTCAGAATCAGGTTTATTATCACCGGCATGTGACGTGAAATTTGTTAACTTAGCAGCAGCAGTTCAATGCAATACATAATCTAGCAGAGAGGAAAAAAAAATAAAATATAATAAATAAACAAATAAATCAATTACGTATGTTGAATACATTTTTAAAAATGTGCAAAAACAGAAATACTGTATATTTTTTAAAAAATGAGGTAGTGTTCATGGGTTCAATGTCCATTTAGGAATCAGATGGCAGAGGGGAAGAAGCTGTTCCTGAATCGCTGAGTGTGTGCCTTCAGGCTTCTGTACCTCCTACCTGATGGTAACAGTGAGAAAAGGGCATGCCCTGGGTGCTGGGGGTCCTTGATAATGGACGCTGCCTTTCTGAGACACCGCTCCCTGAAGATATCCTGGGTACTTTGTAGACTCGTGCCCAAGATGGAGCTGACTAGATTTAAAACCTTCTGCAGCTTCTTTCAGTCCTGTGCAGTAGCCCTTCCATACCAGACAGTAATGCAGCCTGTCAGAATGCCCTCCATAAAAACTATAGGAGTTTTTGAGTGTTATTTGTTGACATGCCAAATCTAGCAGCCTGAAACCATGGCAAGGTTGTGGTCTGCTTAGAGGACACACACTCCAGCCCATTAAATTTTCGATAGGATTCGATGAGATTCTCTCTCCACCCCCTACTTGTTCTTCTGAACTCCGGTGAGTACAGGTCTAGACATCAAATGCTTCTCATACATTTCATTCCTGGGATCATTCTCATGAATCTTCTCCTCAGCATATCCTTTTTTAGATCAGGGGCCCAAAACTGCTCTCAATACTCCAAGTGAAGTCTGACCAATGCCCTATAAAGCCTCTGCATTATATCCTTGTTGTTGTATTCTAGTCCTTTCGAAATGAATGCTAACATTGCCTTCCTCACCACCAACTCCGCCTGCAAGTTAACCTTTAGGGACCAGGACTCCCAAGTCCCTTTGCACCTCTGACTTCAGAATTTTCTCCATGTTTAGAAAATAGTCTGTGCCTTATTCCTTTTACCAAAGTGCATGGCCAAACATTGTACCCACCTGCCACTTTCCTGAATTTAATGTCTATCTCTGCAGACATATTGTATGTTCTAAAATCTGTATTGCCTGTTTCTTTTCATGTACGTAAACATTTGAATGATTGTACCAGAATATTCAGCCTGGCCTGTAGAAATAAAAACGACTTTCTAGAAGGTCTGTTATTGAAGCTGTTGCTCTGAAATGTTATCTGTGGACTGAGATGTTTGACCTGCATATCTCTGTATTTTGTTTTTTCACCTCGACAACTTTGACATCTGTGCAGCTTTGGCATTGTCAGGGGCAGCTTTGATCTCTGGTAGAACATTTCTGCCACAGGTATCTGCTAAAATGTTGTGACACTACAGCTCCCAGTGTCTTCAGCTTCATTCATTTCAGAGGGAACTTGTTGGCATTTAAAACCAGAGAGTTCCACTATAACGGACTCAGAGTGAAACCGTTAATTTTTTGAGTCAGGATCTTTCTTTGGATCTGAAATGACACTTTTTCTCATTATTGTTGCTGCCTGACCTGCTGGTTGTATCCAGTATTTTGTTTTAATTCCAGTTTTCCTGGGTCAGCAATTTTTTTTTGCTCCTAGATTGCTGATTGGCACCTTGTTACAGTGTATTGGATGCAAAACTGATGTAAGCACCTATCAATACAGTGGATTCTGGTTAATTGGCCCATTATTTGGGCAACTCTGAAACCAATCAAGAAAATAGCTGGGAATCCTTTTTATTTGTTTGGGACACTGCTGCTTAATTGGGGCAGAAGACTGTTGCCGGACAGGTTCTAACTTGCACAAACACAAGATCTGCAGATGCTGGAAATACAAAGCAAACGTATAGAATGCTGGAGGAACTCAGCAGGCCAGCTAGCATCTATGGAAAATTGTAAACAGTGACATTTTGGGCTGAGACTTTATCAGAACTAACTAGATTCTAACTAGTGTTAGTCTGGTACACTCATGTGGCCATTAGACACTCCACTGTGCTTAGAAAGATTGGTTTTTAAATAACCTCAGTTGCATTTGTTTGTTCAAAAAGCAGTGATTTTTTTTGTCACTGAAAGTTGGCAAGGAATAAGCAGCAGAACAATCTAGAACAGTTTTGCTCACGGTGGTTTCAAGCATTTCAGCTTAGAGATGCCAGAAATGGCTGGGAGGGAAAATAAAACAATTTCGCCACTGATGAATTTGAAGATATCGATAATCATCTTGAACGTTACCGATGAAACTGAAGATTTGGAGGATGCAGTCATTGATAGTAGTTGTCTGTGCTGACTTTATTCATTGCGTACACTGGATGAATTCCTCTGATAATTGTTAGGAAATAATATAGTTCTATAGTACTATTAATAGTGTTCTAACTTGTTCTGTGTTTCGTTTAAATACCTTATTTGTTATTCAGTTTGTCTTTTTAACTAATCCCATGAAGCTTTTGGCTAATTGGGCTAAAATGTACTGGTCCTGATGTGTCCTGCTGTTGTGTTGCATTTCCTGCTTCGTGCCCGCGGCTCTCCAAATTGGTGTGATTTAGTGAGATGTATTGCATGTTGTTATTGGTTTATTCACTGTCTTTCTATAGTATCTCTGACATTCTGTTCCAGTACTCCCATGCAGTCAGTTGCCTGAGCCCATTTGCCTAACTGTAGAATTTCATCTAATCCAGTGATTTCCTGTCACACTGCATAAAATCTGGGAAGATTACCTCGACACAAGAGATTCTGCAGATGCTAGAAATGTAAAGTAACATACAAATGCTGGAGGAACTCAGCAGGTCGGGCAGCATCTATGGAGAGGAATAAACAGTCGACATTTTGGGCTGAGACCTTTCATCAATACTGATCTGTGGAGTTCGTCACAGCGTTTTCTATATTACCTTGACAGCCTGTTTGCTCTTCGATTTTTCACAGTATCTGAAGTTATATTTTGTATTTTCTAAATCTTGCAATTAATTTTCAAAGACAAGCACAACTGTTCTGGATATAACAGTCTCCTGTGTAAAACCTTTGTTGAACTAAGCACAAATTGTTGAGTGGAAGTTGGCAAGAGGATACTCAAGTTCAAAAGTATATTTTCCACTTCACTGTACAGCATTCATTTTGATTTTATTCTGTTCTTTCCTTTATTTTCTTATCCTTAGTATTGTTCTCTTTCAGTTTTTGTTTTTGAAACATTGTGGGCCTGGTGCTGTTTGGTGTAAATGTGATGTAATGTTACATCGTTACTGCATTTGTATCTGTGTAATAAAGGGAACTTTGTTTCCTTCCAAGTCTTGCAGCATAATGCCTACTTGCAGATGTACATTGGATTCCGTTAATTGGGAAACATCAGGACCAGTACATTTTGTGCCAATTAATTGCCAATTAGCCAAAGTTTCATGGAAATAGTTAAAAATGATTAAAAAAAAACTCAACTATCCTTTGAGTAACAATTTGTGTATTTAAATAAAATACAGAACAAATTAGAACACAATCATTACTACCACAGTTCTATAAACTATTAGTTCCTAATAGTTGTCAAAAGAGGAATTCATCGAGTGTATACTGCTGTGTTCTCTTGACTGCAAGTGAACAAAATCATTGCAGATAATCAACTGCCTTCATGCAGTGGTTTTGATGACTGCATCCTCCATATCTTTTCATTGTAGCATTCAAGATTATTGTTGCTATCTGCAAATTCATTAAAGTTTCTAACTTGTTGAAGTAATGAAATTATTCCATGTTCTGTCCTGGCCATTTGTGGCATCTCCAGGCTGGAATCTTTAAAAACTGCAGTGGGCAAAGCAGTTCTGAATAGTTTCTCTAGTGTAGTGTCTAACAGCCACACAAATACACGTGACTGATGCAAGGTAGAAACTGTTCGGCAACTGTCCCCTGTTCCAATTAAGTGAATTGTGTCTGAAATAAACGAAGGGAATCCTGGCTATTTTCTCTACTTTTTTTAAATTAAGAGTTGTTCCAATTAACGAATGGCCCAGTTAGCTGGAATCCACGGATGCAGAGCAGCTCTGGAAATCTCTGCGAAAGCACTGTGGAAGTACCCAACTACAAAGTGCCTGTTTCCTACCGCCTTAATGTCCTGAGGGACATTGCCAGTAAATAGTGCATACAGCTACCAAATTCTGCAGGAACTCAGCAGGTCAGGCAGCATCTATGGAAAAGAATAAACAGTCATCATTTTGAGCCAAGACTTCTCATTAAGTTCCTCATCAGTCCTGATGAAGGGTCTTGACCTGAAACATGACCATTTTATTTCTATCCAGACATGCTGCCTGACCTGCTGAGTTAGTTTATTGTACTTAAATTTGGTTATAAGTGCAGTGCAGGTGGGTCTTTCTTGCCCTTCAATCATGCCATCCCGACAACGATGGAAAATTTGTGATGACTGATTACCACCTAGCATGTCTTTGGACTGTGGGAGGAAACCAGAGCACTTGGAGAAAACCCACATATTCCACGGGGAGGACGTATAGACTCTTTAAAGACTGTCGGAATGGGACTCTTGAACTCTGATGCTCCGAGCTCAAATAGTGTTGCTCTGGATTTCAGGCATCTGCAGAGCCTCTTGTGTTTAGTATATATAGCTCTTGCCTATATCCCGATAAATTGGTGTGACTTTGAAAGATCTGGGTTCTACCTTTTTTAGTGGGGCCAGGCACCAACCAGTCTGGATTCCATTGCTCTGTTTGCATTCTCTGTCATTGTGTGCTGGAATGTGGTATTTAAACATTATTTGCTTTGGCATGAATAATGTGTTTTGGAAGAATCCTTGTGTCTATGAGCAGTCAAGGGGAGACTGGACAAGATATCATCAGGTCAGTCCGGCAGGCTATTACGTCAGTGTAGGTAAGTGGATGATATTGATGACCCAGGAAGAATGTAAGTGGGACATTTTGTCAGTGTAGACATAGGGAAGGATTGGACTGTGAATTGTTTTGGGAAAATTCTGACCCATATCAGAAGGGTATTTGTGTTAGTGAGAATCTGTGGAGTAATTATTTGAAATTGCGGTTGATGAAGTACCTGTATATTTACCATACAATACTTTGATAGGGACAGTGATCTGTCCTAGTTCCTCTTGTTATTCAAATGATTGGGGTACATGCAGTGGAAAAGTGAACTTGGGGGTGATGTGGAATAGAGTTTGAGAAAGTAGATCCTTTCTCAGAAGGTTTTGCAAAGGATATGAGAAATAGGTCAGTAGAACTGCATGGACATATTTAAAGTCAAAATGCACATGAACATGTATGCAGAGGTGTAGTGAAAACTAGCAGCAGCACAGGCACATTGCATCATATAAAATTTGAAAAAGGAAAGCACAACCTCCACGAGACAGAACACGATTACAACAGAAGAAAACAAAGTCCAGTTTAGTGCAAAATGGTGTTGCAATACCGATTTGGATTGTGCAGGTTGCTTCAAGAAGCAAATGGTAGAAGGAAAGTAGCTGTTTTTTTGAATCTGGTGTGGGACTTGAGGCTTCTGTACCTCCTGCCTGATGGTAACTGTGGGAAGATGGCTTGAGCTGGATGGTGGGGATCTTTGAATGTTGCTTTGTGGCAATGCCTCCTGTAGTAACTACAAATAGTGGAAGGGAATCATTGGGCAGAGCCCACTGCTCTCTGCAGCTTCCTACATTCTGGTCGTTTTGAATTGCCATACCAGACCATGAAGCACACAGGATACTTTCAACAGTAGACCTGTAGAATTTTGTTAGTGTTCAATGAGAAGGCGAATGAGTCACTGTGAGAAGATGGCTTGGCCAGTATTATGGATGTGTTGCATGCTGGAGGAACTCAGCCGGCCAGTCAGCATCTGGGGAAAGAGTACAGTCGACATTTTGTCCAAAACCTTTCAGCAGGACTGGAGAGAAATCCACTGTCGTGATGAGGCCACAGTCAGGTTGGAGGAACAACACCTTGTATTCCGTTTGGATAGCCTCCAACCTGATGGTATAGTTTCTCAAACTTCCAGTAATGCCCCTCACCCCCTTCACCATTTCCCAGCCCCCTTTTCCCCCTCTCACCTTATCTCCTTGCACCCCCCCCCCATTGCCTTCCTCCGGTGCTTCTCTTCCCCCTCCCTCTTTTTCCATGGCCTTCTATTTCTTTCACCAATCAACTTCCCAGCTCTTTATTTCATTCTTCCCCCTTGAGGTTTGATCTATCATCTTGTGTTTCTCTCTCCCCTCCCCCACCTTTTAAATCTACTGCTTGGCTTTTTTCTCCAGTCTGCTGAATGGTCTTGGCCTGAAACATCGACTACTGTTTTCCTAGATGCTGCCTGGCCTGCTGAGTTCCTCCAGCACTTTTTGTGTGTGTGTGTGTGTGTTGCTTGGATTTCCAGCATCTGCAGATTTTCTTGTGTCTTTGATTTTGTATGTAGTGACCCATTTCTGGATTATAATAGGATTTCTCTCTAGAGTGAAAGATCAGTTCCAATGGGCAGCAAATATTCCCTTTGCATCGTGTTTTTTTTTGTTCCTTACTGTGCCTAGTGGCACATTGGGTGGCAATCTTCCTGTTTCTTTAGGATTTTTGTCCGATTTTTTTTTTACGAGGCTGAGTTGCTAGCTTGATGCTCAACCCAGCATGGATGGAAAGTGTGGTCCCAGATTTGAACCACACCTGGGACCACTCGCCTCAAAGTCCAGTGCGGATGCTACTATACCACTTGCCAGCTTTTTATCATTGGCGAGAAATAGTATCAGAGTTTGATATTGTGCTGCTTACGTGGGTCAGAGTTTGCACCAAAATAGAGGGATTTGGGAAGTAGAGGAGAGGCGACATATGGGAGTAAATCCAGAGTACAGAGAGCTTTGGCTAAGGATGGCAAGATATTGAGTGAAAATTTTAAAACAGTGTAGTAGCACTGCTTGTTATTTGAGTCAAATTTGATGGATAAAAGTGCAGAAAGTCAGAAAGTCACTTGGTAATTTCTACAGATTTCATTCAAAATATTTGGAAACATCGGGAAACTTGATGCTCTGGATTTCCAGCAATGCTGCCTGACCTGACTGAGTTCCTCCAGCATTTTGTGTGTGTTGCTCTGGAAACATAGGGGATTTTTGCGTTAAGGAGAATGTTTGTCAGCGACTGAAACATTGCCTGGGGGTTTCTTGTTGAAAAAGCAGAATTGAAGTGTGGATGGTGTTGAAACCATTGATCTAATGGACAAGAGGGACTTTGGGATCTTGACATCAACAGTGTAGAGAAGAACCGGTATTGGTGGATTACACAACAAAAGCTAGAGAGGAGTCCAGACCCTGACACAACTTGCCCACCATGTTGTTGAACCTCTCACTCTTGTATGTCTTCACTCTCACTTTGGTTTACTCTTTTGTCACAACATACTTGGTGTCCATAAGACACAGCAGCAGAATTGGGCCATTTGGTCCATCTAGTCTGTTCTGCCATTTCATCATGGCTGAAACCTTTGCTCGGGCTAATCAAGAACCTATCAGCCTCCACACCTGTTTGTGGCAATGAATCCCAAAAATTCACTACCCTCTGGCTAAAGGAGTTCCTCCTTGTCTCTGTTCTAAATGGACATCCCTCTATTCTGATAATGTAGCCTCTGGGCCTAGACTCGCTCACTGTAGGAAACATCCTCTCCACACCCACTCTATCTAGTCTATTCAATAGGTTTTATTGAGATCCCCTGTGCCAGTGAGTGGGTGGGCGGTGTACTGAAGAGAAGGGCCATGCTCACGAATGATTAATGACTGGGTCAGGAATGTCGCAATTGAAAATTATTGCTGTGCAGTTCATTTCAACTTGTTTTCCGTTTAAAATTCCAAAGGCTCATTTTCAAATAAGACTCATTTCCTTACTCTTCCCAGGAGAAGCAATGGGAGAACATTCCCAATGTAAATTTGAGGTTATGTGATCATACTTCTATATCTGAGTTGTCAAACCTCAAAAAGCCCCAAGCCTTTTGTCCATTACAAAAAAAAATCTCCTGCAGTTTTGAAGCTTTGCAGGAAGGGTAGATCTTGTATCACTTGGAGGAAGGAAATAGACATCTGGATATCAGTACAGTGGTTTCTGATTAATTGAGACACATCGGGACCAGTATATTTTGGTCCTATTAAATGGCTGCTCCAATTAGTGGAAGTTTCATGGAAATAGTTAAAGCATAAGAAAGACACAAATTACAGTGTAACTAGGCAACAATTTGTGTATCTAAATGAAACAGGGCAAATTAGAACATCGCCACTGCTGCGACAGTAATATATAAACTCTTGGTTCTTAATAGCTATTGACAAAGGTTTTCATTCACTGTACGCTGCCGCATTCCTTTGATTGCACTGATTTTATTCAATTACAGTCAGGCACCAAGTGTAGATGTTTTCAACTGTTGCATCCTCTGAATCTTCACATTCATTGCAACATTCAAGATGTCGAAACCTTAAAATTATTGTAGTTCCTAACTTGTCAAACTATGAAATAGTTTAATTTTCACTCCTGATTGTTTCTGACATCTCCAAGTATGAATGCTTGAAATCAATGTTAGCACAACAGTTCCCAATTGTCTTGCTGCTTGCTTCTCACCAACCATCAGTGACAGAGTTGCTGCTGTTTGAACACAAGCAGATGCAGCTGATGCCATTTATAAACTGTTCACTCTAACAGTGTTGGTTCAAACAAGCACTCAAGTGCATGTGACTGATGCTCGTTAGAATCTGTTCAGCAACTGTCTCCTTTCCCAAATAAGTAGCATAGTGTCCCAAATGAACAAAGGGAATCCTAGCTATTTTCTTGATTAGTTTTTATTCTTTAAGAGTTGGCCCAAATAAGTGACTGTCCCAATTAATCAATGGCCCAGTTAACTGGAATCCACTGTGTTTCTGTTGCCAACTGCCTCACTGTTAAGTGGTCACCTTCTCATTGCACATACTGTTTGACGCCCCTCATTGAACACTCCGTTGCAGTTTGAAGTACTTTACTGATGTAGTCACTATTATAATGTGAATTATTTGTCAGAGTTTCCATACAGTGAGATAATAGCAATGTCATTAGAATGAAATTAATCTTTGATTACAATTGGCTGAGGATGGATACTCCAGTTAATCATGTCTGCCTGGCAACACAGTTTAAGATCTTGTATGTAAAACACCTTTGTCAGTGCAGAAGTCCCACAGTTCTTGGGTGGATCATGCTATCCATTAGCCCTACATAATTAGTCTGGAGTGCTCTGACCTCTGCACACTCAGCAACGTAGTGACCAACTCTTGGACAATTCCCCTTACTCGGCATCTGTTGAGCTTTGATGGAAGACAAAGCTAGAGATGTTACCTTAATGACTTAAAAATTCAGAAACTGTGTCAACATTGTGAATTGTACTCCACTGTGATATTCTAATTAAACATGCAACAAAATGGTGGACCAGTGCTGCTGCCTCAGCTTGAGCAACTCTGGTCCCCAAGGTAGCATATTCTTGGGATGATGTGCTCTTCTTTTTCCCCCTCCTCTGGATATTCTACTTTCCATGCACATCCTACAGAGGTTGGTAGGTGGTTAATTGGCTTTGCCCCTATTGTGGATGAGTAGGGGGAGATGACAAGGGTTTTGGAGGAAAAATAGGATGGGTGTTGAAGGGCCTGTTTCTGTGATGTTTGTTGTTATGACTCTCAAATTATCCCTGCTCCTTCTCCTTACCCATGCGTGTAGAATCCCCATCAAAACTATTGGGGTTCTGGTCTGACTGGGAATTAGTAGCAATTTTCCCCAGTACATTAAAAATAAAATCTACTGATGCTGGAAATTTGAAACCGTGTTGGAAGCAGCTCTGTAGGTCAGTCTTTGTGACAGAGGGTTAATAATTCTGAAACACTTATCTTTCCACAGATAATGCCTAACCTGCGTGACTTAATTGCATTTGACTCTAAATCTTTATTGAAAGCAAATTTCAGAATATAACTCAAAGCCATGATGCTTTACAATACATCATTTAAACCACTTTTATTTGCAGTGCTTGTGTGCATTGGTTCACTATAGTTTGATAATGTGATTTAGATTTTGAGTAATATTAAAAATATAGAACAATCAATGAAAATTAAGTGTTAATTGCTCTTTTTGATATATTAGACTATTAACTCCCCCCCCCGCCCTTTGAACCTATACTAGCTCAGTAATTTTATTTCCATTTTATGACCTTGTTCTCTCATGTGCTTGTCAATACCAATTCTTCCTGCCACCTAGCTATGCTTGGAGTAATTTCTGGTAACCAATTAACTGGCGTGTGTCTGAGAAGAGGGAGTAAAATAGAGCATTTGGGAGATAATATGTAAGCTTATACAAAGGGTACTGGGAGGTCAATGCCAAGCCCGAGCTGTAGCTGAGAGGCAGCTACACTACCTGCCGCTCCCAGTGCATTGCACACAATATAAAAGCAACAGTACCTCATTAACATTTTTGAATAGCATGTGAAAAATGTTAGATTTTTTGGGGGGGAGGAGTTTGAGTTTATTGTTCAACCGTATGTATGTGTACCGAATGAGACAATGTACCTCTGTACCAAGGTGCACAACACAGTGCATATAACTCACACAAAACGAAGTAATATTACCATTAGTAAATTAACAAATAATTTTAACGAGATCAGCATTTCATGTGTGCAGAGAACTGGATGGTGTCAGGGAGTTCAGTAGTCTTACAGCCTGGGGGAGAAGCTGTTTCCTCACAGTAAGGGGAGTGTATGAGCAGGTTGAAAGAGGAAAAATGTAGATGGTGGATAGATAGTCGGGAGTACTTTGAGCTTGGTGGGTGGGTGATAAATCCAAGTGCTGGATTTCAGTTACCCATCTGTAACTGGGGAAGGTTAGGCGCTGCTTCAATTTGAGAAGGAGAAGGGAAAAACGGATGTGTCGGTATTACAGTTGAACAAAGGGAACTATGGAGCTATGAGGGAGGAGCTGGCCAAAGTTCAATGGAACAATACCCTAGCAGGGAAGACAGTGGAACAACAATGGCAAGTATTTCTGGGAATAATGCAGAAGATGCAGGATCAGTTCATTCCAAAGAGGAAGAAAGATCCTAAGGGGAGTAAGGGCTGACGAGGGAAGTAAAGGGCAGTATAAAAATAAAAGAGAAGTATAACATAGCAAAGATGAGCGGGAAACTGGAGGACTGGGAAGCTTTTAAAGAGCAACAGAAGATAACAAAAAAGGCAATACGCCAAGAAAAAATGAGGTACGAAGGTAAACAAGCCAAGAATATAAAGGAAAAAGTAAAAAGCTGCTTTAGGTATGTGAATAGCAGAAAAATAGTTAAGATCAAAATTGGGCCATTGAAGACAGAAACGGGTGAATTTATTATGGGGAACAAGGAAATGGCAGACGAGTTGAACAGGTACTTTGGATCTGTCTTCACTAGGGAAGACACAAACAATCTCCCAGATGTAATAGTGGCCAAAGGAACTAGGGTAAAGGATGAACTGAAGGAAATTTATATTAGGCAAGAAACAGTGTTGGATAGACTGTTGAGTCTGAAGGCTGATAAGTCCCCGGGACCTGATGGTCTGCTTCCCAGGAAGGATGATACTTAAGGAGGTGGCTCTAGAAATCGTGGACGCATTGGTAATCATTTTCCAATGTTCTATAGATTCAGGAACAGTTCCTGCTGATTAGAGGGTGGCTAATGTTGTCCCACTTTTCAAGAAAGGAGGGAGAGAGAAAACAGGGAATTATAGACCGGTTAGCCTGACGTCAGTGGTGGGAAAGGTGTTGGAGTCAATTATAAAAGAGGAAATTACGACACATTTGGATAGCAGTAGAAGGATCAGTCCGAGTCAGCATGGATTTATGAAGGGAAAATCATGCTTGACTAATCTTCTGGAGTCTTTTGAGGATGCAACTATGAAAATGGACAAGGGAGAGTCAGTGGATGTAGTGTACCTGGACTTCCAGAAAGCTTTTGATAAAGTCCCACATAGGAGATATGGGGGTAAAATTAGGGCACATGGTATTGGGGACAGAGTACTGACATGGATTGAAAATTGGCTGGCTGACAGGAAACGAAGAGTAGTGATTAACGGGTCTCTTTCGGAATGGCAGGCTGTGACCAGTGGGGTACTGCAAGGTTCGGTGCTGGGACTGCAGCTGTTTACAATATACATTAATGATTTAGATGAAGGGATTAAAAGTAACATTAGCAAATTTGCCGATGACACAAAGCTGGGTGGCAGTGTGAAATGTCAGGAGGATGTTATGAGAATGCAGGGTGACTTGGACAGGTTGGGTGAGTGGGCAAATGTATGGCAGATGCAGTTTAATGTGGATAAATGTGAGGTTATCCACTTTGGTGGCAAGAACAGGAAGGCAGATTACTATCTAAATGGAGTCAAGTTAGGAGAAGGGGAAGTACAACGAGATCTAGGTGTTCTCGTACATCAGTCTATGAAAGCAAGCATGCAGGTACAGCAGGCAGTGAAGAAAGCTAATGGCATGCTGGCTTTTATAACAAGAAGAATTGAGTATAGGAGTAAAGAGGTCCTTCTGCAGCTGTACAGGGCCCTGGTGAGACCCCACCTGGAGTATTGTGTGCAGTTTTGGTCTCCAAATTTGAGGAAGGACATTCTTGCTATTGAGGGAGTGCAGCGTAGGTTCACAAGGTTAATTCCCGGAATGGTGGGACTGTCATATGTTGAAAGATTGGAGCGACTGGGCTTGTATACACTGGAATTTAGAAGGATGAGAGGGGATCTGATTGAAACATGTAAGATTATTAAGGGATTGGACATGCTGGAGGCAGGAAACATGTTCCCACTGATGGGTGAGTCCAGAACTAGAGGCCACAGTTTAAAAATAAGGGGTAGGCCATTTAGAACAGAGATGCGGAAAAACTTTTTCACCCAGAGAGTGGTGGATATGTGGAATGTTCTGCCCCAGAAGGCAGTGGAGGCCAAGTCTCTGGATGCATTCAAGAGAGAGTTAGATAGAGCTCTTATAGATAGCGGGGTCAAGGGATATAGGGAGAGGGCAGGAACGGGGTACTGATTGTGTATGATTCAGCCATGATCACAGTGAATGGCGGTGCTGGTTAGAAGGGCCGAATAGCCTACTCCTGCACCTACAGTTTATTGTCTATTTATCTCTCTGGTTTCAGTCTCCCTGCTCTCAGTCTGTGTAGTAGTGCAGAATGAAATATCGCTGTGATGATTGTTTGCTCTAGTATCAATTGTTTGGTGACAAAGTGTTGTTGTAGCCTGCGATTTCATTAAAAGGAAGAAGCAGGGAGCTGATTGGGTGATGGAGAGCTTCCATTGTTGGAGTGTGCTGTGGTATTAAAATTTGTCATTCTTTATCAAGTACCATGTTATAAATGCACTGGAAATATACCAACTCTTAGTGTTCTGGCACTTTCTAAATTAACTGGGTATGGTTTGGAGCCCATACATGTTTGTTTTTGTGTTGTGGTTGTTATGTGTTCTCTGCTCTTGGGCTTTTGGGGGGGGGGGGGAGGAGGTGTGTGTGTGTGTGTGTGTGTGTGTGTGTGTGTGTGTGTGTGTGTGTGTGTGTGTGTGTGTGTGTGTGTGTGTGTGTGTGTGTGTGTGTGTGTGTGTGTGTGTGTGTGTGTGTGTGTGTACACTTCTCATAGCTAATGGTACCTTTTCATTCAGATGCTGAAGTGTGCCTTGAAAGTGTAGGAGGGGTTATTTCCTGGGGTGAACTGTTAGCAAGGGATGATAGGTCATTTGCCCCCTCTTGGCTGCTCCTTCATTTCAATAGTATCATGGCTGATTTTTACCTTGGTGCTTCATTCTTTCAATAGCATCAATCTGACTCCCATAAATCAAAAAAACTTGCTTATGATATCTTGTTTGTACACGTACTCGGTGACTGAGCCTCCACAGCTCTCTTGAGTAGAGGATTCCAGAACTGTGAAGACATTAGTTTTCTTTGTCCTGAATGACTGGCGCATTATTTTGAGGCTGCAACCTTGTATTGAACTAAATTGCTTTGAATTTTTATGGAAAATCACATTGCAGTCGCTGTTTCCAAAATGTTCTTTAACTCTGAGATAATTTAACCCTTTCCTACAACACAGCATTATAGCTAAAATAGCTTGTGTCTTTGGTTCATCAATGTATAGAACTGAGAAACTTCCTTGACCCCATGAATTCACCTTCCATACTGTTGCAAATAACTTCTGTGTCAGTATGATTTTTAAAAATCTTTATGCATCTTAATTTCCAGATTATTTCACTGCTCTCTTTCTATCTTCTAAGTTAGTCAGAAGGAATCCATCATTTGTGTGTTTGTTTTTAAAAAAAAAAGTTTAAAAAGCACCTGCAAAATCTTTGTGATATACAAGCAACATCTGGGTTTCTGCAAAAGAAAAATTCAGATCCGTGGTAGCTTATAAAGATAAAGGTTAGTTTTATTTGTTAGATGTGTACCAGAACATGCAGTGGAAGGAAGGCATCATTTGTCTCGAGGATGTGCCGTGGGCAGCCTGCAAGTGTCACCGTGCTCCTGCTGCCAACTTAGCAAATAACTCTAAATTGTATGTCTGGAATGTGGGAGGAAACTTCCAAGAAAACCCACAGTCATGGGGAGAATGTAGAAACTTTTTACAATGGGAATTTTATAACTGGCACTAAAAGCCTTGTGCTAACCCATGTGCTCCCGTGCCTAGACTACCGTAGGCCTATTGGGCCACGTTCAATTGTGATAGATCATCCACTACTGTCCAGCTGCAGCCTCTGGAACTGAAGCATATCTTAATTGCCCTTTGCCCAGTGCCTCCAAAGAATATGGATGTGTTTACAGGGATTCTTAGGATGTATATAACTGTCATTATCGAGGTGATCGATACTGAAACTTCCTCTGTTAGTGGTTAGTTTATCACAGCATCTGTCACCTGTGGCAGTAGTGTAAATCTGATCACTGATGGTTGGCACTTGGTGTTTAGATACTTTTGTTGTTCAATCATTTAGTTGAATCCAACTCCTTATGACCTCATGGACCGATACAGAAGTAGATTGCTAGGCTTTTCTTCCGTGCAGGTACTGCTGCCCAGGTTGGGACCCGGCTGGGGTTGAACTTGGACCATCTGCCTTAAAGTCCAGTGCTGATGCCACTACACCACCAGCCGACCTGTTTAGATACTATCCTAGTAATAGATACAAGAGAGTCTGCAGATGCTGGAAATAGATTTACTATCCTAGTAAGTCTGTTTTGGATCTTGCCCAGTGTGTCCCTTATTACATGAGTTGGGTAGTCTTCCTGGACTTTATCCCTTTTCATTGGCTTGACTTGCTCTTGCACCAATATCTTGCCTTGAAGATCTCTTTGGTATGAGCTTCACAATCCTTCTGTCTTCTCGCTGCCCAGACATATGGCATGCTCTTGCTGCTTGGTGTTTCTGCCATGACCCTCATCATCGATGGAGAGCTGTCTGACCCTGCTATCCTGGGGCTAGTCTTATTTCCCCCTGCTGTTTAAAAGCCTGCTGAAAGCTACATGGTTAGATGGTTCTCGGTTCTGAATTCCACCTTGTGTCATGTCTTGTTTTATTTTGGGTCATCTCCAAATGCCATATTAATGTCTTCTTGGCCTCCGTTGGTCAGGGTCAACAGTGGATGTTGCATCTTGACTTTCAAAGTCATTACACAAGCCAGTACGCAAGCTAGGGCAGTATGATGTGGAGAGGAAGCTATTGCCCTTGCAGCCAACTTGCCCTCTCCACACAGCTGATAAATCCAAAGGAATGGCAGAAATCTATACAGTTTGGCACCAGTGGCATCTCAGGAGTTGCCAATCAGCGTTGAACTCAATATAGAGACTCGGAGTGTTTGATAACTCTGGGTCTGTACTGGCTGCAACTTAGAAGGTTGGCGGAGGGTGGATCTCATCGAAACCTTTTGAATGTTGAAAGGCCTGGACAGAGTAGATATCGCCAGAGGGTGGTGACTGTATTACCACAGGCAGCTGTGGAGGCCAGGTTGTTGGGTGTGTTCGAGGCAGAACTTGATAGGTTCTTGATTGGACGCGACATCTGAGGTTATGGGGAGAAGACTTGGCAGTGGGGCTGAGGAGAGGGTTAAAAGATCGGCCGTGATTAAATGGCAGAGCAGACTCGATGGCCTAATTCTGCTCCAATGTCTTGTGGTCTTCGGTTGGCCCTGCAGTAGCTGCTGCTTCTGAGTGTGTTCAGTGGGCTCGGTGGCTAAGCTGCTGGTGAAGGCCAGGAACTGGACTTGGTCGTCGGAGGCTATTTGACACTCGGATCATTTGCGGCATTTAATGGGTAGTGGGAGCTTGCCCCCCCCACTACCAGTCCAGCTAAGACAGCCTTAAGGAAACCACCTCAATGTAACTTACTTATTTTTTTTGGTTCCTTTCTGTATTGAATGTAGTAATTGTTTGCTGGTGGTAAAATGCCTGTGTACTGGAATGTTATGCTTTCACTGAGTATATTGCACATGCATGGGTTCACAATATTGCTTGTTTTCAGATTAAGCACATTCCCCTTGAACAGTTTTACTGAGAGACTTAACCAACTTTGGCTCTGGTTGTTGTTTGTATCTTCTGATTAAATTGTCACAGAAACCACAACATAGGCATGTAATGGAAACTTCTGTGCAGGTAGCTGGTTGCTGGGCAACAGGTTGCGTAACCTTGCTTTCTGCAGCATGTAGGACCAGATGAGGCTGTTAGAGGAAACGGTTGGCGGAGGAGAGCAGTCTGAGCTGAGCCTGTGCTCTGTGAAAATAGGTGATGTGGATGCCGTTGGTTTGAATGGGGGCAAAAAGGCTCTGCATTTGCAAGAGGCATCTCCGTCAATGCTGCGAGTCAGTGACCATCCCTTGGCTGCACCTGTAAACAGCTCGACTGTGAAAGTGAGCAAAGCTTTTGCTTTATTGTTGTGTCTAGGCTTTTCTAACGTTCCAAAAGCTTTATGCTCAGCTTTGCCTGGGGTGTTGTTTTTGCTAAACTAGCAATGCAAGACTGTTTATGGTCATACACTCGTGGAAAATGAGCGGGCAGCACAGCGACGCAGTGAGCTGCTGCCTCAACTCTCGCATTCTGGGTGCATGAGCTTCCATTTCTCCTTCCAGTCATTTATAGTTTCCTTCTTTTCCTCTTCCCCCCCTTCCCTCTCCTCCTCACCTGCCTATCAGTTCCTCTGGTGCATCTGCTTCTCCCCTCTCTCCCATGGTTCACTCTCCTTTCCTATCGGATTCTTTCTTCTCCAGCCCAGCCCCTTACCTTTCCAACCTATCGCCTTCTAGCTCGTCCTCCTTCCTCTCTCCCCCCCACCCCCACCTTTTTATTCTGGCATCTTCCCCCCCCTTTCCAAATTTTTTATTAATTTCCATCGATTCTGCCTCATCTATGTTCCTCCAGCAGTTTGTGTGTGTAGCCCTGGATTTCCAACATCTGCCGATCTCTTGTGTTTACTCTTTTGGGTTCAGTCTTGACCTCTGGTGCTGTCTGTAATTTGTATGTTCTTGCTGTGGCCACATGGGTCTCCTCAGTACTCTAGTTTCCTCCCATATCCCAACAACATGGTCAGTCTGTATGAGTGAGTGGTAGAAACTGAAATGAGAAAGAATCACTGGCATGGGTTGTGAAATTTGTTGTTTTGCAGCAGCATTTGTTGTTTGGGGTCAGCCATTGATGTTGTCTCCCAGCTGTCTATGTGATATGAAAACCGACCGGGGCAGTACGATATGGAGAGCAAGCCTTGTAGCAGGCTCCCGCTCTCCACACAGCTGATGAATCCAAAGGAACTGATACAGTTTAGCACCAGTGGCATTGCAGGAACTGTCAGTGTGGAATTTAACATGGGGCTGCCTTAGGGACGGCTGCCTCTGAGTTTTTTCCCCTCTGGGTTTATTCCTGAATCCTTCCCCATGAGTAGGTCTTGCCACAAGGCAGTGGAAGTTTGAGATCAGAGTTTTCCCTTCTCCTAGGTGAGCTGCTAATCATGGCTGACAAGTCGCATCTGCCCAGAACAACTGGTTTTAAGTTGCCAGTAACCTGCCTTTGCCCCTTCTCTTTTTTGTAAAAAAAAGGAAATGGTTCAGTCGGGCTTAAGCCACATATAAAGGCCAGGAGCTGAACTTGGTTGTCTGGGACTATTTGAGAAAATTTAATATGTAGTGGGAGCTTATTCCCACTACCTCCTCTGACCATGAAAAACTTAAGAAACGTTGTAATTTACAGAGTTTATTATGTATTGCAATGTAATACATAGCCCTAGGTCAATTTACAGTAAGTACACATAAAAGTTAAGTTACAGAAGTAGTGCAAAAAGGGGGGAAATAGTGAGGTAGTGTACGTGGGTTCATTGTTGATTCAGAAATCTGTTGGTGGAAGGGAAGAAGCTGTTCCTGAAGCATTGAGGCTCCTGCACCTCTTTCTTGGTGGTAGCAATGAGAAGGGAGGATGCCCTGTGTGTTTGGTGGGGGGGGGGGGGGTTCTTTAATGATGGACACTGCCTTTTTGAGGCATCTTGGATGCTGGGGAGGTTAGTGCCCATGATGGGGCTAGCTGAGTGTACAACTTCTGCAGCTTTTCCCAGTCCTGTGCAGTGGCCCCCCTCATACCAGACAACTCTGGGCAGTGTGGAAAGGATCTGTGTAAGTGACCACTGGGTGGACTGTAGATTTGGTGGGACGCAGAAGAGTCTGATATTTATTTGTCTCAATCTTTTTTTTATTGGAGGGGAAGTGTGTGAAAAGACAGCTGCCAAGAGCAGCTTCTCACGGAGCTGCTTTCCTCGTGCTGCGTCTGCGTCTGCCCTCTCCCTGACTCTCTGCTGTGTCATGTTCCTTTTGTGTTTACCCGTATCCTCATGACTATGAATGTTTGGAAATGGAAGAGAGCCAGCTGTTGTTTATTGTCGTAGTTATACAGTGTGAAAGCAAGCCCTTCTGCCCTCTAAGTCCACTGCAATTATCAGGCACCCAATCACACTTTATCCTCCCCACATTCACATCAACTTCTCCCAGATTCCACCCCTCACCTGTCACTCGGGACAATTTGCACTGACCAGTGAACCTTGCATCCTGCTCATAGGGCATTGGGGGTAGTGTAGTGGTTAGTGCGACACTATTACAGCTTGGGGCCATCAGAGTTCAGTTCCGACATTATCTGTAAGGTGTCTGTACGTCCTCCCCATAAAATGCTTGGGTTTTCACTGGGTGCTGAGGTATCTTCCCACAGTCCAAAGACATACCAATTAGTGGTTTAATTGGTCATTGAAAACTGTCCCATGATAAGACTAAGGTTAAATTGGAGGTTGCTGCTGATGTGATTCAAAGGACATGAAGGCCCTATTCCACGCTGTATCTCTAAATAAAAATAAAACAAATAAATAAAATGTTTGGTATATGGGGCAGAACTGGAGAAAGTCAGAAAAGCAAAGTGGCCATGGAGAGACCATGCAAGCTCCTAACTTCTGATTGAGCTGGGACTATTGCACTCTGAGGCAGCAGCTCTGTGTCACTGTGTTACCCATTGTAGATCTGCTGTTTGTGTGCTACTGGACTGATCAATTTGTAGTGATTCATGTCACTACACATTCCAGAGTAAGATTATAGCCCATAAGACATGGGTGCAGAATTGGGCCATTCAGCCCATCAGGTCTGCTCTGCCATTTCATTGGCTGATTTATTATCCTTCTCAACCCCATTTTCTTGCCTTCTCCCCATAATCTTTGACACCCTGACTAAAGAAGAACCTAACTGCTTTAAATATACCTTCCACTGCTATCAGTGGCAATGAGTTCAACAGACTCACCACCCCTTGACTAAAGAAATTCTTCATCTGTGTTCCAAATGGACACCCCTCCATTCTGAGGCTGTGCCCTCTGCTCCTAGACTCCCCCACTAAAGGAAGCATCCTCTCTACATATACTCTCTATCTAGGCTGTGGATTATACAAGAGTAGGCTATCTGTCTTGCTGTGCATGAAAAGATTTTTTTAGACTTGTCCATGTTGTTCCACTCCCCTGCCCATGCAAAATTATGAGAAACTAACAGGCTGTTTGACTCCTTCAGTTTTATAATCCATCAGAGGGGTTCATAATGTCATTAATGTCCCAAGCCCTCATCGACACCAGCTTTCAAGTCCCAAAGGGCTTTACAGCCATCAACACATCTAGCATTCAGTGGCCACTTTATTAGGTACACCTGCTAATCATGTGGCAGCAACTAAAAGCATGCAGACATGGTCAAGGGGTTCATTTGTTGTTCAGCCAAACATCAGAATGGGGAGGAAATGTAATCTTGGTGACTTTGACCATTGGTACTAGACGAGGTGGTTTGAGTATCTCAAGCTGTTGACCTCTTGGAGTTTTCACACACAATGGTCTCTGGAGTTTAGAGAATGGTGCAAGAAACAAAAACTATCCAGTGAGCAGCAGTTCTTTTGGTGAACACACCTTTTAAATGAGAGAGCTCAGAAGCATCTTGGCACGTGTTGGATCTTGAAGTGGCTGATACAGCAGCAGAAGACCACGGATATGTACTTAGTATCCACTTTATTAGGGATGTCCTTTACCTAATAAAGTGTTCATTGAGTGTATAGCCACCTTTGTAATGTGGGGAACAGTGCTGTTTGTGGTGCACTATTTGGCTGCAAGGTGATGTGGCCACAAAATACTGAGCAATATTAGTTATGGATCATAGATTGGCATGAGTTCCCACTTGTCCATGATGCTTGGCAGAACAAAACAACTCAACGAAACAAAACAGAAGACAGCAAGCAACAAAGCAGGAACAGCAAAACAAAAACGCGAGGAAATCTGCAGATGCTGGAAATTCAAACAGCACACACAAAATGCTGGTGGAACTCAGCAAGCCAGGCAGCATCTATAGGAAGAGGTACAGTCGACGTTTCAGGCTGAGACCCTTCGTCAGGACAGCAAAACAAACCAGTTTGTCCCTCTTACCCACCCACACAAATGGGTAGTCCACCAAATCCAGGACGGGTCTCCTGGTTTCAGCCATTGCACTGCGACTTCTATCCACCAACCATCAGCTGTTGATGTGCTCTCAGTACGTGTGCCTCCATTGAGTCATCGGCAAGAGCTGAGGCTGGCATGGACGTGTGTAAATTCAAAACAATGAAAACATGTTCTAGATGGTTTTCCTGCAAACTCCACCAAGTGATTTTTCCTTCAAAGATGCCACCCAACATTTTAGGACAGATGTTATGTGGCTCTGATTTCACTGTGTTTCAGATGAGATCTGAATCTTAGAACACTTTGAATTGTATGTTCTTGCAATCAGTAGTGAGTGATCCTTTGGTACCAGCTAATAACAAACTGGGTTGAGAGGGTGAACAGGTTTAAGTTTCTCTGCATAAATATCATCGAGGATCTCACATGATCTGTACCTATTGGCTGTGTGGTGAAAAAGGCACAATGGTACCGCAGCATAAAAGCCAGGACCAAGAGGCACCAGGACAGCTTCTTCCACCAGATCATCAGACTGCTTAATTCATGCTGATGCTACTGTATTTTTATGTTATATTAACTATCCTGTTGTACATAATATTAATTATAAATTACTATAATTGCACAATGCACATTTGAATAGAGATGTAACGTAAAGATTTTTCTACTCGTGTATGAAGGATGTAAGTAATAAAGTCAATTGAATTCAAGACTGGTTTATGTTTAATAGAACACAGTACTCTCCCCACAGACAGGACAGGTTCATATGGGTAATTTAAATATTAAATGCAGACATGAGAATTTATAAAGTGAGTAAGAAAGAATGGATGAAATTGAAGAAACAAACAATTGCTGTAAATATTGCAGCTGAAAACAATAGAGAAATCTCTTTTGAGGGAGGATAGGCCTTACGAAGGGAAAGGGGGGTATTCTCCCTCTTTTATAATGCCTATCCTCCCTCCCCATTCTTAGTTCTGATGCCTGGTCTTAACCCAAAATGTCCATCATTCCCTTCCTTCCACAGATGTTGCTCAACCCACTGAGTTGCTCTTGTTGTTTTGCAAAAAGAAACCATCAAACGCTGAAGTGGGTGAAGAGTTGGTGTATGTGAATCTGGGTGAAGGGTTGGTGTATGTGAATCTGGGTGAAATTTGAGGCTGCAGTACATAATCTGAAATTGTTAAACTGAATCTGAAAGTCTGCAAGGTGTCTATTTTAAGTTGCTGTTCAGTTTTAATTCATCTTCATTAGAACAATAGAAGAGGCTGAGGAGGGGGTCAGAGCTGATGTAGAAAGTTGTATTTACTAGTTGTATTTTTCAAGTACCTAGTTTCATATGGAAATAATAAAGCAGAGGATTAAAAAGAAAAATGGTGCTCAGGAGTGATTGAAGGGAGGAAGAAGATGCACAGAGGTGTAAGGAAGGAATTCCACCAGTAATCTCTAGCGAGCTGAAGGCATGACTTCTTGAGCCAAGTGTAGGAAGACTGCAGATATCTTGAAAGATTTGAGGAGATTGGAGATGAGATTTAAGGCTGAAGGGACATTAAAAATGAATGTAGTGGAGAATTTTAAAGTTGTGGTTTTTAATAAGTAACATTACCCTTTGAATAGTGTATGGTTGAATCATTGTCATCTCAGAGATGAGCAGCAGAAGTGTTGGGGAGTTCCAGTTTGCAGAGTGGAATGAGAACGGCTGAGCAGGAAACCACTGGAGTTGTTGATTCTGGCGCTAGCAAAGGCTTTTGAAGGTTTCAGCAGCAGCTGAGCAGAGGCAAAGACTTAACTTGGAGCAGAATTAGGCCTGTGCAGTCTGTTTTGCCATTCCATCATTGTTGTTCAGTGGGTGATATGACAGTGTAATGATTAGCCATTAGAGCTCGGGCATTCATATAACCATATAACAATTTACAGCACGGAAACAGGCAATCTCGGCCCTTCTAGTCCGTGCCAAACGCTTACTCTCACCTAGTCCCACTGACCCGCACTCAGCCCATAACCCTCCATTCCGGCATCATCTGTAAGGAGTCTGTATGTCTTTCCTGTGGAATATGTGAGTTTTCTCCTGCTGCTCTAGTTTCCTCCCACAGCCTGAAGAAATTACTGTTTAGGAGTTTAGTTGGTCATTATAAATGGTCCCGTGATTAGGCTAGTGTTAAATTGGGTTGCTGGGTGGTGTGGCTAAATAAATTCATTATCCTTCGCAATCCCATTCTCCTGCCCTCTCCCCATCACCTTTACTAATCCAGAACCTATTGACATCTACTATAAATATATTCATTAATTTGGCCTCCCTCCACAGCCATCAGTGAAGATGAATTCCACAGATTCACCACCCTCTGACTAAAGAAATTCCTCATCATCTGTTTTAAAAGATGTCCTTACCTTCTGGTCCTGGACTCCCCCACTATTGAAGACAATCTCAATATCTCTATCTCTCTATTGAAAAGCCTAGATACAGTGGAAGTGGAGAAGGAGATTCTTCTACCCCCCCCCACCCCACTCATTTTTCTAAGCTCCAATGAGCACAGACCCAGAGCCATCATACGTTCCTCATAGGTAACTTGGTCGATAACATTGATTATAAGATTCAAGATTCATGAGACCTAACTTTATATTTGGAGAAAACACATTTTCAATATCCAGCAAGTTAAAGCTCATGAAATCTTTGGGTGTCAGAAATTGAAGCTCCTACATTAACTGTACTTTATTTTGTAATTGTTTCTGTTGAGAGTTTCAGAGACTAGAATAATCACTTGAAGAAAATGGCCTTTGATCAGAAAGGAGAAGCTTGGAAGCAAAATGGTGCAAACTTGCAGCATTTTGAAAGCAGTCCTTTATTGCCAGCATGGGATCTGTAAAGATTTCTCGGGACTGGTTGCATGGTGCCATTTCTTGTGATTGAGCAGCTTGTTTGTTCTTGCCCTGAGGCAGGTGAGTGTTGCTGGTGGCTTCAGTCATTTGGTTTCCAGCATCTCGTTTCAAATCAGCAATGGAATGAACAATGATGACTTATTGTGTAACAATACAAACCCTGGCATTGACCTCAGACTGCCCAAAAAGGAGCTGTGAGTGAGGCTATTCAGAAATAGAAAAGCCAGAGGTATGTACAAAAAAATTAAAACACAAAATGCTGGCAGAACTCAGCAGGCCAGACAGCATCTATGGGAGGAGGTAGTGATGACGTTTCGGGCCGAAACCCTTCATCAGGAGTGAAGTAACATGGGATGGTCAAGGGGGGATAAGAAGTGGGGGGAGGGATAAAGTAGAGAGCTAGGAAGTGATAGGTTGGAGGGAAATGGGCTAGGGGGAAGGGTGGAGAATTATGGGAAATAAAAGAGAAAGAAAGGTAGGGCTGGGGGGAGATTATAGTGAGGGGGGAAAAAGAGAGAAAGAGAACCAGACTGAAATAATAGATAGGGATGGGGGGGGGGGGGGACAGGGGTATCAACGGAGGTCTGTGAGTTGGATGTTCATGCCGGCAGGTAGGAGGCTACCTAGGCGGGAGATAAGGTATTGTATAAGGTATGTACAAGTTCCTTTTAAGAAGGAATTTAGGATAAAGTTGCAACAGGCATAGATATGGGTTAAGATTGAGTTTAAAAAAACTGTATATCTGCTTTAGCATGTTCCAGTGAGAATGGGAAGGAAGGGAATGGATTTTTATCAGCCCGTGGTTATGGTGGTTGTCCAAATATGACAGGAAACATGTTTCTGAAGTGGAAAAGTTTTTAAACTGCCCTGGGGCAGTTCCACTCTCTTTTGATCTTGGAAGTTGGAGTCCATTGGTGTGAGCATGTGTCACAACTGGGATCTTCTTTGGTTGGATGACGATAACTACTTCTGTGTCTGATCATGCCCTTTGCTCTCCATGGAGTCTGTAGGTTGTGGGAACATTTCAATGATGGGGCAAGTGAAGTTATCCCCTCTGGTTCAAGAGCCTGATGGTTGAAGGGTAATAACTGTTTCTGAACCTGATGGTGTGAGTCCTGAGGCTCCATTGCCCTCCTGATGGCAGTGTTGAAAAGAGAGCAGGTTTTAGGTAGCGGGGTCCATGATAATGGTTTTTCATGTAGATGGTTAGGAGGGCTTTACCTGTGATGGACTGGGCCATATTCATGACTTTTTGTAGGATTTTCAGTTCAAGGCCATTGGTGTTTTCATACCAGGCTGTGATGCAGCCAGTAATATACTCTCCACTGCATGTTTATAGAAGTTTGTCAAAGTTTTAAATGTCATGCTAAAACTCTACAAATTTCTAAGGAAGTAGAGGCACTGACATGCTTTCAGTGTAATTGCACTTGTGTGTTTGGCCTAGGACTGGTCCTTTGGAAGTAATAACACTCAGGAATTTAAAGTTGCTGACCCTCTCCACCTCTGGTCCTTTTTGAGGCCTGGGTTACAGACCTCTGGTTTCCTTCTCTTGAAATCAAAAGTCAGCTCCTTGGTTAGAACCATAGATAAGAGGTTAGAACCATAGAACACTACAGCATGGGAAACAGGCCATTTGGCCCTTCTAGTCTGTGCCGAAACTTTATTCCACTAGTCCCATTGACCTGCACCCAGTCCATAACCCTCCAGACCTCCCCCATCCATGTATCTATCAAATTTATTCTTAAAACTTAAGAGTGAGCCCGCATTTACCACGTCATATGGCAGCTCGATCCACACTCCCACCACTCTGAGTGAAAAAAGTTGCCCCTAATGTTCTCCCTAAACCTTTCCCCTTTCACCTTAAAGCCATGTCCTCTTGTATTTATCTCTCCTAATCTAAGTGGAAAGAGCCTACTTGCATTTACTCTATCTATACCCCTCATAATTTTGTAAACCTCTATCAAATCCCCCCTCATTCTTCTACGCTCCAAGGAATAAAGTCCTAACCTGTTCAGTCTTTCCCTGTAAATAAATTCCTGAATACCCAGCAACATCCTAGTAAATTTTCTCTGCACTCTCAATCTTACTGATATCCTTCCTATAGTTAGATGACCAGAACTGCACACAATACTCCAAATTTGGCCTCACCAGTGTCTTATACAACCTCACCATAACATCCCATCTCCTATACTCGATGCTTTGATTTATGAATGCCAGGATGCCAAAAGCCTTTTTTACAACCCTGTCTACCTGTGACACCACTTTCAGGGAATTATGTATCTGAACTCCCAGATCCCTTTGTTCCTCTGCACTCCTCAGTGCCCTACCATTTACTGTGTATGTCCTACCTTGATTTGTCCTTCCAAAATGCAACACCTCACACTTGTCTGCATTAAGTTCCATCTGCCATTTTCTGGCCCATTTTTCCAGTTGGTCCAGATCCCTCTGTAAGCTTTGAAAGCCTTCCTCGCTGTCCACAACGCCTCTATTCTTAGTGTCATCAGCAAACCTGCTGATCCAATTTACCACATTATCATCTAGATCATTGATAGAGACAACAAACTACAATGGTCCCAGCACAGATCCTTGAGGCACACCACTAGTCACAGGCCTCCAGTCTGAGAAGCAGTCGTCCACTACCACTCTGTCTTCTCCCACACAGCCAATTTCGAATCCAGTTTACAACCTCTCCATGGATACTTAATGTCTGAACCTTCTGAACTAACCTCCCATGAGAGACCTTGTCAAAGGCCTTACTAAAGTCCATGTAGACAACACCCACAGCCTTTCCTTCATCTACTTTCTTGGTAACCTCCTCGAAAAACTCTACAAGATTTGTTAAACATGATCTACCACACACAAAGCCATGCTGGCTATCCTTAATCAGCCCTTGGCTGTCCAAATACTTGTATATCTGATCTCTCAGAACACCTTCCAATAATTTACCTACTACTGATGTCAGACTCACTGGCCTGTAATTACCTGGTTTACTTTTGGAGCCTTTTTAAAACAACAGAACAACATGAGCTACCCTCCAATCCTCTGGTACTGCACCCCTGGCTAAGAACATTTTAAATATTTCTGTTAGGGCCCCTGCAATTTCTTACACTAGTCCGAGGAAATATCATGTCAGGCCCGGGGGATTTATCTACCTTTATTTGCAGTAAGGCAGCAAGCACCACCTCCTCTTTAATCTCTATATGTTCCATGACACTGCTGCTTGTTTCCCTTCCTTCCATATACGCTATGCCAGTTTCCTGAGTAAATACTGATGCAAAAAAACTGTTTAAGATCTCCCCCGTCTTGTGAGGCTCCACAAATAGACAATCACTCTGATCTTCTAGGGGACCAATTTTGCCTCTTACTATTCTTTTACTCGTAATATAATTGTAGAAACCTTCACATTATCTGCCAAACAACCTCATGTCGTCTTTTTGCCTTCCTGATTTCCTTCTTTAGTATTTTCTTACATTTTCTATACTCCTCATTTGTTCCTTGTTGCCTATACCTGCTATACACCTCTCTCTTTTTCTTAACCAGATCGCCAATATCCCTTGAAAACCAAGGTTCCCAATGTCTATCAACTTTGCCTTTAATCCTGGCAGGAACATGCAAACTCTGCACTTTAAAAATTTCGCCTTTGAAGGCCTTTCACTTACTGAACACATCCTTGCTAGAAAACAACTTATCCCAATCCACTCTTCCTAGATCCTTTCTCATTTCCACAAAATTGGCCCTTCTCCAGTTTAGAACCTCAACTCGAGGACCAGACCTATCCTTATCCATAATTAACTTGAAACTAATGACATTTTGGTCACTGTACCCAAAATGTTCGCCTACACATACTCTGTCACCTGACCTGTCTGGTTCCCTAATAGGAGATCAAGTATTGCATCCTCTCTCATTGGTACCTCTATATATTGATTTAGAAAACTTTCCTGAACACATTTGAAAACTCCAAGCCATCTAGCCCTTTCACAGTGTG
The DNA here is from genome assembly GCF_048418815.1 of Hemitrygon akajei. Lineage (NCBI taxonomy): Eukaryota > Metazoa > Chordata > Chondrichthyes > Myliobatiformes > Dasyatidae > Hemitrygon > Hemitrygon akajei. The sequence continues at coordinate 9,950,191 of NC_133148.1, read as the reverse complement.
GGAGTCCCAGTCAATATGTCGAAAGTTAAAACTGTTACAACTTTCTGTTTCTTACATCGGTCTGCTATCTCTCTACAGATTTGCTCCTCTAATTCTCTCTGACAATTGGGTGGTCTATAATACAACCCTATTAGTGTAGTGACACCTTTCCCATTCCTCAGTTCCACCCATATGGCAACTGTAGACAAGCCCTCGGGCTGTCCTGTCTATGCACAGCTGTGATATTTTCCCTTACTAGTAATGCCACACCTCTCCCTTTCATCCCTCCCCCTCTATCATGTCTGAACAATGGAACCCCGGAATGTGATACTGCCCTTCCTGCAACCAAGTCTCACTAATAGCAATAATGTCGTAATCCCACATGTCAATCCACGCCCTAAACTCATCTGCCTTACCTACAATACTCCTTGCATTGAAATAGATGCACCTGAGAACATTTCTATCACGTACAAACCTTTGATTTCTATCTATACATGCAGTCCTTGCATGACCTTTATCCTCCTCCACCTCACTATCTGCTGTAACACTCTGATTCCCCTCCCCCTGCTTAAACCCCCCCGGAGCAGCACTGGCAAATCTACCTGCAAGGATGTTAGTCCCCCTCCAGTTCAGGTGCAAACCATCCCGTTGGAACAGGTCCCACCTTCCCTGAAACAAAGCCTAGTTGTCCAGAAACATGAAGCCCTCCCTTCTGCACCATCTCCTTAGCCATGTATTTAGCTGCATTATCTTCCTATTTCTAGCCTCACTAGCATGTGGCACGGGTAACAATCCTGAGATCACAACCCTGGAGGTCCTGTCTTTCAACTTTGAACCTAACTCCCTAAACTCTCTTTGCAGGACCTCCTTCCTATCCATGTCATTGGTCCCTACATGGACCACGACATCTGGCTGCTCACCCTCCCTCCTGAGAATACCGAGAACTCGATCCGAGTTATCATGGACCCTGGCACCAGGGAGGCAACAGACCAGCCGCAATTCTCGATCTGTCCCACAGAACCTCTTATCTGTCCCCCTAACTATCGTAACCCCTATCACCGCTGCTTCCCTCTTTTCTTCCTTTCTGAGCTGAGGATCCAGTCTCAGTGCCAGAGACGCAACCACTTGTCCCTGGTAGGTCATCCCCACCAACAGTATCCAAAATGGTATACTTATTGTTGATGTGAAGGGCCACAGGGGTGCTCTGCTCTTTCTGTCTATTCCCCTTCCCCCTTCTGACAGTCACCCAGCTGCCTACCTCCTGACTTTTAGGGGTGACGGTCTCCCTGAAACCCTTGTCTATTTCTGCCTCTGCCTCACGAATGATCCGAAATTCATCCAGCTCCAGCTCCAGTTCCCTAACTCGGTTTGTCAGGAGCTGCAGCTGGATGCAACTTTTACAGGAGTAGTCATCAGGGGCAATTGTGCTCACCCTGACTTCCCACATACTGCATACGGAACACTCAACTGCCCTAACTGCTGCCTCCATTATCTACTCCTAAGGTAATTAAATTAATTAAAGGTACTTACCCAGCCTTACCTCACTGGGAGCAAGCTCGCCATCAGCCTCTGCTCGCCGAAGCCTCTCAAGGTTGTTGTTATGGTACTGTTCAGTCAGATTTTCAATCTCCTATATGCTGACTCATCACCGTCTTTGATTCAGCCAAGGACAGTAGTGTTATCTGCAAGCTTGAATATGGCATTGGTCCTATGCTCAGCCACACAGTCACAAGCATAAAGTGAGTAGAGCAGGTGGCTAAGCACACAGCCTTGTGGTACACCTGTGCTGCTGGAGATTGTGAAGGAGATGTTGCCAATCCAAACTGACTGGGGTGAAGAAGTAGAGGATCCAATTGCACAAGGAGGGATTGAAGCCTAGGTCCATGAGTTGATTAGATTTGAGTGGATGATGACATTGAATGCTGAGCTGTTGTTGATAAAGAACATCCTGATGTTTGTATATTTGCTGTCCAGATGTTCCACGATTGAGTGATGAGCCAGTGAGTTGGCATCTGCTCTGGACCTGTTGCTCCTGTAGGCAAAATGGAGCGGATCTAAGTTGTTCCTCATGCAGTTGTTGATGTTTTTCATCACCAACCTTTCAAAACATTTCATTGTGGATGTAAATGTTACTGGATGATTGTCATTGAGGCAGGTTACTATGTTCTTCTTGGGCACAGGTATAATTGAAGCCTGCTTGAAGAGGTGGGTACCACACATTGCTGAGCAAAAGCTTAAAGATCTCAGTGAACACAGCAGTTAGTTGATCAGTGCAGGTCTTTCGTATTTGGCCAGGTACTCTGTCTGAGCAGGACTTTTCATGGTTTCGTCCTCCTGAAGGCTGCTCGCATGTTGGCTTCAGAGACTGAAATCATAGGATCATTGGGGATGTGGGAGTTCTTGATGGTTCCTCCGTGTTTTGACAGTCACAGTGAGCACAGGAGGCATTGAGTTCATCGAAAAGTGAAGTCCTGCTTGATTTAACTCGAGGTGATATTATTCAAACCCTGCCTCAGCTGTTGAGCATCCTCGGTTGATTCAAGTTTCGTCTGGAATTGCTACGTCACCCATGAGATCGCTTTCTGGAGATCATACCGGCCCCTTTTGTAGCCTTCTTGGTCACCAGACTTGAATGCCACTGATCTGGCTCTCAGCAGATTGCAAATCTCATAGTTCATCCAGGACTTCTGAATTGGGAAGACTGTCTAAGTGTTTTAATAAAGTCTGTTACAAACATGGTGTATTCATTTAGATCCAAAGATACTGCTCTGCCACCCGCAACCACTTCTTTGTTGTCTGAATCTCGGGAGCTTTGCTCTTTAGCTTCTACCTGTATTCAGTTAGGAGAAGGGCAGTCAAGTGATCCGATTTACAGAAATGAGGTCTGGATATGGAAGAGTAGGTATTATCTTAGAATAACAGTGGTCTAGTGTGTTTGGACCTCTAGTGCTACAGGTTATATACAGGTTAATCGGGCAGGGTTTTCTTCAAACAATACAACAGGCATGTCTCTACCTCAGGACTCAAACAGCTATTAGTTTTTCATAACTTTGCAGGGGCATGGGACAAAAAGACTTTGCAGGCAGAGTGAGTTGGATAGCTTACTTGTGGAATGTGTGGTGAATCTTGTGGGTTGCCTGAGTATCTTTGAGTGTGTTGATTGTTAGTGCAAATGACCCATTTCACTAGATTTCAGTGTACATCTGCAAAATAAATCTGCGACATATGATTCATGTCCAGGAGTTTGAGAGTAAATGTTTGAAAGATCTTAACATTAAGTGCTGACGAAGATCAAAGTTTAGCTTGTGACTCTGGAAAATGTTTACCTTCATTTGCCTTCAGAAACGACTCTGCAAACCCTTCAGTTTATGAATTAATTGAAATATTAGTGACTCTTATTCATAGTCAGTTTGTGTGTGATCACTGTTTTGTAGCAGTTAAACTTTTAGTTGTTTAATTTCCTTCCCATAATGCTTATCTTTAGAGCAATGTGGAAACTTTCTCCAGGGCATTTCGACTCTCTGCCTCAAACAAGTGCCTTTTTAGATTCTGTGCGTGGCTGGGTTGGAAACTCATTGAATCACATGTTCCACAAGTGAAAGAGCCTATAGTCTTCGCATTAAATTCCACCTTCTTCCTCCTCGGCTGGAATAGATGGTATTTATTTCATTAGCTGTGCCATGTGCTTGGTGCATTTTTCTACATGTGACTTTTTTTCTCAAAAAAAAACCCGTTTCCAGAGTGAGGTTAGGCATGAGGTCCTTACTTTGAAATCAGTGCCTTTCCCTGTGGGGGTTAGTGGTAGAAAATTAATGGAACAGGAATGTACATAATTGGAAATAATAAAAACAGCAAATGCTTGAAATAATATATATTAAAAAAATCTGGAAATGCCCTGTAGGTTGAGCAACATCATGAGGGGGAGAGAAGGATTCACTCTGTCTCCCTCCATGCATAAGGCATCATGTCTCTTAAATCTTTTCCCCTTTCACTTTAAACTTTAGTTTTGAACTCTTCTAACCAGGGATAAGCCACCACCCCTCATGATTTTGTATACTTCTATTAGTCAACCCTCTGCCTCCTTTGTTCCCAAGAAAGTCTCTCCCTTGTAACTAAAATCATCTAGTCACAACATCTTTACAGCACCCTTTCTAGCTATTGCGGCTCAGGGTGTCGGAGTTCAGTCTGACGCCATAATCATAGAAAAGTACAGCATAGAAACAGGCCCTTTGGCCCATATAGTCCATGCTGAACCATTTAAACTGCCTAGTCCTATTGACCATGGCCCTCCATACCACTGCAGTCCATGTACCTACACAAATTTATCTTAAATGTTGAAATTGAGCTTGCATGCCCCATTTGCACTGGCAGGTCGTTCTACACTCTCCTGACCCTCAGAATGAAGAAGTTTCCCCTCCTATTTCCCCTTGAAGTTTTCACCTTTCATCCTTAACCCATGACCCACCCAACCTCAGTGGAAAAAGCCTGCTTGCATTTACCCAATTTATATCTCTCATAATTCTGTATACCTCTATCAAATCTCTCCTTAATCTTCTACATTCCAAGAATCAAGTCCTAACCTATTGAATCCTTCCTTGGGACCTCCAGTCCTGGCAGCATCCTTGTAAATTTTCTCTGTACTCTTTTAACCTTATTTATATCTTTCCTGTGGGTAGATCACCAAATTGCACACAATATTCCAAACTAGGCCTTACTCAACTTCAACATAACATCCGTTAATCATGTGGATAGTCAGAGGCTTTTCCCCAGGGCTGAATTGGCTAGCACGAGAGGGCATAGTTTTAAGGTGCTTGGAAGTAGGTACAAAGGAGATGTCAGGGGTAAGTTTTTTTTTATGCAGAGAGTGGTGAGTGTGTGGAATGGGCTGCCGGTGGTGGAGGTGGAAACAATACGGTCTTCTAAGAGACTCCTGGATGGCTACATGGAGCTTAGAAAAATTAAGGGCTATGGGTAAAGCCTAGGTTAGTTCTAAGCTAGGGACATGTTCGGCACAGCTTTGTGGTCTGAGTTGTGCTGTATGTTTTGCTATGTTTCTATGCCATCTCCTGTACTCAATACATTGATTTATGAAGGCCAAAGTGCCAGAAGCTTTCTTAATAACCCTAACTACCTGTGACACGACTTTCAATGAATTATGGACCTGTATTCCCAGATTCCTTTGTTCTACTGCACTCCTCAGTTCCCTACCATTCACTGTGTTAAGGCCTACCCTGGTTGTTCTTACTGAAATGCAAAACCTCACACTTATCTGCATTAAATACCATCTGCCATCTGTCCAGATCCCGCTGTAAGCTCTGATAGTCTTCCTTGTTGCCCACTACACCCCAATCCTGGTGTCACCTGTAAATTTGCTGATCCAGTTCTCCATGTTATCATCTAGATCATTGATATAGATGACAAACAGCAATGGACCCAGCACTGATCTCTGTGGCACTCCAGTCACAGGTCTCCAGTCAGAGACAACCATCCACTACACTCTCTGGTTTCTCCCACAAAATCAATGTCTAATCCAATTTACTACCTAATCTTCAGTACCCAGTGACTGAACCTTCTTAACTAACCTCCCATATGGAACCTTGTTAAGTGCCTTGCTAAAGTCCATGTAGACAACATCCACTGCCTTGCCCTCATCAACATTCCTGGTAACTTCCTTGCAAAACTCTTATCAGATTGGTTAGACACGACCTGCTGTGCTAACGATCCCAATTTGGTCCATTTCCATCCAAGTACTCGTATATCTGAAAGGATCCTGTATGTCCTTCCTGTAGGATGCGTGTTTTTTTCCTCTGGTTTCCTCCCACAGTCCAAAGATGTACTAGTTAGTAGGTTAATCGGTCATTAGGCTTGGGTTAAATCGGGGGTTGCTGGGCGGCGCAGCTTGAAGGAGCTGAAAGGGCCAATTCTGTGCTGTGTCTCAAATAATGATCTCCTTCCTCTGGCTGAACAATCAGAACTGCACATAATAGATTCAATCTTTGCTTTTCTTTGTCAGAATATATTTCCATCCCCCCTGAATTAGCCTTGTTACTGTATCTATCCACCTGAGAACAATTTTCATCAATGTTCTCCTTCGTCTGTCTTCACATCTGCCCTATAATATGGTGATTAATTTTGAACATAATACTCCATCTGAGCTGGACAATTTTGGCATGACTTCCCTGTCCATTTTGAATTCTATTGCATTCTATTACTTTTCTCTTTGCAGTTGGTAGTAGATATCTTAATTTTGAAACTACAGTTTTAGACATTCCATACAAAGATCTATAAGATAAAACATTTAAATAATTTTGAAGTGTCTCATTGGTCACTTCTGTTTTCCTTTTGCTTGATCAATTGTTAAGATGATAATTCTATTTAGATTAAACTTATTAACAAGAAAATATTGTGTAGAGAATATCCTACATCATTCCTTCAGGATTATTGTCCCCATTGTGGATTGATTTTTTTTTCTTTTTCTCTGAGCATCAACATCTCCAAAGGGTCTATCCTGGTCCCAACATATTGAAATTACAAAGAAGGTATACTGGCAGCTGCACTTCATTAGGAGTTTGAGGAGATTTGGCATGTCACACTGTTGCAGATGTTTTGAGGAGAGCATTCTGACTGGTTTCATCACTGCTTGTTATGTAGGCTCCAGTGCACAAGATTGAAAGAGGTTACAGGGTATTGTAGACTTGGCCAGCTCAATCATGGGCACAAGCCTCTTTGCCATCGAGGACATCTTCAAAAGGAGATACCTCAATAAGGACGTGACCTCTTCTCACTACTAACATCAGGGGGAGGTACAGGAGGCTGAAAATGCATACTCGACATTTTAGGAACAGCAGCATCTCCTTTGCCATCAGATTCTGAATGGTCCAAGAACTCATGGACACTCCCTCACTATTCCTCATTTGCACTATTTAATTATTTAGCTTGTAGTAATTTTTGTTTTGCACTGCAGTACCGTCACAAAAACAAACTTCATAGCATATGTTCAGTGTTCTACCAATACTTACGGTTGTTGATCCAATTAGAGAGAGTGTGTGGATTGCTTGTGCATCCTGTAATTGTAGGTGAATTATTGAAATTTCAGAGAGATGGCAGAATAACACAATGTGAGAATTGTATTCCAGAAACTGTCTGGCACCGATCATTCAACTTGAGTGTAAATTGTGCCTTCAGTTTGCACTGCGACTTGTGGAAGATGATTTCAATAAATTTATGAATTTATTTGCTCCCAAAATTCACCACTGCAGCACATGTATTTTGGTTTTCATGGTAGATGTTTTATTGTCCTGAAATTCCAGGTTACTTGTGTCACAAAGAACTATTTAGTCCATTAGCTCCATGGTGACTTTCAGCAGAGACCCTCATTGGTCTTATTCTCTCTCTGCTGATGTCCCAGTAGCCATGCAATTTGTTCATTCTTAATTTTGGGAACTAATAACTTCTCAAAGAATTGTTCTGCTAACCAGTTTATTATTTCCCATGAATGGATGAGCAATGGGAGCCATTTTTCAAATAAGGAGCAATTTGGTAGATTATGTGAAATGGTATCACTTTTAAATCCTAATGCCTCAGGGATTTAACAGCCTACTTCCAATTCATCTGTTTGTCTGTGCTACTTTTGAGTCTCTCCTTTTTTTTCAGGATCTCTGGCATATTACCATCACTTCCCCACTGTAAATTCAAATCACAACAATTATTCAGCAGGTATCCCTTTTGGTAGGATGTACCAGAGGTACCCTACATTCTTCTGGCATGTCTGAACCGAAGCCTCTACTTTCTGAGAGATCGGCAAAAGTAGCTGTGTCAATGGGCCTAGAATTTATATGAATCCCTTGCTGTTGCTGCTACTTGAAGATTGAGCTGCCTGGGGTGGCAGTACCTTGTAGGGTGGGTAAATGAATACAGGGCACTGTTGTTAGAAACGATTCTCTGTTTGTGGGGAAAATGGGTGTTAACTGTCAGACAATGCGGCAAATAACAAAGGCAAGTTGCTTGACAGGAAAGTGTTCTTAATTGCGTCAAGCTGTTTGGCTGTCCTGAAGCGATACTCAGGCATTTTGTTGGCATGTGACAGTGGCGTCTTGTGGTTCACGCAACTACCTGATCACTGGCTTGCCCATATCCTATAATGATGTAAGCACACAGCAATTAAGTCTGTAACGATTGCGAAAGTCATGAGTTCAGAGAACCTCTCGTTGAAGTATGCAATGTTAAAAGGTGTCATCTTTTAAAATGGGGTGGTTAAACTAAAATGGGTGGTTCTTGGATTTGTATGTATTCCGCAGCATTGCTAAAAGGCTAGGCGAATCCCTTCAACCTTTCCGACTAATACACAGCTCTTGACAAGTATCACTAAAATACATTGGTTTTGCCCCACAAAATGATAAAGGTGCTTAGAAGTCTGAAATAAAATTGGAGAATGCTGGATCAGTTCAGGCAATGTCGGTGGAGAGGGTCACATTACAGGTATTTTATTATGGACCTTGCACTGTGCAAGCTGGCTGTTGTTTTTGCAGTAGCAAAGCTACAAAAAGTCCTAATTTTCTGCAAAATAATTGGGAATCCCACTGGTGCTGAATGCTGCTGTAGAAATGCACACTGTAGTGTGCATATCTGCTTCTGGCAATAAGATGAGAAATGTATTATTTCTGGTTATGTGATTATAGTCATGGCTTCCTGTGTCGCTGATTCTTTCAGTCTGGTGAAACAGCAGAAACTGTATAAGTGACTTCAGTCTGACTAAGTAAACATTTCCAAATTCAATATAATTGGGATCTAGAAATAACAAGAGCGTCATAGAGCAATTATTATCCCATGATTCAAATTGGGGAAAACTTTTGAGCCAACTCAGAATTAGCTTTTTGTCTGGATGTATTGACCAGCTGTATATTTGATTGTATTATGTAACATGTAGTGTAATATTTGAGTATCTCAAAGCTACAGTATGGCAAGTCACAGCACACTGATTCATTGTACTAGAAGAGAAAGCAGCAGGTCAAATGGCATCTGTGGGAGGAAAGGAATTGTTGGTACTTTAGGTCAAGGCCATGCAGATGTGCTGAGTTCCTTCAGTAGACTGCATGTTGTTCCAGATTCCACCATCTGAGTCTCTGGAATGAAAGCGGTTGTGTTTTGAGTACAGTGCATTCCGGTTAATTGGGACAGTTGCTTATTTGAGCCAACTCTGAAAGTACAAAAACGAATTGAGAAAATAGTCAGGATTCCCTTTGTTTATGTGGGACACTATGCCGCTTAATTGAGACAAGCGACTGTTGCTAAGGTTTCTAGCCAATCATCAGACACATGCACTTGTGTGTTAGATGTACACCATACTTCGAGCAAACAGTTTTAAAGTAGCATCAGTTGCATGTGTTTGTGTTCAAAAAGCAATGATTTTTTCTTTTGTCACCGATAGTTGCCGAGAAATAAGCAGTAAGACAATTCAAAACTGTTCTCACCACGGTTTCAAGCATTCAGGCATAGAGATGCCAGAAGCAGCCAGGAGTGAAAATGAAAAAAATTCACTACTCCAAGTTAGGAACCACAAAGACTTGACAATCATCTTGAATGTTGCAATGAAAATGAAGATTTGGAGGATGCAATCATTGAAATCATTGTATGAAGATTGTCTATTATCTACACTAGATGTCTGTGCTGATTTTGTTCATGTACAGTCAATGAAAAGAATATGGCAGTGCACAGTATACACTGGATGAATTCCTCTGCTGATAATTATTGGGAACTAGTGTAGTTTTAGTACTGTAAAAGTATTGGTAGTGTTCTAATTTGTTCTGCATTTAATTTAAATACAATATTTGTTACTCAGTTAAATGGTAGTTTATTGTCTTTATACCTGTTTGACTATTTCCATGAAACTCCGGTTAATTGGGGAAGCCACTTCATTGAGCCAAAGTGTATTGGTCCCGATGTGTCCCAATTAACAGGGATCTAACAGCTTACGGTATATGAAATGCTAAAACTGAATGAGTAGCTGTATATCCTGTCAGTCTGGGCGGAATTAAGATTACAGCAAACATTTTTTTTATTTTAGTGAGGCTTGAAACTTGGTGCTTAGAGCACAACCAGGAAAGAAATTGTGAGCAATAGCAGACAACTTAGTCAAAGTTGCTTTCCGTCACTATTCATTATTCACTGTGAGCGTCAGCATGGTATGTGGCACACTTTATAGGCGTGTCTGACTGACGTTCCAACTCCCAGAACAAAGGCAAGACTTGACGGTTACAGAATTAACTCAGACTCTTCGGACGCTGCAGCTGCTTTGGTAATGTTCTCTGATTTTCATTGTTTTGTGCTCTTTATAAATGTTATGGAATCTTGCTTTTGATGTTAGTCTTGGAGAATTTTTGGGAGAGTATTGGCTTACAGTCACCATTGCAGATTGGGTATCAATGTCATCTCTGTACAGTTTCAACCAGTGTTCAGACCATGAACACGTATTTAAAAAGGAGTTCAAGATCAGTATCATTAAGATTAATGTGGCTAGTTATGCTTTGATATCTAGTACAACATTGTGGGCCAAAAGGCTTATTCCTGTGCTGTACTGTTCAATGTCATAGGGTAACTAAGATTACCTATCGGGTTGGACAGTTGTGTTATTTCAGGAGGCAGAAGTTGATAAACTACATTTTATTGTTTCTCTGTAGTAGCACCAAGAGATTGATGGGCTTCCTTTTGCAAATGGATCTAAGTTTAATGAGAATGTACTGCATTTACAAGATTGGGGTACAAGAGAATGTGCAACTTTCCTTCCTCAGACAAAATGTAAATTAGTCAAGATATTGTGATGAGCTATGTAAATGAATGGAGAAAACCCACAGACACAGTGGTGGAACATTGCTCTCTTGTGCTGTGTAGTTTTATTGAATTTAATGTCATAATTTGCCCTGATATCTTTTGATCTTGGGAGCTGCTGGTTCAGTTCTGTAACCACTGATAATGTTGATCAGCAGCAGTCATGCTTATGCATTCAGTTTGAATGTTAACTCTTTTATAACCAGAGCTTGTTGTTTTCTAGACTTCTGCACTTTCAGATAGTCATGTCTTTGAGCATGCTGCCTTCAAGGTATTGGCACTAGTGTGGGCAAGTCTTGTGCAAAGTTTTAGGAAAATTTATTATCAAACTACATGTGTGTCACCATATACAACGCTGAGATTCATTTTCTTGTGGGCATTCACAGTAAATATTAAAACACAATAGAATCAATGAAAGACCGTACCCAACAGAATGGACAAACAAACCAATGTGCAAAAGACAATTATGTAAATACAAAGAAAGAAAAAAAGCAATAGGTACTGAAACATGAGCTGAAGAGTCCTTGAAAGTGAGTTAATAGGTTGTGGGAACAGTTCAGTGATGGAATGAGTAAAGTTGTTCCCTCTGGTTCAAGAGCCTGATGGTTGAGGTGTAATAACTGTTCCTAAGCCTGATGGTGTGTGTCCCCAGGCTCCTGTGTTGCCTTCCTGATAGAAGCAGCGAGAGGAGTCTGTGGCCAGGATGGTGCTAGTCCTTGATGATGGATATTGCTTATTGTTTTGGAGTGAGTGATAAAGTCTTCTGCATCTGTTATTGTAGGATATCACAGTGGTTTCCTTGCATGTGAAACTAATTACTGTGATGGGAATGGTGACCTGGCAGTGGTGGTTGCTCTGTTAAGAGTTGTCTTTCCATCTACCTGGTTGGTTGTTATAGTGTGCAGGATCTTGCTGGAGCCTGGCTTCTCTACAGTTACTTGTGGGAAACTGGAGACAGGGCTGCAAGGAATACACTCAATTTTTTTCACAAAGATGCTCTAGCCCACATGCTACCAAAAAAAATACTGACCCGTTCAGTAGGCCAGGCAGCATCAATGGGGGGAAAAAAGTACATTTGACATTTCGGGCCGAAACCCTTCAGCTGCTCTGATTTCCAGCGTCTGCAGATTTTCTCTTGTTTGTGAACCTTTCAGATTGAAGGCTGATTGAGAGAGCTGAGGTGGTTGGAACAAGTTTATTCCAAAGGTTGTACACCTTGTAGAAACACTTGCTGTTGTTATCCTGGTTGGATGCAGTGTTCTGTGAGAAGTGTCTTGGCCATTTGATTCACACAAAGGGGGAGGGAGGGGAGGCTTTTCTGCTACTTGAAAGAAACATGTTTTGGTCTTTAACTATCTTGATAAAGTCCCTGCCATGTTATTTTATTTGTTCTCGGAACTTGAACCTGAAATTGTCAGTCCAGCTCCGACCTCTACCTGAATTGCCCGATTCCTAATGTTCTGTTGTTGGCTGAGAGTTTCAATTGGCGCAGTTTGTGGATCGGACTGTGTTTGGAGGACTCTGCAGTTCATGTGTTACATTTTTTATTGCTAATTTGCGCAACTTTGGGGCACTTCGCAGACTGGCTGCAGACAATGACCAATGCAGCGCTAAATTCACCTGAACGTGCCTGGACTGTTTAGAGGACTTTGTAGTTTGGCGTTTAATATTCTGTTCTATTTTTGCGCATTGGGTATTTGATGTTTTCTTCAGAAGGGTTCTATGTTTCTTTGTTTCATGGCTGCCTGCTGGAAGACAAAGGCTGATGAAGGCTCAAGCTTTTAGAGAGGGCGGTAATGAGAATAATTTGGAAGAGCATGAGGATTGCAGTTAATGACTGCTGTTGTATAGGAAGGGTGTGACTTAAAATTTGCCGGCCAGTTGGTCAGTGTAGTTGAGACCGTAGTTATTTCCTGTTTACATATGGAACTTGGATTTTCATGGAAAGCAGTAATAGCATGTTTAAATGATGCACAAATCCTCTGCGTTGTGGGGAGAGGCCGAGCGAGGAAGGTCGATCCCTCAAGTTCATGCTCATGCTGTGTTTGGGAACGTGTACATTAGATGTTGGCAAACTGATTTGGCCGAAGAGGTTGTGTGAGGTATGATACTGGCTATATTTGGTAGTGAGAGTGGGAGGCAGTGATCGCAGAAGGCGGGTACAAAGTTTGTTAATTGGGATGTGTAGGAGGGAAGTGGAGTTGACAGAAGTTTAAAACAGTACAGTGTAGGAACAGGCCCTTTGGTTCATGATGCTATACTAAACTAACTAAACTAATAATTAAATGCTTAACTGAGCTAATCTTTTGCCTACACAATGTCAATTATCCCTGTATTCTCTGTCCATTCATGTGCTTTCTAACTGCCTCTTAAATGCTTCCAATACCACCGATCTCTGGCAGTGCATTCCAGGCACAAATCCCATTCTTTATTTAAAAGAAACATTTGTCCTGCACAATTCCATCACTTTGCAGATTCTGTCTTAGTGAGGAGGGATGGCATTGTGTGCGGTTTCTCAATGGGAGAAACCTTCCTTGAGGGAAGCTGCCAGTACCTGGACTTGGTTCCATCATGAGATAGAGATCTGCAGACTGCTAGCTTACTTTTCAGTTCGATGTACCTGAAGGACAAAAACAAAGAATGAAGCTGGCAACGCACAAAATGCCGGAGGAATTCAGCAGGCCTGGCAGCATCTATGGAAAAAAAAAGTTGACATTTTGGGCCGACGCCCTTTGGCAGGACCAGTTCAGGATCTTCTACAATAAGAAGCCTAGATGATCAGAGTGATTAAACACTAGTTTGTTTCCAGATCTTGTTAAATGCTATGGCAAACTTGAGAGGCCTGATAGCCTTGTGTTTTGTGGCAGAAGTTGAGGTGCTAGAGTGACATTGCCCTACAAGTTTGATTCTGACTCTGGTATCTCTGTGGGTTAGTTCTCTCTGTAACCTTGTGGGGTTTCCCCGATCATCTGGTTTCCTCTTGCATCTCAAAGGTTTGTCAGGTGGTCAGTTAAATGGCATGTGCAGTAAACTACTCCAAGTGGGTAGGTGGGTGGTAGGAACGTGAAGAGGGTATTAATGGACATGTGGAAGAACATAAAGGGATGCAAGTGGAACGAATGAGGTTCATGCCATTGCTGAAAGCTGGCATGAAAGGAATAGGCTGAACAAAGAATTTAAAACTGTTAAACCAAGGTGGGAGTGACAATTGAGCAGCTACTTCTCCTGCATTGAGTCTCAGTTTAAAAATAATCTGAATGAAAGACATTTCAAATTATTCTGTGGATTGCATCCTGGTTGTATAACTTCTATACTATCAATGTGTTAAAGATTCAGATAGATGAAGGAAGAACTGCAGGATAAGGATTAGGATTTGATTAAGGAAAGGACGGTGAAATCAGTGTCAGTGAACACAGGAAGAGGATCACTAGCAACTCTGATTTTGTTATCTCTTATTATATTGGTTTTTAAATTTCTTCATACTTCCCTCGATCTCCCCAGTTTGGACATGAATTCCATACCTATTGTATAACCTCAAAGATCTATGTACTTCTGCATTCCGGCCCCTTGTCCAGATCTACATCAGACCGCTAGTGTTGGCCATCCCTTCCAATGTTTTGGCCTAAACCTTCTCTGAACCTTTGTTACTTCCCCAGCCTTTCTTTAAAACTAGCCCCACACCCCACCCAGCAAGCTTTGGTTGCCAATGCTTGTATTGCTTTTTTTTTATGGCTGTGGCAGATATTTTTTTATCATTCCTGTGAAGTTTCTTGCCTCTATTAATACATGAACTGTGCTAAAAAGATGAAATTGTCTTCATCAAAAACACTCAGCTTTAGTTATAAATATTCCTGGTTAGTGACAATATCAGAATCAGGTTTACTGTCACTGGCATGGTTGTGAAATTTGTGGCAGCAGTGCATTCAATGCATAAAAACTAATAAATTACAATTAAAATGTTAAACAAGTAGTGCAGAAAGAGGGAAAAAAATGAAATGGTGAGGTAATGATAATGTTCGTGGGTTGGTTCATTGTCCATTCAGAAATCTGATGATTGAGGGGAAGAAGCTGTTCCTAAAATATCGATGGTGGGTCTTCAGGCTCCTGTACCACCATGCTGCTGGTAGTAATTAGAAGTGGACATAGCCTGGGTGATGAGGGTCCTTAATAATGGATACTGCCTTTTTGAGGCATCTCCGTTTGGAAATGTTCTCAGTGCTAGGAACGCTAGCTGGCCATGATGAAGCTGGCTATGTTTGCAATCTCCGCAGCTTTTTCCAGTCCTGTGTAATGGCCCATCCATGCAACCAGTTAGAATGCTCTCCACAGTACAGGTGTAGAAATTTGCTAGTATTGGGTGACATACCAAGTTTCCTCCACATCTAGACTTCTCTGGGCTCTATTGTTTCAGAGAAAGCAATGCCATTTTAGTCTGTCTCTCCTAGCTGTAATTCTGCAGCCTTGGAAATGCCCTGGTAAATCTCCCCCCACCCCCCCAGTGCTATTGCATCTTTCCCGTAATGTGAATATAACCACATGCAGCTCAGAAAAAAATTCCAAGGTCTGGTTACTAAGCCTTGCTGAAATCTACCCAAAACCCTTCAATCACTTTAAAAGTTCCCTTTGACCATTACTCTAATCCTTGGAGGAGAAAAGTAAAAATAATAGAACTAAACTATTCGCTGTGAAAGTATGGAGATTATAATCTTGTTTCTTTCTGTTAATTGGTGCTTTTCTTTATAGAACAAGTCGTGGAAGAAGCTGAAAACTATGGTGCACTGGTCCCCATTTGTTGTCTCCTTCAAGAAGCGCTATCCATGGGTGCAGTTAGCAGGACATGCAGGTAAACCGCCTGTTGGGATTCGCTGTCATTGTGCAGTGACTGAATGCAGAAGGAGGTGGCAGCCCAGGATTCATAGCTGTTAGAAACTGGGACTCTGATAATTTAATTAAGATTAAAGATTAGCATTATTGTAACATGTACATTGAGATATATAGTAAATTACGCTGTTTGCGTCAAATCACGTCAGCGAGGCAATCCGTGACTGCCGCCATTGCAGCATTCCCACAGTTCACCGACCCTGACCGTGTGGCTTTGAAATATGGGAGCAAACTGGAGGAAACCCGTTTGATCAAGGAGAGAATGTGCAGGCAGTGGCAGGAATTGAACCCTGCTTGTACAGGCTTGCACTGTAAGGCAATGCGGTAAGCACTGTGCTATCTCCTTGTCACTTGCTCTCGCTCGTAGAGAGGGCGGTATCATGGGTTTGGAGGGGTAGGTTTATGAACCGCCAAGCTATTATAGCTCAGGGCGCCAGAGTTGGGAGTTCAATTCTGATGTGGTCTGTGCTGTATCTCAATAAATAAACGTGTTAGGTTGAGATTGCTGCTAATTAAGCTTTTTTTTTTCAGGGAACTTCAAAGCTGGAGATTATGGTAAGATCCTGAAAAAGTATTGTGAGTGTGAGCATCAGTGCCTGGAGTCCCTGATGAAGGATCCACTGCTGCGCCCCTATGTGCCTGGCTACTATGGAGTGGTGGACAAAGATGGAGAAAGTTATAACCAGATGGATGACTTGTTGTCAGAATTTGATTCCCCTTCAATCATGGACTGCAAGATGGGAGTGAGGTGTGTTCAATAATATTACTCCGTTTCTTCAGAAAAGAGTATATGGAATTTGCTATCTCTGTTGTCATTTTGTAACCTCCAGCCTCAAATTTTGAGACAACTTCAGGTTTGAACAGGTTTTATTTAGTGAAATTGTGTGAAATAGGCCCTTCCAGCCCACTGAGTGTGCTGCCCTGCAACTCCCGACAACCCCCAATTTAACTCTAGCCTAATCATGGGACAATTTACAATGGCCAATTAACCTGTACACTTAACTGGTACATCTTTGGCCTTTGTGAGGAAACCGGAACACCCGGAGGAAACCCAAGCATTCCATGATGAGAAAGTACAATCTCCTTACAGAGGATGCCAGAACTGAGCTCTGAACTCTGCCCCAGGTTGTGATGGCACCTTGCTGACCACTGTGGTACTGTGGCCTCCAATTCGGCTGATGCACAACTCAAAGGTGTAGCTTGTGCAACTTGTAAAAGCCAGTGAGTAATCTTATTTTAAAGAGATGAGAGACTACAGATGCTGCAGTCTGGAGCAACACAAATGCTGGAGGACCTCGGTGAGTCTTGCAGCACCTGTTTATGCTGATCTTATTTTGAAAAGTAAAAGTGCTTTGCCTTTGAAAATTAACCATAATGTAGTTCCCTTTCATAGCTTAGGATAATAGAAAATTGTCTGCTTTCCTTTGGTGGTTAACGTGTTATCAGTAAGGTGATTGCCGGAGTAGGTGGAAATTGTAGTCAGTAGATTCTGTCAGTACTTGGGTAATGTGACAACATGTTCAAGATGTATGGAATGTGTGCAATGTTCCTCAGTTGTTTCTGGCTTGGTAATGGCAGACATAGTGTTGGAAAATTCTTACCAAGTGCTCAATATTGGTTGTGAAGGAGCCTGTGATAGTCATAAACTGCACTCAGTGGCCACCTCATTATTAGATGCAACTGCACACCTATTTATTAATGTAAATTAATCAGCCAATCATGAACTCGGTTCATAAAATCTGGCAGACACGATCAAGAGGTTGAGTTGTTCAGATCAAATGGAAGAAATGTAGTCTAAGTGACTTTAACCATGGAATCTCTGTTGGTGCCAGACAGGCAGACTTGAGTACCTCAGAAACTGCTGATCTTGCATTTATATGCACAACAGTCTCTCGAGTTTACAGCAAATGGCATGAAAAATAGAGACAAAAATCCAGTGAGTGGTAATTCTGTGAGTGAAATCTGTACTGCCTCCTCTTCACCCAAACAGGCTTCCAACTTCAGCATTGATGCTAGAATCTGGGAAAAATGCACAAAGTGTTAACCCAAAACATTGTGTCCATTCCTCTCCATAGATGCTGCTTGACCTGCTGAGTTCCTCCAGCATTTTGTGTGTTGCTGCAACATGTACATTGTGGCCTGTCCTCTGACCCTTCCCACTGGCTCCGCCCTTCCACATCCTCCTCTTTGTGTCCTTTTTCCATTGAATCCTGAGTGGAGAGTTAATCTGTCCTCCAGGTGATGCTCATTGCTGTATTGCTTCTCTCCCCGTATTTTTTTTATAGAAAGCCCACTGACGATCCATTCTCTCAGTTGTACTCTTCTTTTCCTAATGGTTCACTCCTCTTTGCTGGTCTCCTGCTTGCAGCCTTAGAGGCTGTGATGAGCTGGCTATCTTGGGAGATGACTGTGGAGGTGGATCAAGAGCTATCACTGTGAATCACGTAGAACAGTACAGCGCAGGAACAGGCCCTTCAGGTTGTACCAACTAAACTAGTAATTAAATGGCCACCAAACTAATCCCTTCTGCTTATTCACTGTCTATATCCTTTCATTTTCCTCACATTTACCTGCCAGTCTGAGCAGCTCTAAAAAGCTCTGAATGTACAGCATTTGCCTCTACCACCACTCAAGGCACCCTCACTTTCTGTGGTGGGGGTCAGAGTAAAAACTTGCCCCTCAGATCTCCTTTGAACATGCCCTCTGGTATTAGAAAAAGGTATTGTCTCTACTCTATCGATGCCTGTCATAATCTTTAAACCTCTATCAGATCTTCCCCATCTGCCAATCCAGAGAAAACAACCAAGTTTGTCCTTGGTGTTGGCTTTATCCTTAACGTTTGCATATTTCCTTTTTAAAGGACCTACCTAGAAGAGGAGTTGACCAAAGCTCGTGAGAAGCCCAAGCTCCGGAACGATATGTATGAGAAGATGATAGCAGTGGATCCAAATGCACCCACACAAGAAGAGCATGAGAAGAAGGCCGTTTTGAAGCCACGTTACATGCAATGGCGGGAGACGCTTAGTTCTACTGCAACACTAGGATTCAGGATAGAAGGCATCAGGGTAAGTGGTGAGCCCCACAGCCCACACTAGTGGGAACCAGACAGAAAAGCAATAAGCCATTTAGTGATGTCTTGGATGTCCCATGTCCCAACCACTACATGCTCTTACATCCTCTACTAACACAAACTGCATCTCAGATTTAAAATTGACATCTGACCCAGCAAGAATAACCATTTGTGGAAGAGATTTTTGAATTGTTATTTCCTCTGCGTATTCACATTTCCTCTGAACTTTAAGCCTACATTGTTCAGGATTTCTAAATTGGGGACTTAGTGCACTGCTTCAGATTGTGGCTTGAGAGGGAGTGTGGTGAGTATGGGGACCCTTCAAACCGTGTGTGCGTGTGTGTGTGGTGGGCAGGGGAGGGGAGAACCGTGGGGAGTCAGGTGCCAAATCATCAGGGTTTGCAAACGATTAGATATTGGATTATCATTCTGTAAAATCTGCTCTGCACTCCTGATGATCTGTTTTCCATGGCACCTGGAAATGAGCATAGGTCCATCAGGGTGCAGTTGGTTACTTGAGTCCAGGGTGGGAAGAGTAAGCAACTGAATAAAGGACAACAAAGATCAAACATTGAGTGAAATTGTCAGTATTGGGGCACAAGATTTTGCTATTGGTTGCTCATTCTTTCTGTTCTGGTGATACTCCCCTCACTTTAGTTAAAAGCTTCTCTTTTCCTCTGATTCCCACAGAAGGCTGATGGGACATGCAACACAAACTTTAAGAAAACCAAACTCAAGGAGCAGGTTACGGCAGCACTGGAAGATTTTGTGGACAGCAATAAAAACATTTTGGTAACTATTTTTCCTCTGTTCCAGAAGTTCAGGCAACAGGTTTTCTGTATCTAGCCAGAGGTTGTAACTTAATCAAGTTCTCTTTGAAGACTCCAAATACTGCAAGTAGTAAAGGTACCATGTGTAGTTTGAGTGGAGTCTTCAATGTCCATCATCTTGTGTTGTGGTGAATCTTCATGAAGGTGCTCTTCATGTTTCTGAGCTTTTATCACCATCAACAAAATACAGTCCGAGTATGCTTCAATGATTTTAGTGTAAATAGTGTTTGATAAGCTCTGTATTGTCAGAGCAGTCTACTCTATCAGTGGTCCAAACGCTTTAAGCATTTTATCTCCCATTGCATGCACTAACTGCTGTGTGTATCATCTGTACAATGCATAAATATAGGAGTGTGTATAAACTTGGCAGGAGCAGTGGATGTTGGGAATGGTCAGGGAGGAACAGGTGGCAGAGGAGTGCCAGGGGTGGGGTAGCGCAGGTGCAGACACACCCAGGTCTGGGTTATCAGGCAAGGTCATTTGATTCCAAATAATTGGTTTATTGAACATTACAGAATGCCTCTTTGGTGCTTCCCGCACCCTCCCCTCTCCACTTCCTTTTCCCCACCATGATTCCCCTTCCTACTCTCAGTCCACAATAGAGACCCAAATCAGAATAGGGGGTTTATCATCATTCACACACTGGTCAGGAATTTTTTTTGTAACAGCAGTTACAGTGCAATAGATAAAATTACTACAGTACTGTGCAGTCTATAAAGTTAAGGGCAAGGCAGGTGTGAACACTACCTTATTCAGATTTCCCTTCCAGTGCAGGATGGCATGCGATGAGAAATGTACCCTTTGTCAGACACCAGCAGCCCTGTGAGAATACCTTCACAAAGACTGTGGTGGTTTGCAAAGACTTCTCAACACCTTGAGGGTGTTGAGGAGGGCAGAAAATGCTGCCCTTGCCAGGAATGCCCAGGTCATGAAAAATTGACACGTTACTCAAATAGTACTTTTCTGGCTGCCACACTCCTTTCCTTCATTGACTGGGGCTTCCCTGTTTTTGTCCTCCCCATAATCCCCCTACTGAAGGCCAATATGGAGGAGTACTGATCCCCTGCTCCTTAAGAGGTTGCTTCTCCCCTTCCCCTTTCCATTTTGTGTGCTTCCCCTTCACCGGGCTGGCTGGATTGCAAAGAGGTTTTCACTTTGATGTGATGTGTGCTCGGCTGGACTTCACACTTGGCTGGGTGCAATGGCAGGTATTGTGTGCCACTAATGCTGTTCTTCTGTTGCAGAGAAAGTATTTGACAAGATTAAAAGACTTGAGGATTGCATTGGAAGGCTCAGAGTTTTTCAGGACTCACGAGGTAAGGTTCTTGTTGTACCTGCTCACAGCTTGAAGCTAGGGCTTAGTGAGCTAAGATCACAAGTCTTTAACTGTAACTAAAATAATTGCTGCTAGGACTGCCAATTGCAGAAGAAGCGCTAAGCATCTCAATTGTTTAGATCCAAACTGTACAGTATCAAATTGACAGTGAGAGTGTGGCAAGCGTTCAGTCAAGTGCATGGTGCATCGAATGGGCCTCCTACATGCGGAGGACTCTCTTTTGGGCGCGAGCTTTTGAGTGCACGTCTTTCATCTCAGTGGGCTAATTTTGTAGCTCCCACAATGCGAGTTGCCCAGCGTGTACCGTCACTAACATGACTCAGTGTCATACTACGCTGTTGTTATCCTTGCCCTGCAATACATAACATAAACTAACTGTCTGGGACAGCTGAGCTCTCTTCATTGCTAAATACTGACTCTAGTGACTACTTCACTCTTCCATTTTATTGGCTCTTAAAACTGAGACCATTCTACACTGGTGCAGGTGATTTAGCTGTAAGTAAATGACAGCACCGAAGTGTGGAGTTTGTTTATTTTATTTGGAGATACAGAATAGACCCTTCTGGTCCCACTGCCTGCCCAACAATCCCCAATTTAACCTAACCTAATCATGGGACTATTTACAATGGCGAATTAACCTTTGGATGGTGGGAGGAAACCCACGCAGACTCCTTACAGGTGAAACTGGAATTGAACTCTGAGCTGTAATGGTGTGGCACTAACTGCTACGTTACTGTGGCACCCATTTGAGGAACTTCTGACTGATTTTGAGGAATTTTTTGTCCTCTTGTTTCCAGGTGGTGGGAAGTTCCCTTTTGTTTGTCCATGATGACTCGGGGATGGCCAAAATTTGGATGATCGACTTTGGGAAGACAGTACTGTTACCCGATCAAGAGACACTGAACCACAGGGTAGCCTGGGTGGAGGGTAACCGGGAGGACGGCTACCTGTGGGGACTCGATAACCTCATCAATATCATCAGCGCGATGGTGAAGGAGTGACTCATTGTGGCAGCCCTCCTGGGCATTCCGTTCACAGCTGGTCTTTTCAACAATGCACAGCCTCTGCACAGGGAGTGCTTCTTGTCTTGGGTAGTATTTTCCTCACCTCTTGGCAGGAGTGATGTTCGCTGCGTTAGCCAGGAACACAAGCACACCTGGGAGGATGTGGAAGGGGTGCTCACTGAAAATGGGAGGGTTGGGGGAAGAACTGAGAAGGTTTAAACATGGGTGAACAAACCCAGGTCAAAGACGTGCCTGTGATCTGCGGGGGTTCTGTGTGCTGCGGCCAAGTTGTGAAGGTGCCACTCCTGAGCATGGCACTGAGCCTCTGAACTCGTGTGAAGTGAGAGGCAAGACTGGAATTTGAACTTTAAGCTGCAGTGACAACGATTGGCAACAACCAGGCATTTTGGGGCTTCAGGACAACTGGCTGAGTCAGTGAACTTTCTTTAATCTGCAACTGAAGAGGAAACACTGGAGAGATGCAGAGCTATCTCTGATTTTAATTCCTAGGTTTGCATAATATATTTTTTTAAAAGCTGTAAAACTGTACTGAAAACCACTCAGAGGTCAATCACATGTATATGCATTTGAAATATTTTCCTGTTCTTGCTCAGTTTGCCTTGTCTGTGACATGCTGTGATGCAATGGATTCACATTTCCTATTGCTTTACACCTTTCCCCTACTCCAGACAAGTTCAGGGGAGTTGTTAGTGGCCTGCTATCTGGGTGTTGAGGCCAAGGGCAGGGCAGTCGGAGTCAGTACTCAGTACAAGCTAGGTGAAATTGCTCGAGACGAGTATTCTTAGAGTTCATAGTGAAACATTTTATGGATAGTGTAAATTTGTAATAACATGTTTAATTTTTTATTAAGTTTTATTGAAAGAAAACTAACCTCTAAGCTGAAGTTGAATTTTAAACGGGTGGAGTTGAGAAGAAAAAGATTTTCAGAGTGTTTATGGTGAGACTATGGGCTCTGTTACATTACAATTCTATTCTGTAGCTAGTGAGAACTCCATCCGAGCTGGTCAGTAACACTGGAGACATGGCATGCTGTTGAGCTTGCAGACTACACAAGTCCCATTTCAAGATTTGGGCAACAAGCTTCTGAATAAGCCCATCTCGAGATCACAGGGTTAGAGAAGACGCATTCTCAGGTCTTATATCCATTGAGCACAGCATTTAACCTGAGGAGCCTTCACCATAATGTTGCTCTGAAATTTTCCCCACCAGTAGATTCTACTGCTCAAGTTGGTTGCTCATGTGTTTTGAGTGGGTGCAGAGTGCATTCTGTGGGTGTGGATGCAGGTAGAGGAGGTGGGGGGGGTGGGGGGAAGATGTTTGACATTTTAGTTAATCCCTTTATGATAACTTTTAAAATGTTTTGAATTCTGGAATATTTTAAATAAGTTGACATTATCTGTGAAAAATACCAGTTCTTATTATTAAGGATTTTTACAAATCTAATTGTTAAATGCAGGCACTGTATTTGGTGCTGAGGCTGGATCTGTGTCTTTGGTACTGATTTATTTCCGTGTCTTAACTGAGTCACATTAAGAGCTGTTCTTCACTGAAACATCATTCCTGGGTGCAGACTACAGAGTCAAAGTTCAGTTTAGCAGATAACTGGAGTTTAAAAAAAAATCTTATTGAACAGAAACTGAGAATTTTGTTTGTCCTGTGCTCTGTTGCCTCAGGTCAGCCTCTGGGTAACCCTGGTCAGTAGCCTTGAGATGCTGTTGCAAAGAAGCTGAGTGTCAGACATATAGAGATGCCAAGCTTCATTTTAAAACCAAATTCATTGGTGGCTAGGTGTACTATGGGAGAATGAGAGTCATAGTAAAGCAAAATAATAATGTGGCACTCTACCATTTGTATTATGTAGCCCCCCAAAACACAAAAGGGATTGAATAGTGAAGCATGCATGGCCAGCCAAATGACCTGAATCTTCTCCTGTATCTTATGGTTTGTATGGAAGTGAATGACAAACACAGTACTTCACCATTCCCAACAATGCTACAACATGACTCTGCCTTCCCCATAACTTGAGCCCTTCACTTCCACATTAGGCCTGGTTGCAGAGGTTGGTTAGTAAGAGTGTCAAAGGTTATGAGAAGGCAGGAGAATGAGGCTAAGAGGGATAATAAATCAGCCATGATGGAATGGCGGAGCAGACTCGACTAATTCTGATCCTTTGTCTTATGGGAGAATTGACATGAAGCAAAGTTTGAGTTATCATTGGGCATAGTGACGCATTATCAAATGTCTTTATTTCAACTTTCTTCTTCCCAGGTGAAGTTTAGAATCTCACTGTTGGAAATGTATCTCATTTTGCATCTCCACTGAAATCTCACAAATTGATCCTGCTGATTTTTGATGGTAATTCAGCCATTGTAAATAACTGGGGCTGCTCATCTTGTTTCGGGAAGTCCCCATCTTATTAATGCCCATTATCTGTAAATTGAATAGTAAATGCAATGTGCCTGAAATGAATACTTCTTTACTCTATGCATTTTTGTTTGTGGCAGTAAGTTCTATCTTGAGGATTGAACACTGATTCAATGCTGAGGGAGTGGTCGTAGAGTGGGATTTTAACAAGTAGAGCTCTTGTGTTATGCAGGGTTTTTAAAAAATAGAATCTTTTGAGATTTCTTTACACAAGTTCCTAGGATCAGAGCACCCCTCTTCAAGAAAACAGCTAAGTAGGATGAGGCTTTGCCTGTGGATTCTCCTTTCAACATCTAATCATATTTATAGAGTGTCCTTAACATCCTGCACTTTAAAAAAAAAACAGGGAGGATTATCAAATAAAACTTTAATTTTGAGCCACAAAGGGTGATGGACAAGTTTAAGCATATGAAGGGGCGGACAGGGAGGGAGTTCCAGTGCCTTGCCTTGCCTTATCAAATGGCTGAAGGTGGAACAATGAAACGAGGTTGATTATTATAGCTGCTTTCCTGTTTCAGGACCTGCTAATTCTGGTATAAGATATGGAGTATAGCTTGGTCTCCTCTACATTTCTTTGCCCTTTCAACAAAGATTTCTGTTTAAAATTGGCCATTAAATCACTATTATATTGGGGTCAAGGTCTGCAACATTGAAGGAAGTGTTGCCTGGATGTTGCTTGTCAACCTCCGCTTTTTCCAGGCTCCTCCATTCAGTTCAGATGGCAAAGTTTTGAAAATTCCGTGAGTATTCCGGTCTCTCACTTCTGTGCACTGCATTTAACATTTGAATGAGTCCAGCCTTTCAGTGCTCAAGGAAAGAAACTGCGTTGTGGAGCCTCGGTGATGCAGGTTTAACAGGATTCCTGTTTCTTGCAGATTATTGTCCTATCACTGAGTCACCTCACTTCCTGGGGCACTGAGCTGACTGAACTGGCCACACACCTGCCTGTGACTCAGTATTCTACTCCTCATTAAACAGTGAGCTGCAGCCTTTCATTTCAAAATTTGAAATCGCCTCTTCTGATTTTCATTACACTCAAATCTTTATTGTTTACAAAGCTATCTTTTTAAAGAACGTTATCCCACTCCCTCTTTGTATTTTCATTATGTATTTATAAACCATTACTGGACAAATACTGGAAGTGCATGTTTAATTTATATTGCATTAAAAATTGTATTGCTGGTTTAATTTCCATCTGTTATCTGATTGGTTCTTGTCATTAAACATAATAAAGCATTTTTGGAATGGTAAACTCGAGATTCTGCTGGAAATCCAAGCAACACGCAGAAAGCTGGAAGAATTGAGCAGGTTGGGCAGCATCCAGGGAGAGGAATAAAAGTCAATCTTTTGGGCTGAGATACTTCAGGTCCTAATGTGTATTTATTTATAAATTGAGCTACAGCGTGGACTAGGTCCTTCTGGGTCTTTGAGTCATGCCGCCCAGTGATCCCCGATTAACCCTAGCCTAATCACTAGACAATTTACAATGACCAGATAACCTTTTAATTGATATGTCTTTGGACTATGGCAAGAAACCAGAGCACCCACAAGACATACAGACTACTTACCGAAGGAGCCTCTGAAGCTGTGACAGCATTATGCAAACAGCTACACTACTGTGGCATTTTAGTATGATAGTTGCCTGGGAGGGGCTGAGGAAGCAGATAGGATAGCAACATTGAAGAGGCATGTACACATTCGCCAACATACAGTGATATGGATCATTGCGGATACATGGGGTGAGTTCATACCAGGTAGGATTTATTTGTCACTTGTACATCGAAACAGACAGTGACGTGTCATTTACATCAACAGCTAACACAGTGCTGGGGTCAACTCCCAAGTGTTCCCATTTTACCAGTGCCAAAGTAGCACGGCCACAACTTGCCCTCTCCAACCTGTATACCTTTGGAAATTGGGAGTAAACTGGAGCACCTGGAAGAAACCACACAGTCACCGGGAGGAAGTACGGAATTCCTGCAGATGGTGTGAATTGAACCCTGATTGCTGGCGCTGTAAAGCCCTGTTACTGCTATTCTACCAGGCCACCCTAAATTGGCATCATAGTGGGTACAGGCCTGTTCCTGTGCTGTACTGCTCTCTGTTCAGAAATGGTACCCTTTGAATGGGCTGCGCCACATCCTTGACTTTGGTACGGAAGTTGAAGTGGAGTGTAAGGGTGAAATTCGTGGATGAAGTACTATTCTTATCACCTCTGAACTTCATTAAAAAATCAAGGCCCTCTTACGGTCTACATATGCAGAAACCTTTATGCAAACACGAGGAAATCTGCAGATGGTGGAAATCCAAACAACACACACAAAATGCTGGTGGAACACAGCAGGCCAGGCAGCATCTATAGGGAGAAGCACTGTTGACGTTTCGGGCCGAGACCCTTCGTGACCTTTATGCAAGCCAGGGTAGTACGATATGGAGAGCAAACTATTACCCATGCAGCAGGCCCCTCCCCCCCCCTTCACTCAGCTGGAACGGCAGAGACAGATGCTGTTTGGCATCGCAGGAGTTGCTCGTCAATGTTGAACTCAATGGACTGCATTAGGGACTTCAGCTCCAGCTCTGACCTTGGGGGGGGGGGGGGGGGGGTTTACTCCTGAAGCCTTCCCCATGAGTGGGTATAGCTGCCAGGCTGTGAAGGTTTGAGATCAGAGTTTTCCTTCTCGTAGATGAAGAGCTCTAGAGCGACTGGTTTTAAGGCACCAGTAATCTACCTTTGTCCTTTCTCCTGTCAGTAGAAATGGTCCCAGCAGGTTTATTAGCTAAGCCACACTTTAAGACCAGGAACTGGACTTGGTTGTCGAGAGGTTATTTGAGAGGCACATCATTGGGAGCATTTAATAGGTAGTGGGAGCTTATCTGCACTACCACCCTGGCTATGATAACCTTAAGGAAAAATTGTATGAAAATTATAAGCAAACCCTTCAGTTGTGCAACTGTGGTTGATGTGGGAATCAAGCATAGACATTTGTGACATTATGAAAGTGTAAAATTTTGCAACTAATCCCACTTCCCAACATGTGCAGGTGTCCTACAAGTCAGCTTGACTCTTGGTGTACTTTCTGAAAGAAATTTGAAGATTTCTGACTACATTTCTGAGAGAGGTTGTATTGTTATGTTTATTCCTCAAGCACCCTTGTCCATTAACATGAGATTTTGTAGATGTTGGAAGTCTTCAGCAGCACACAGAAAATGCTGGAGGAACTCGGCCAGATAGGCAGTAGGTGGAGGTAGCTCTGTTGGAAAAACATGAAATCAAATCCTTAGAGATGAAGGTGTAGAATCTTTGTGGGTAGGGTAAAGAAACAGCAAGAGTAAAAGGACCCGGCTATAGAGTTCTATACAGACCTCCAAACAGTAGCCAGGATGTAGACTACAAATTACAGAGAGATAGAAAAGGCATGTATAAAGGTTCCTGGTGACCAAACATTTTAATTCCCAGTCCAATGTGTCAGTCTTCTTGTGGCACGATGAGGCCACTTCCAGGATGGAGGAGCACACCTCGTATTCCATCTAGGTAGCCTCCAACCTGATAGCAGAAATATTGATGGCCCCTTCTAGTAATTTTTTCCCTTTATTTTCTTTTCCCCTTTTCAATTTTGCGCTATGGCCTCTTATCTCCTCCCACATTTCCCTTCTTTACTGCTTGTACATTGTGATGGAGTCGCAACATAAAAGAGTTTTTACTCCCTTGGATGTAAGGAGAGTGTAAGCCTGCGATGCAGGCTCGAAGGGCTGAATGGTCTACTTCCGCACCTATTGTCTGTTGTAAGAAATAAGTATAATACCTCTTCTCATCCACCTGGTGCCCCTCCTCTTGCACTCTTCTGTCAGATTCCTTTCTCTCCAGCCCTTTACCTTTCATACTCGCCTGGATTCACCTCTCAGCTTCTAGTTCTCCTCCTTTTCCTCCCCCGCCTTATTATTCTGGCATCCTTCCTCTTCCTGATGAAGGGTCTTAGCCTGAAAGCTTGACTGTTTATTCGTTTCCATAGATGCTGCCTGACGTGCTGAGTTTATCCTGCATTTTGTGTTCCTTTGGATTTCTAGCATCTACAGAATGTTTATGTAAAAAAAAAAGAGCAATGTTGTGAAAATCATGGGGAGGATTTCAATATGCAGGTGGACTGGGAAAATCAGGTTGGTGCTGGATCCCAAGACAGAGCCTTTGTAGAATGCCTATAAGATGGATTTTTTTTAGTGCAGCTTGTGATTGGGCCCGCTAGGGGAACAGTAAATCTGGATTGGATGTTACGTAGTGACCCAGATCTGATTAAGGAACCTTTAGAAGATGGTGATCATACTATGACAGAATTTACCCTGCAGTTTCAGGAGGAGAATCTTTCATTTTAAGATGGCGCTGATGAAGCGCAGCGATGACTTGCTGGTAGCAAACAAAATGAGTGAAGTTATAAATTCCTGTATTAATCACACCTTTCTTAGATATGATCACTGCGATCAATGGCCTGTTACTTCACTTTTGGAGTTGAGCTTTTTAACCACCCATATAACCTGGCATTTTTTGCAGTGTGAACTGAAGTCTCGAAGGCACAGAGTGATTGCAGTGTAGCAGATATGGTCCGAATCAAAGCGGCAGGGCCCAGGCCCAAGAGCGGAGAATGGGCCAATGTTTGGCTATTGCTATAGTGGACTTGGAGGTGCTCTGATGTGGCAGAGGCAAGTCAAGCAAGGGGGCCTGTGCCTGGGTCCAAGAGCAAGGAAGAACTTGAGGTTTGGCCGATTTAAGCACCAGTCCAGATTGAAAAGGTCAGTGTGTCGGGAGCCAGAGTGAGCAATGGGCTGGAGTTCAGCTTGCTGCTCTGCAAGAGTTATGTGTCTCTGTGTTGAACTGAGGCTGTGGCTTGCAACTGCAAGTAACGGGCTCCTGGATCTGCAGAGCAGTAATGACTGGTTTCATGAACTTCAGTTCTGAATGTTACTTGCTTTTGTTATATGCACAATTTTCCCCTCTGCACATTAGGTGCTAGATCACTAGGTTTCTATTCTGTTCCTTTGTTTTGTGGTTGCCTGTAAGGAGATAGATAGATAGATACTTTATTCATCCCCATGGGGAAATTCAACTTTTTTTTCCAATGTCCCATACACTTGTTGTAGCAAAACTAATTACATACAATACTTAACTCAGTAAAAAATATGATATGCATCTAAATCACTATCTCAAAAAGCATTAATAATAGCTTTTAAAAAGTTCTTAAGTCCTGGCGGTAGAATTGTAAAGCCTAATGGCATTGGGGAGTATTGACCTCTTCATCCTGTCTGAGGAGCATTGCATCGATAGTAACCTGTCGCTGAAACTGCTTCTCTGTCTCTGGATGGTGCTATGTAGAGGATGTTCAGAGTTATCCATAATTGACCGTAGCCTACTCAGCGCCCTTCGCTCAGCTACCGATGTTAAACCCTCCAGTACTTTGCCCACGACAGAGCCCGCCTTCCTTACCAGCTTATTAAGACGTGAGGCGTCCCTCTTCTTAATGCTTCCTCCCCAACACGCCACCACAAAGAAGAGGGCGCTCTCCACAACTGACCTATAGAACATCTTCAGCATCTCACTACAGACATTGAATGACGCCAACCTTCTTAGGAAGTACAGTCGACTCTGTGCCTTCCTGCACAAGGCATCTGTGTTGGCAGTCCAGTCTAGCTTCTCGTCTAACTGTACTCCCAGATACTTGTAGGTCTTAACCTGCTCCACACATTCTCCATTAATGAGATGAATCTCATGGTTGTATATACTATACATACTTTGGTAATAAATGTACTTTGAACTTTGAAAATTAGATATATAACTAGTTGGGTTTGTGGCAGAACAGCAGTGGCTAGTGTTTCTAGGAGGAATTTGAAAGGCACAGGAAAGATGTGTCCCAAATATGAAGAAGTATCCTAAAGGTAGGATGAGGCAACTGGCTGACAAGGGTAAGTAAAGAGGGCATATAATATATAGCAAAAATTAGTGCTAAGTTAGAGAATTGAGAAGCTTATAAAACCCAACAGAAGGCAATTAATAAAGCTATGAGGAAAGAGATGAGATATGAAGGTAAGATGGCCACTAATATAAAAGAGGATACAAAAAGTTTTTCAGATAGAGTAAAAGACAGATGAGAATGGACACTGGACTGCTGGAAAAATGACACTGGAGAGGTAGTAGTGCGGACAGTACTACCATTAGACAGAAATGGTGGACGAACTGAATAAGTATTTTGCATTGGTCTTCACTGTGGAAGACATCAGCAGAATGTCAGAAATGTGAGTGTTGGGGTAGAAGTGAGTGTTGCTATTACTAAGGTGTTTGGGAAACAAAGTTCTGAAGGTAGGTGGGTCAGATGGACTGCACAATGTTCTGAAAGGAGTAGCTGAAGAGCTCCCTCTGTGTGCAGGTTGATGAAAGTTGGCAGTTCAAATAGGTGGACTAGTTAGGCAGAAATGGTAGATTCAGTTTCAATTCAGTAAACAGCTGACTCTTTGGTACAAGACGCTTGTTTATTTCCCGTCATATTTGCTGAATTTCTCCAGCTTTTTATGTGGGCAGGGGGATGGCTAATGGACAAGTGAAGGGTGTTTGTTGCATTCAGAAAAGTGGCAGGATACCTAGGAGAATTGATGTATGAAGGGTTTTGGCTCCCTGAAAGTCATAAGACATAGGAGCAGAATTAGGCCATTCAGCCCATCGAGTCTGCTCTACCATTCTGTCATGGCTGATCCCAGATCCCACTCACCTCATACACCTGCCTTCTCACCCTATCCTCGACCGATCAGGAAATGGTCAACTTCTGCCTTAAATGTACACATGGATTTGGCCTTCACTGCAGTCTGTGGCAGAGCATTCCACAGATTTACTACTCTCTGGTTAATAAAATTCCTCTTTACCTCTGTTCTAAAGGGTCACTCCTCAATTTTGAGGCTGTGCTCTTGTGTTCTGGATATCCCTACCACAGGAAACATCCTCTCCACATCCACCCTATCATTCGGTAGGTTTCAAAGAGATCCCCCCGCCCCGCATTCTTCTAAATTCCAGTGAGTACAGACTCAAAGCTACCAAATGCTCCTCATATGTTAACGCCTTCATTCCCAGAATCATCCTTGTGAACCTCCTCTGGACTCTCAAATGACAACACATCCTTTCTGAGGTATGGGGTCCAAAAACTGTTGAAATATTCCAAGACACTGTGAAAAGTGTCTTATAAAGACTCAGCATGATCTTGCTTTTATGTTCTATTCCCCTTGAAATAAATGCCAACATTGCATTTGCTGCCTTTACCTTCATAAAGCAAGTAGTTATGGTAGTAAAGCAGGCACATAACATTTGCCTTCATTTGTCAGGGTGCTGTGTATAAAACTTGGCAAGTCACAATGCAGCTGTCTAAAGCGTTCCTTAGGCCACACTTGGAGTATTGTGTGCATTTCTGGTCACAGCATTTAGAAAGGGCATGGAGGCTTTAGGAAGAGCTTGCCCAGATTGGAGAGTATTAACTATAAGAAATTGGACAAATTTGGATTGTTTTCTCTGGTGTCAGAGGCTGAAGAGGGTGATCTTCTAAAAATACATAAAAATGATGAGAGGCATAAATAGGGTAAATGTCTGAGTCTTTCTCCCAGAAGGCAAATGTGAAATACTGGAGAGCATCACTTTAAAGTACGAGGAGGGAATATTTATGTTCCACAGAGTAGTAAGTGTCTGGAGCACGATGCATGGGGAGCTGGTCGAAGCTGTTAAGACAGCAATGTTTAAGACATTTAGACAGACTGATCAACAGAGAGGAATGGAGGAATGCGGACCAGGTGCAGGTAGACAGAGGAAAAAGAGAAATTATTAGCTTTTTTTGTCCCATGTACATTGAAAAGTACAGTGAAATGCAATGTTTACATCAAATCAGTGAGGACTGTGCTGGGCAGCCCAAAGGGTTACCATGCGTCTGGTACCAACGTGGCATGCCCACAACTAACCCACACGTCTTTGGAATGTGGGGAATAATCAGAGCAGCCAGAGGTCATGGGGAGAACTTAGAATCTCCTTGCAGACAGCAGCAGAAATTGAAGCCCAATCTTTAAACTGGAGTTGTAACATGTTATGCTAACTGCTGGGCATGGTTCGGCAGCACAGAGACTGGGCTGTTCTTGCTGTACTGTTCAATGCTGTCTGTACTGAGTTTTGTGGAACTTCTATGGTCACTGCCACAAACGTTAACCACTAACCTCTGTTACTGCTGATAAGCTGCTGGTTCCATTAAAGGAAGGAAAAGGAAGCATTTTTTGTTCAAAACTGCAAGTCATCCAGGAAATGCAGCTACAACATGCTGTGAGCTTGGAGTAGAGACGATGATGGGTGGGAGGTCGTGGTAAGAAGACTCTAAAATGTTACAAGGAAGAATCCTATGAGATTGACAGCCATTGGGTCATGTTGGTTCTCTGTAGTCACTGCGTTCATTGTGACTGATAGCATCCATGTTCTGCCGGCTGGTCGCCCAGTTAACACATACACAGAACGCTGGCCAAAATCCTTCACCAGGGCTCTGGTCTCATCACTGTGGTGAACTACATATGCCTGTCTGGACACGCCCCCCCCTGCTGACTGCTCCTGTGGCTCCTCCCACAGACCCCCTGCTGACTGCTCCTGTGACTCCTCCCACAGACCCCCTGCTGACTGCTCCTGTGGCTCCTCCCACAGACCCCTGCTGACTGCTCCTGTGGCTCCTCCCACAGACCCCCTGCTGACTGCTCCTGTGGCTCCTCCCACAGACCCCCTGCTGACAGCTCCTGTGGCTCCTCCCACAGACCCCTGCTGACTGCTCCTGTGGCTCCTCCCACAGACCCCCTGCTGACTGCTCCTGTGGCCCCTCCCACAGACCCCTGCTGACTGCTCCTGTGGCTCCTCCCACAGACCCCCTGCTGACAGCTCCTGTGGCTCCTCCCACAGACCCCTGCTGACTGCTCCTGTGGCTCCTCCCACAGACCCCTGCTGACTGCTCCTATGACTCCTCCCACAGACCCCTGCTGACTGCTCCTGTGGCTCCTCCCACAGACCCCCTGCTGACTGCTCCTGTGGCTCCTCCCACAGACTCACTGCTCCTGTGGCTCCTCCCACAGACCCCCTGCAGACAGCTCCTGTGGCTCCTCCCACAGACCCCCTGCTGACTGCTCCTGTGGCTCCTCCCACAGACCCACAGCTCCTGTGGCTCCTCCCACAGACCCCCTGCTGACTGCTCCTGTGGCTCCTCCCACAGACCCCTGCTGACTGCTCCTGTGGCTCCTCCCACAGACCCCCTGCTGACTGCTCCTGTGGCTCCTCCCACAGACCCCCTGCTGACTGCTCCTGTGGCTCCTCCCACAGACCCACTGCTCCTGTGGCTCCTCCCACAGACCCCCGCTGACTCCTCCCACAGACCCCTTCTGACTGCTCCTGTGGCCCCTCCCACAGACCCCTGCTGACTGCTCCTGTGGCTCCTCCCACTGACCCCTGCTGACTGCTCCTGTGGCTCCTCCCACAGACCCCCACTGACTGCTCCTGTGGCTCCTCCCACAGACCCCTGCTGACTGCTCCTGTGGCTCCTCCCACAGACCCCTGTATAAAGGCGATTGGAGGCACTGCTCCTCCCTCAGTCTCCAGGATGTTGTGTGGTTGGCTCTTGCTGCTGACTGTGCTTTCTTCCAGCTAATAAAAGCCTATCTCGACTCACGTCTCCGAGAGTTATTGATGCTGCATCAATTTTATTAGCTGGAATTTTAAAACATGGAAAGTATTTTACATCCGGAAAGATTGGACATTGATCCTCAAGCCCCAGAAGCAGCTATTGCCTTTGAACTCTGGCTTGCATGCTTCCAATCGTACCTGGAAGAGATTCCTGTGACTGAGCCTGCTATCATGCACAAAATCCTCCCCTCCAGAGTCAGTCTGAAGGTATACTCCCTTATCAGGGACCTGCCGACCTACCAAGGGGCACCGGACGCCCTCAAAAGACAGTACCTGCGGCCGGTGAACACCGTCTACGCAAGACATCACTTAGCAACGCGGTGGCAGCAGGCCGGAGAGTCGAGCGCTGAGTTTGTCCGGGCCCTACAGACACTCGTGCAGGCCTGCGACTGCAGGGGACTGACGGCGGAACAGCATGCGGAGCTCCTGGTACGAGACGCCTTCGTTACGGGGATCAGATCAGTGTACGTGCACCAGTGACTGCTGGAAAACGCCGATCTTACCTTACGCTCGGCGATCGAGCTGGCCGACACGCTGGAGGCTGCTCTGCACAATGCTGACGCTGTCCAGCCGCGCAATCTTCCGCGTCCCATGGACGCTGCAGACCCCGCCACCTGCTGGTGAATCGACCTCGGCTGCTGCCAGTCGCGAGTCCGTGCACTCCCCGAAACCCTCCGGCGAAGCGACCACAGCTGCTGCCAGTCGCAAGTCCGCGCAGTGTTACTTCTGCGGACTCGAAAAGCACCCCCAAAAACGCTGCCCAGCCCGAGAAGCTACCTGCTCCAGCTGCGGAAAGAAGGGCCATTTCGCCAAGGCCTGTAAATCTAAACCACGAGCGGGGTCGAGCAGCGCTGCGTGCGAGGCATGGGGGCGGCCATCTTTGCCGGTGCCACCTCGCCCCGCCTCCAACCCATGGGTGCTTACCGGGCACCAAGACGGCGATTCAACTCTGGCTTCCATAACCCTCGACCAAAGCGCCCCACACCAGCTTGCAAGGTCAATGATGGACATCCTGGTGGAGGGGCACAGGACTAGCTGCCTGTTTGACACGGGCAGCACTGAGAGTTTTATTCACCCAGACACGGTGCAACGCTGCGGACTCGTGACACAGCTGGTAAGCCAGAGGGTCACCATGGCTTCTGGGTCGCATTCCACAGACATCCAGGGGGGTTGTGTAGCGACATTGGTGGTGCAGGACACAGAATATCGGGACTTTGCGCTACTGGTCATGCCTCAACTGTGCGTACCTGTGCTATTGGGGCTGGACTTCCAGAGCCACCTAAAAAGTGTGACTATGGCATATGACGGGTCCCTCCCGCCACTTGCTGTCAGGAATCCTCAGTTTTGTGGGACTTCGTCATATACGCCGCTACTGACCACACACACACACCGACCCACACATCCCACCCAACACCATGCCAACAGCCGCGCTACTGACACCACTTACAGCCTCTCCACCCTCAAGATCCCTCCCCCCCTGCTGTTCGCCAACCTGACCCCCGATTGTAAACCTGTGGCAACTAAAAGCAGGAGGTACAGCGCGGGGGACAGGGCCTTCATTCAGTCGGAGGTGCAGCGGCTGCTCAGGGAGGGGATCATTGAGCCAAGCACAAGTCCTTGGAGGGCCCAGGTGGTCATTGTTCAGACTGGGCAGGAAAATAGGATGGTCGTGGACTATAGCCAGACCATCAATAGGTTCACGCAGCTTGACACGTACCCCCTACCCCGCATCGCGGATATGGTCAACCAGATAGCTCAGTACAAGGTGTACTCGACCATGGATCTGAAATCCGCTTATCACCAGCTCCCCATCCGCCCGGAGGACCGCCCCTACACCGCCTTCGAGGCAGGCAGCAGGCTCTATCACTTCCTACGCGTCCCCTTCGGTGTCACGAATGGTGTCTCTGTCTTCCAGAGGGAAATGGACCGGATGGTAGACCAGTGCCAACTGAAGGCCACATTTCCATATCTGGATAACATCACCATCTGCGGTCACGACTGGCTGATCACAACACCAACCTCCAACGATTTTTCCAAGTGGCCAACACTCTGAACCTTACCTATAACAGGGACAAGTGTGTGTTCGGAACCACGCAACTCGCTATCCTTGGGTATGTCGTGGAGAACGGGGTCATTGGCCCTGATCCCGACCGTATGCTGTTAGAACTCCCTCTTCCCACCACTCTCAGAGCCCTCAGACGGTGCCTGGGCTTCTTTTCCTATTACGCCCAATGGGTCCCCCATTACGCAGACAAGGCCCGCCCCCTGGTCAAGTCCTCCGCATTTCCCCTCTCAGCCGAGGCCTGCGCGGCCTTCAGCCACATTAAAGGGGACATTGCCAAAGCAACGATGCATGCGGTGGACGAGACCATTCCCTTCCAAGTAGAGAGTGATGCCTCCAACTTTGCACTGGCTGCTACCCTCAATCAGGCAGGTAGGCCAATAGCGTTCTTCTCTCGTACCCTTCAAGGCCCTGAAATTCGGCACTCCACGGTGGAGAAAGAAGCCCAGGCCATAGTGGAAGCTATTAGGCACTGGAGGCACTATCTCGCCGGCAAACGGTTCACCTTGCTGACCGACCAGCGCTCAGTTGCGTTCATGTTTAGCAACCAATAGCGGGGCAAAATCAAAAATGATAAAATTTTGCGGTGGAGAATAGAACTCTCCACCTACAACTATGATATCCTGTACCGGCCTGCAAGGCTCAATGAGCTCCCTGATGCCCTATCCTGGGGAGCGTGTGCCAGCGCGCAGCTCGACCGGCTATATGCCATCCATGCAGATCTTTGCCACCCGGGGGTCACACGATTTTACCATTTCGTGAAAGCCCAGAACCTGCCTTACTCCCTTGAGGACATCAGGATGATGACCAGGGACTGTCAAGTCTGCGCTGAGTGCAAACCGCACTTCTACCGTCCTGAAAAGACACAACTTATCAAGGCCACCTGCCCCTTTGAGCGACTGTTGACTTTAAGGGCCCCCTTCCCTCCACCGACCGCAATGTCTACTTTCTCAACATTATCGACAAATTCTCGCGGTTCCCCTTTGCCATCCCCTGCCCCGACACCACTGCCACGTCCGTCATAAAAGCCTTGCGCCAGCTCTTCACTCTGTTTGGATATCCCTGCTATATCCACAGTGATAGAGGGTCCTCCTTTATGAGTGACGAGCTGCGCCAGTACCTGCTGGCTAGGGGCATTGCTACTAGTAGGACCACGAGCTATAATCCCCGGGGAAATGGACAGGTGGAGAGGGAGAATGCCACAGTGTGGAAGGCCACACTTTTAGCCCTTAAGTCAAAGGGGTTGCCGGTCTCTTGATGGCAGGAGGTCCTCCCCGAGGCACTCCACTCTATCTGCTCCCTGTTATGTACGTCCACCAATGCCACCCCTCACGAGCGCCTATTTTCTTTTCCCAGGAAGTCTGCCACTGGGACCACCCTACCGGCTTGGCCGAAGTCCCCAGGGTCAGTGCTGCTCTGGAAACATGCGAGGAGCAATAAATACTCCCCGAAAGTCGAGAGGGTTCACCTACTTCATGCGAACCCCCAGTATGCCTACGTGGTCTTACCTGATGGGCGGGAGGACACGGTCTCCGTCCGCGACCTGGCGCCCGCAGGAGTAGCTGACCACTTCCCCGAACACTCCACGGTAACTATGAACCCTGTACCCACCGAGGTGTATACCCATCTGACTCCGCGCACACCAAGCCCTACACAGACTCCTCCCGACACTCCCATACCGGGCGCCATGCACACGCATGAGGGATCACTGATGCCTAATGGGCTGACACCTCAAGTCAGGCCGGAACTAGCACAACCACCGTCTCCGGTGCAATCACAGCCGGTGCTACGTAGATCGCAGCGACAGATTCGACCACCTGATCGACTTAACCTGTAAGTATACTTGTAAGAAACTTCGCCCCATGGGGACTCTCTTTTAAAACAAAGGGGGGGGGTGAATGTGGTGAACTACATATACCTGTCTGGACACGCCCCCCCACCCCTCCTGCTGACTGCTCCTGTGGATCCTCCCACAGACCCCTGTATAAAGGCGATTGGAGGCACTGCTCCTCCCTCAGTCTCCAGGATGCTGTGTGGTGGGCTCTTGCTGCTGACTGTGCTTTCTTCCAGCTAATAAAAGCCTATCTCGACTCACGTCTCCGAGAGTTATTGATGCTGCATCAATCACCATCGGGGTCTTGGCCTGAAACATCATCTGTGCATTCCTCTCCGTAAATGCTGCCTGGCCTGTCATGTTCCTGCAATGTTTTGTGTGTATTACCCTGGATTTCCAGCATCTGCAAAATCTCTTGTGTTTATGATCTCCCAGCCACTGCTCAGCGGATACACCACAGAAGGGAACTTTATTTTAGTAGCAGCTTTCACAGTCTCAACACTTGGGAGGGCTATGAACATACAATGTAGGTTTGGGGAGGAAGTTGCAGTTAATTATCAGAAAGAGCTTGTTCAAATCAGCAACATGAGACACGAGGGACTGCAGATTCTGTGATCCGAAGCAGAACACAAGTTATTGGAGGAACTCAGCTGGACCCGTTATCTAAGAAAGGATGTGCTGGCATTGGAGTGGCTCCAGAGGAGGTGTAATGTTGAATGAAGTTTGTGGATCTGTTGGGGAGACAGAAAACACTGACTGTGAATAAGTATATTAATCTTTTGTTTACAAACTGTAAATATTTGAACCAGCCATTCACGTTCCCCAAGTTAGAGAAACTACAAAGCTAATTATCAACCACACTACTCTGTGGGAGCCACGGGGAGGCCTAGGAGCTGCATATCCATTAGGTGCCATTCAGCGTCCGGCAAGTGCCCTACTTCATTTGGCATAGACATAGCTATCCCAGGGTATTGTTCCTGAGAATACACCTGCACCTTGTATTTGTACTCAACATGCCCCCTACACCAACTCTCCCCACCAGATGGGGAAGTCAGGACCTTCCAATTAAACAAACGGTATGTGGGGGAAATACCAGCCCCTAAAGCACTTGCTCCACCAGGGCTATTGAGGCTCAAGTCCCTTCAGGCTGTTGGTATACTCTGGGTTGAAGTTGGCTGAAATAGATTACTCCCTCTCAGCTCCCCTAAAACAGAATGCCAATACCCAAGAAGCCAGATAATCCTCCCCAACATTATTTTCCTTGTCAAAGGGATCGATATCCGAGGCATGTTGAATGACCGCTTCCCTACAACAATGAGACACAAATGTTCTAACCACTGTCCTCTTACCCCCACTCCCCCTTCCCGGATTCCCACTGCTACTGCCAGCAAACATTAGCCATGTCCCTTTTGCAGGGAATCCTGAATGGAAAGTGGAATCTGGAAGAGGACAAAAGGAACTCTTATCGAGAGAGGACTTGAAGAATGACCCTTCGCCATGAACCATCTCCCTTTCTTGCTGCCCCAGACGGTATTTCCTCCACATTGCATAGAGGGTGGGGATGGGGATCCCATTTACCTGCCCCAGTTTTAAGCGACGCTAAAAGCATATTTTATGGAACATGTGGGATTCCCCCACTTCCCGTCTGCTTATTTAACTTTCATACCCTCTTCTATGTACTCTAAACCTAGTAATAATTGAATTGCTGTACTTATAGGATGACCAACAGCTGATACTATTAAAGACAGCACTATCCCTTTTATTGGGAAAACTGCCTCCATAATCATTGTGTCCTACTATTTCAGAAGTTAATTCTATATTCTCTGGTGGGCTACCACTATTGCAATATATTTCTGTGACTAGAGCCCACTGGCATAGAACTTTAGTACCCTCCTCTACAGTGTTCCGTTCCGCTTGGGGGTTTAAATTCCATTCAGTAAGAGTGGGATACCCAAGTTTAATTGCAGCCAGAGTGAACCCAGAGTGAGGCATTATGCTTGGGGAGAAGCAAACAGTGTTCTCAGATCATTATTGATCACATGTTGGGATGATTGGTTCCCTAAGGCAACCATTTCTCAATTAAAAAGGCTTACTCCGGTACCCCTCTCATCCCATATCCTCAATAACCACACTACCAAAGACTCGCCAGCCTTTTGTCTGTACCTACCCCAAAACTCACTAATTCCTAAGTGGAGAACTCTCTGAGCTCTTTAGAAGAAAGAAGAGAGACTGTTGAGTTAAAACAAAAAAGCACAGCGTGCGTTTCTTTTGGAGGACAGTCACGTTAAAAGAAAGGCAGAAATAGATGAAATTAATGGGTTCATAAACAGTTAGTACTGGATGATAGTAATAAATAAGAAAAAGCAGAAATAGCTGGCTACATTGGAAAGATAGACGTGTTTAATTCCACAACAGATAACTGGGTGATATATACTGAATGGATTGAGATGTAGTTTTGAAGCAAATGAAATAGTCAATGAAATGCGAGTGCCAGTGTTATAAGAGTGTAATAGGTGGAAGAGCATACAGTTTGCTTGGAAGTTTGACTGCTCCAACCAAACCAGCCAAAATGATACCTGATATTGTGAAAGTAATGCAGGAATATTTACAGGACCATAAGACCATCATCTGCTCTGCCATTTCATCATGGCTAATCCATTTTCCCTCTCAACCCCAATCTCTTGCCCCCACCTCCTGTATCCCTTTATGCCCAGACCAATCAAGAATCTATGAACCTCTGCCTTAAATATACATAAAGATGTGGCCTCCACAGCTGACTGTGGCAACAAATTCCACAGATTCATCACTCTCTGGCTCCAGAAGTTCCTCCTCATCTCCATTCTAAAAGGATATCCCTCTATTCTGAGGCTCTCCTCTAGTCTTAGACTCTCCAACCATAGAAAACATCCTCACCACATCCACTCTGTCAAGGCCTTTCACCATTCAATAGGTTTCAATGAGATCACCCCTCATTCTTCTGAATTCTAGTGATAAAGGGCTAGAGCTATCAAATGCTCTTCATATGACAAACTGTTCAATATTGAAGTCATTTTCATGAACCACCTTTGAACCCTCTCCAGTTTCAACACATCCTTTTAAAGATAAGGGGCCAAAAATGCTCACAATACTCCAACTGAGTCCTCACCAGTGCTTTATAAAGTCTCAACACTATATCCTTGTTTTTATGTTTTAGTCCTCTGGAAATAAATGCTAACATCACATTTGGCTTCCGCACCACAGACTCAACCTGCAAATTAACCTTGAGGCAATACTACACAAGGACTCCCAAGTCCCTTTGCGCCTCAGTTTTTTTTGTATTTCTCTCCATTTAGAAAATAATCAACCCTTTCATTTCTTCTACCAAAGTGCATGACCATATACTTCCCGACACTATATTCCATCTGCCACTTCTTTGCCCAATCTCCTAATCTATCTAAGTCCTTTTGTAGCCTCTCTACTTCCTCAAATCTACCTGCCCCTCCACCTATCTTCATATCATCTGCCAATCCTGCAACAAAACCATCAATTCCATCATCAAAATTATTGACATATAATGTCCAGAACTGGAGGCCACAGTTTAAGAATAAGGGGTAGGCCATTTAGAACAGAGATGTGAAAAAACTTTTTCACCCAGAGAGAGGTGGATATGTGGAATGTTCTGCCCCAGAAGGCAGTGGAGGCCAAGTCTCTGGATGCATTCAAGAGAGGGTTAGATAGAGCTCTTATAGACAGCAGGGTCAAGGGATATAGGGAGAGGGCAGGAACAGAGTACTGATTGTGTATGATCAGCCATGATCACAGTGAATGGCGGTGCTGGCTAGAAGGGCCAAATGGCCTACTCCTGCACCTACTGTCTATTGTCTATTGTAAATAAGAATCAGTCCCAACACAGATCCCTGTGGAACAAAACTAGTCACTAGCAGTCAAGCAGCAAAGACTCCCTTTATTTCCACTCTTTACCTCCTACCAATCAGCCACTACTTTATCAATGCTAGAATCTTTCTGTAATACCATGGGCTTTAGGTTTAATAAGTGGAATCAAAAGAATGGGGAGTCCATTTCAGCTTACATGGCTGAACTGAGGAAATAGAGGATTACCAGTTCATAGTATTCAAAATGGCTTCTAACTGAACCACAGCTGACATTTAAAAGAGCAGTTGAAATCGCTGTATGAATGGAAACATCAGACAGAGGCATGATTGAGTTTCAGTCAGGTGTGAACAAAATCACAATGTCTAAACAGAAACTTGCATGACTAAACAAATTGCATTACTGTTTGGCAGCGGCTCACATACACCAGACCAATGCAGGT
This sequence comes from Hemitrygon akajei, assembly GCF_048418815.1. Taxonomy (NCBI): domain Eukaryota; kingdom Metazoa; phylum Chordata; class Chondrichthyes; order Myliobatiformes; family Dasyatidae; genus Hemitrygon; species Hemitrygon akajei. The sequence continues at coordinate 9,907,893 of NC_133148.1, read as the reverse complement.
TTAAAGGTGAAAGGCAGAAAATGCAACAGTGGGAGACAAAGAAAGAGTACGTCCTGCAGAAAAAAGTAAATGGAAGAGAAAAAGAATTTAAAAAATCAAGCTGTAGTTTCAAAAACAGCACTAATCTGCATGCTATTGATGAAAAATCTGATAATGACGAGAGTGACACAGGACTGAGTAGCCTTGATACTTACAATGGGAAAACTAACAAGAGACAAGTAATATGGCTTACATCAGAAGTGAACTGCAACTTAACTAAAATGGAACTGGCTGGGCTGTTTCAGTCATTCCATAAGATACTGAACTCTAGATATTCAACTAAGAACATAGAGTCATAGGGAAGTACAGCTCAGAAATAGGACCTTCAGCCCATCTAGTCCATGCTGAAACTGGGACCATAGCCCTCCATATCCCTACTATCCAAACTTCTCTCAAATGTTGAAATTACGCTGGCATGTACCACTTGTGCCGCCAGCTCATTCCACACTCTCTCAACTGTCTGAGTGAAGAAGTTTCCCCTCATGTTCCCCTTAAACTTTTCACCTTTCACCCTTAACCCATGACCTCTAGTTGTAGTGCCACCCAATCTCAGTGGAAAAAGCCTGCTTGCATTTACCCTATCTATACCCCTCATAATTTTGTATACCTCTATCAAATCTCCTCTCAATCTTCAAATCTCCTCTCAATCTTCAAATCTCCTCTCAATCTTCTCCATTCTGAGGAATACAGACCTGAGCTCTTCAATCTTTCCCTATAACTCAGGTCCTCCAGTCCTGGCAACATCCTGGTAAATTTTCTCTGTACCCGTACAAGCTTATTTCAATCTTTTCTGTAAGTAGGTGTCCAAAACTGCACACAATACTCCAAATCCTCACCATTGTCTTAAATGACTTTTTTTCTCAGATATATTTTTATTGTTTTTTAAGTCAAGAAAACATAGTACAAAGGAGGTTTGAGCAGTGCATAACAAATGTACAATTCATATCTGTGAAAGAGATGCACCCATAGTACAATCATGCTTTGGTTGCCTCCCTGCCCCGACCTACCCCTCCCAATTCCCAACTCCAGCAAACAGGGTTAAACAGAACCTTTATCCCCACAGAGCTGCATTGGTACAGAGAGGGTGTATTTTCCTAACACATGAACTGTTGTATGTTTACAGGTCAGAGTTTGTAGAATTTTACCGGAGAATGCTGAAAGTCAGGGAGTTATGTGCAGAGGAAAGGGAGAAGGGATGAACCTTTAGTTTGGCTGGGAATTCTGAAAATATTCAAGAAAGGGTTCCCACACCTTTTGGGACTTTATGTCCGAATTGAGAGTTGAATAATGGATCTTCTCAAGGTATAGACTGGACATGATGTCCCTAAGCCACTGAGCGTGAGTGGGCGGGGCAACACCCTCCACCTGAGCAAGACTGCGCACCTGGCCAAAAGAGAGGCAAAAGACAGTATGCGACGATTGGTCGGACTTAGGTGCGTGTCCCCCTCTCCGGAGGTGCCGAAAAGAGCAATCAAAGGGTTAGGTTCAAGTGTATAAGATGATGAGGGGCATTGATGGTGTGGATAGCCAGAGGCTTTTTCCCAGGGCTGAAGTGGCTAACACGAGGGGGTGTCGTTTTAAGGTGCTTAGAAGTAAGCACAAGGGGAATGTCAGGGGTAATTTTTTCACACAGAGTGGTGGGTGCGTGGAATACATTGCCAGTGAAGGTGGTAGAGGTGACTACAAAAGGGTCTTTTAAGAAATTCTTAGAGCTTAGAAAAATAGAGAGCTACATAGTAGGGAAATTCTAGGTAGCTGCTAGAGTAGGTTACATGGTCGGCACAACATTGTGGGCCAAAGGGCCTGTAATGTGCTGTAGATTTTCTATGTATTCTCAGATCCCTTTGTTCTACCACATTCCTCGGTGCCCTACTGTTCACTGTGTAAGACCTACCCTGGCTGGTCCTGCTGAAGTGCAGCACCTTGCACTCGCCTGCATTACATTCCCTCTGCCATTTTTCCAGCTGATGCAGATCCCTCTGCAAGCCAGGATAGCCTTCCTCACTGTCCACTACACTGCCAGTCTTGGTGTCATCTGCGAATCTGCCAATCCAGTTAAGCACATTATCATCCAGATCACTGATATACATGAGAAATAACAATGGACCCTGCACCAATCCCTACAGTACACCACTAGTCAGAGTCCCTACAGCCTTCAGTCAGAGAGGCAACCATGTAATACCACTCTGTCTCCTCCCACAAAGCCAGTTTACTACCTCACCTTGAATGCCAAGCAACTGAACCTTCTTGACCAACTTCCCATGCAGGACCTTGTCAAATGCCTTGCTAAGGTCCATGTAGACAGCATCCACTGCCTTGGCTTTCCTGGTAACTTCCTTGAAAAACTATAAGATTGGTTAAACATGACCTACCATGCACAAAGCTATGCAGACTATACTTAATTAGTCCATGCCTATTGAAATACTTGTATATCCAGTCCCTTAGAATACCTTACAATAACTTTCCCACAACAGATGTCAGAGTCATCAGCCTATCATTTCCTGGTTTATGCTTTGAACTTTTTTTTAAACAGTGGACCAACATTGGCTATCCTCCAATCCACTGGAACCTCTCCTGTCATGAAGGGTGATTTAAGTATCTCTGCTAAAGCCCTGGCAATTTCTGCACCAGGGTATGAGGGAATACCTTGTCAGACCCAAGGGATCTATCCACTTGGATTTGCCTCAAGATAGCAAACACCACCTCCTGTAATCTGTACAGAGTCCATTGAAGTTGACGCCACTTTGTCTCACGTCTATAGACTCAGTACCCACCTTCTGAGTAAATACTGATGCAAAATGTTAAGATCTTCCCCCATCTGGTTTGGCTCCACAGATGGATTACCAGTCTGATCTTCAAGAGGACCAATTTTGACCCTTGCGACCCTTTTGCTCTTAACATACTTGTAGAATCCCTTAGGATTCTCCTTCACCTTGTCTGCTAGGGCAACCACATGCCTTCTTTTAGCCCCCCGATTTATTTCTCTTGCATTACTTGTACTCTATAGGCACCTCATTTGTTCCTACCTGCCTATAGCTGCTGTGTACCTCCTTTTCTCTCTTAACCAGGGCCTCAATATCTCATGAAAACCAAGGTTCCATAAACCTGTGATCTTTACCCTCTATTCTGACAGGCACATACAAGCTTTGTACACTTAAAATTTCATTTTAGAAGGTCTCCCACTTGCCAGAAAACAGCCTGTTCCAATCCAATCCACATTTCTGGTAACTTACACTGGAGGAAAGGTGACTCCTGTGGGAATGATGTTCACACTAGTGAAATACAACAACAAACACATGTTTGCATGTGCTAAAGACAGGAGGGCCAGCGTTGTGAGGCCATGATTGGCTGGGACAATTACAACTTAGTGGAGATACATCCACCATTTGTGGCCACACATTTTAATTCCACGTCCCATTCCCATTCTGATATGTCTATCCATGGCCTCCTCTACTGTCAAAATGAATCCAAACTCAGGTTGGAGGAACAACACCTTATATACCAGCTGGTTAGCCTCCAACCTGATGGCATGAACATTGACTTCTCTAACTTCCGTTAATGCCCCTCCTCCCCTTCTTACCCCATCCCTGACATATTTAGTTGTTTGCCTGTTCTCCATCTCCCTCTGGTGTTCCTCCCCCTTTCTTTCTCCCGAGGCCTCCCGTCCCATGATCCTTTCCCTTCTCCAGCTCTGTATCACTTTCGCCAAGCACCTTTCCAGCTCTTAGCTTCATCCCACCCCCTCCGGTCTTCTCCTATCATTTCGCATTTCCCCCTCCCCCCACTACTTTCAAATCTCTTACTATCTTTCCTTTTGGTTAGTCCTGACGAAGGGTCTCGGCCCGAAACGTTGACTGTGCTTCTCCTTATAGATGCTGCCTGGCCTGCTGTCTTCCACCAGCATTTTGTGTGTGTTGTTGTTCCATACATTTCCTCTGTGTTTACTCCCAAAGCCTTCCCGATGAGTGAGTACAGCCACAAGGTATCAGAGCTTTTCTCCTTGTGGATGGCATTCCATCTACAGCTGATGAACCCCATCTACCCAGAAAACATAATTTATGCTCCACTTTTACAAGAAAGAACAAAATGAGAGCGAAGAAAACTTCTTTCAGTATAAAGTGTTGTTGAATTGTGATGATGGTGTTTGAGCCGGTTGGTTCACCAGTGGAGTGATTGAAGGGAAATCATGGTGTATTTTAGTGTAGATACACCCACAGTGATATTGGGGAGGGAGCTCCAGGATTTACACCCTACAATATCGAAGAGACAAAGTTGTATTTCCAAAGAGAGACATACAAAATGCTGGAGGAACTCAGCAGGTCAGACTGCATCTATGGAAACAAATAAACAGTTGATGTTTCGGGCTGAGACCCTTTATCAGGACCGGAAAGGAAAGGGAAAGATACCAGAATACAAAGGGGGAGGGGAAGGAGGATAGCTAGGTGATGGATGAAGCCAGGTGGATGGGAAAGATAAAGGGCTGGGGAAGAAAGAATCTGATAGGAGAGGAGAGTGGACCATGGGAGAAAGGGAAGGGGGGATGCTGGGGGAGGTGATAGGCAGGTGAGGAGAAGGGGTAAGGTGCCAGAGTGGGGAATAGAAGAAGAGAGAAAAGGAAAAATTCAGGAAGGAGAAATCAATGTTCATGCTGTCAGGTTGGAGGCTGCCTAGATGGGATATAAAGTGTTGTTCCTCCACCCTGAGCGTGACCTCATTCTAACAGAAGAGGAGGCCGTGGACCGATATGTGAGAATGCAAATAGGAACTAAAATGTTTGGCCACCAGGAAATTTCAGATAGATTGGTGTGTGAACTGGAGGAGATCCCTCAGGAGGTAGTGTTCCCATGTGCTTGGTGGTAGGAGTCAGGAATTTGGAAGGGTCTGTGACAGCAGCCCAAGGCAACGGAAGATGGTTCATTGTATGAATGTAACACACATTGTGTACACCATTGGAGGGGGTAATGAATGGGTGGTGGTGTTCTTGGATCTTTTCTCATCCAGATATGAAGACATCACTCTCCTGACCTGTGGTGTATGGATAATGTCTACACTGCACATCGGGCGGGTACCCGTTTACCAGCATGCGCCTTTGCTGACCCAACAATTTCCATCCGACGTCAGGGTCTGTGCCTCCACCTTCTCAGGCTGCAGCCACAATCAGGGTGAAGTTTCCCCTCTCACCCCGTCCAAGCCTCAAATCAAAACCCTCTGGTCTTAAATGCCTCAGTTACGGGGTAAGTTCCTTATGTCCCCCTCATAACTTTGTGCCAGATATACATCTAAGCAAAGCCTAACCTGAAACGTTAACAGCTTCCCTTTCCACAGATAATAAAGCTGATTCTGAGAATCCTGCCTGACCTACTGAGTGTTTACAGCAGTTTTTGTTTTTTTATCTCAGATGTTAGATTTTCATCCAAGTGTAACTACTGGACTTTGGTATATTGCACATTGGTTGGGCATAGGGTGGTGTAGCGGTTAGCGTAACTCTTTGCAACGTCAGCGATTCATTAGCAGATGGGGGTTCAGTTCTTGCCGTTGTCTGTAAGGAGTTTGCATGTTCTCCCCGTGACTGCGTAAGTCTTGTCTGGGTGCTGTGGTTTCCGTCCACACCCCAAAGGTGTATGGGTTAGGGTGATTAAGTTATGGGCATGGTGACACCTTTGGGGGTTGCCCCAGCACACGTGTTGGCTGTTTACGCAACTGATGTGTTCCAGTGATGTACAGTGACAAATGAAACTAATCATTCTTTTTCCTCTTCTATCTGGACTCCTGTCCCCACACTCCATGGAGACTATATCAGTGAAATGACTTTGGCTCTCTAATCTTCCGCCCAGCACGTGCACGCTTGTGTCCATTTACAGCAACAAGCAAGCAGCTGATGCAGGGTTTCAACTGGAAATCTCGACAGTTCCCTCCCCCCCACAGATTTTTTAAAACTATATTCATAATAAAAATTATTTACAAGAATAAACCGAGCAATGCCTTTTCCTTCCTTCATTCACAGTCAAAGCTCTCAGTTTTGTTCTATTACATTCCTGAATACCCACAGCAGCATCGTTGCCCCTCGCGTGCCCCCCCCAGGGTGGTTCATAACTACCCTATCAAGGGGTAATCAAGGGGCTTTCTCACCCATCCCTGCCCAGTGCTGGAAGAACTGCACACTGACCTTGTGGTGGCTGCACCACGTTTCAGTGTGGCTCTGAGCAGGTTCTCCTGCAGCCGGCCAGCAGCATTCGTCTGTGGTCATCTTGACGTGCTGGCAGACCAACAAGTTTCCGGCAGGATAAAGGATGTCTTTCACTGAGCTGACGATCTTGCAGAAGCACTTAGTGTCCATCTGTGGGTGTCCCCCAGGGAACAGTCCATAAATCAGAGTGAGGCAGCTGCCCGGGATGAACTATGACACTGCCCTTGCATTTTTACCCACACCCACACACCCACAGATGTTGCTTAATCTGCTAAGCTCCACCAACTGATTGCTTGTTGCTCCAAGTTCCAGTGTCCTCACCGTCTGGTGTCTCAGTGTACATATCCGTGATGAACTTCATTTTCCAATTCTTTGCCCATCAGGTACCTGAATGAACTGGCAAACTTTTGTCCTCACGATTAACATTGATCTGTTTTGATTTCAGGCATTCTGAACCCCAGTGCACCTTGTCAATGGTGACCACCAAGTTTGGATAAGATTAATTAGACCAAATTGCTTCTGCATGGGTCTGCTTGTTGTGCTATCACAGCCAAGTTATTGGGAATGCTGACTTCATGTTCAGGTTGAAGTTTAATTTACGGCTAAGCTAAATGCAGTACTGACAGTAGCACAAAACATTCCGTCACAAATAAAAATGGCCCAAGTCCCTGAAGACTGATGGTTCATGGGATGTTGTCCTGGACCCATGTTTCTGTAAGATCACACAGTAGTTCCTCATCACGTGCAGGGGAATGACTTTACTAACGGTCTTAAAGAGGAAATGTATGCTGTTCTGATAAAGGAAATGCGTTAACTTTTACATAATGCTATTGACGTAATTGAATTCTCCACGTCAAGTCCTTTGTAAAGTAAACACTGTGGTGATATTGTGACGGGCCACAGCTCCATCCTAATCTTGGGCTCTGTCTGTGCACAGCAGCCTTGTGGTTAACGTATCACAGTTCAATCCTTGCCGCTGTCTGTAAGGAGTTTGTACGTTGTGCTTGGGTTTCCTCCCACAGACATACAGTTAGGGTTAGTGAATTGTGGGCTTGCTATGGAGATGTTTGTGGGCTGTCCAGAACAGTCCTAGCTGATTTGATTTGATGCAAACGACACATTTTACTCTGTATTTTGTTGTCTATGTGACAAATAAAACTCATCTCCCCTTCCCTTCCTCGCCCCAGGGAGAGATGCTGGAAGGTTGACCGGCACATGTGGGGGACTAGGTTACATAGACAGAGGAAGGTGGTTGGTATTCCCCTGCTGAGGGTCATAGCACAGAAACAGGTCGTTTGGCCCAGTGAATCTGTGCTGACCCACTCCTGTGTTTTTGTTCTGTCCACCTTCCCATTGACTCATCCCAGATTTCGCCACTTCACTCACTCACAAACAGGAACAACTTCCAGTGGCTGACTAACCGCACGTCTTCGGGATGTGGCAGGAACCCGGGGGAATGCCCTAGGTCACAGGGAAACCGTGCAAACTCCACACAGACAGGATTGAAACCAGGACACAGCTGCCTTCAGCAGGAGCTGACCCGTTTACTCTTTTCTATGGATGCCGGGGTCCCGCTGAATTCCTGTTGCATTATGTCTGTTGCTATTTTTTCTGTTGTTGTAAAATAGTGTGTAATTTGTTTAGCTTGCTTTTTTTTGTGAATGCTGTGTACCTGTGATGCTGCTGCAAGTGAGGTTTTCTTGCACCTGCGCATGCATGCATTTGTGCTGATGTCAATCAGCTCGACTCTGACTTTGAGAAAGTCCGCGTTGGTTCAAAAAGGCAGCCTCAGAACCTCTCTACAACTCTTGGCCTGAGTTCCTGACCCGGGACTGAAACCACGCCAATAGTCCCAGCGTTGCGCTCTCGCTTTGGGAGGCGTGGTTGGCAACAGCTGCGACAGAGTTGATGATCAGCGCTGGATGCGATATGTTCCCGTTTCCGCAACCGCGAGAAAGCATTGAAAACTCCCCACTTGACTGTTTCTGAATGTGCAATTTCTATTTATGAGTAACTTCAGGAGAAATAAAACTGATTCATCATCATCAGAACCAAATCCAGGGATTCAGTTCTGGTAAATGATGAGTGCCTGTAAGCACAACATCTTTCTTTTTCAGACTTTTCTGAGCTGTGCTCAGTAATCACATTCGGACAATCACCTGCAGAATTTCCCTTGTTTGTGAATGACAATGTGTGGATATCGCGAATGATGAGGATCCTTGATGCCGGATGCCGCTTTCCTGAGGATGGTGGCTTATGCCCATGATGGAACCGGCCGGGGACCATTTTCTGTGCAACCCAACTCCGTAATACTGGCAAGCACCTTGACATAGGTCCGGTGATGGGATGGGCAGGGAGTGGGCAATAGGTTGGGCGTTGCTCCAAATACAACAGTAGGAAAACCTTTGCAAGTTCGGGTCTCTGAAAAGTCTTCAGGCTCTGTGGCCGGGTATGTGGGGGGAATACTGTGGCAAAGTCTCGCCACCCCTCCGGAACCTGCACGTCTCGCCCAGTAGGGGTCAGTATTGGCCACGTGTGCGCCACGAGTCCTGGACCCGGGGAGAGGAACACGGTGTTTCCGGGGCAGTGCCGCGGGTTCCTGACCCTTGCATGTCTTTCAGCAGAGTCTAAATTCGTCAGAAAGTTCAGGCAAATTCAGGAGAATTTCTGGGATTTACTTACGGTAATCCCACCTCTTTTGTTCCCATCTAACACGTCACCCTTTTTTTCCTATTTTTCCCCATCCCCTCCCCCAGTCCACCCATTTTCTTGTCCCCTTCCCATATACTTCACCCACCCGAGCCCCATATCATCTGGTTCCATCTGCTCCTATTTTATTTATTGCCACCTTTCACCCAACTCTGCCTGCCTCTTTCTCCCAACTCCACCCTCTAACCTTTCCCTTTCTCCACCCGGTTCTACCTGCCCATCATCCTTCACCCCATCACCAGCCACCAACACCCCTCCCATCTCCATCCCTGTCCCGCCCCTCCCTCTCACCCCTTTATACCAGCCACCTCCCCTCTCCACCCTCACTCCCAATGCAGGACGGCAATGCGGTTACCATAGCGCTTGGAGCTGGTGATCGGGGTTCAGCTCGGGCAACTGTCTGTAAGGAGTTTGTACATTCTCCCTGTGCTTGCAGATTTCCGGTTTCCTCCCACAATCAATGGGTGTGCTTGGTTGGAGATAGAAATGTGGTGACACCTGCCTCCAGCTCAGCCCTTGGACACTGATGTGGTGCAGGACACATTTCACGGGATGTTTAACGGTACATGTGACAAATACAGCTCATCTTTCAGTGCAGGGTCCAGCCTGTGGAACTTGACAATTACTCTCACTCACACACCTGCTGAGTTCCTGCAGCTGACTGTTGCCCCAGACCTTTGCCAGTGACTCCTCAGTAATTCTGACATTTCATTTGATTTCTTTGCAGACTGTAGCTTCTAGATTCAGGCGAGAGGGAGATCAGATCGAAGTAATGTTAATCTGATCCTTATGGAAGGAGTTGGACATACGCGCAGCAGTTGAGCGTGGTTACTGATGTGTGTGTTTCCCAGAGGAATCCATCACTGGGGATAAAGACCTCGGAAAAGATACATCTCCCCACTGAATTCCCTTTAAGCCAAACCCAATGCCCATCAGCAGAGGGATGAAGGTGTAGATTATCTTTTAAATGGGGAGGAAATTCTGAAATCTGAAGTGCAAGGGGACTTGGGAATCCTTGTGCAGAACACCTTCACCTGCAGGTTGAGCTGGTGGTGTGGGAGGCAAATGTAATGTTCGCATTTATTTCGAGAGGACCGGAATATAAAAGCAAGAACGTAATGCTGAGGCTTTATAAAGCACTGGTAAGTCTTCACCTAGAGTACTGCGAGCAGATTTGGGCCCCTTACCTAAGAAGAGTGCTGACGTTGGAGAGGGTTCAGAAGAGGTTCTCAAGATTCCAGAATGAAAGGGTAATTGTATGAGGAGTGTGTCTTGGCTTTGGACCTGTTCTTGCTGGAATTCAGAAGAATGAGGGGAAGGGGAATCTCATTCAAATTTAGCGAATGTTGAAAAGCTTTGATAGAGTGATGTAGAGAGGATGCTAAGGGAGCCTAAGGGAGCTCTATTCTGAGCACAGCCTCAGAATAGAGGGACAACAATTTAGAACAGAGGTGAGGAGGGATTTCTTTAGCCAGAGGGTGGTGAATCTGTGGAATTTGTTGCCACAGGCAGCTGTGGAGGCCAAGTCACTGGTTGTATTTAAGGCGGAGGTTGAGAAATACTTGATTACTCAAGGTGTGAAGGATATGAGGAGATTGGGACTTGATTACTCAAGGTGTGAAGGATATGAGTAGAAGACAGGAGATTGGGACTTGATTACTCAAGGTGTGTAGGATATGAGGAGATTGGGACTTGATTACTCAAGGTGTGAAGGATATGAGGAGAAGACAGGAGATTGGGACTTGATTACTCAAGGTGTGTAGGATATGAGGAGATTGGGACTTGATTATTCAAGGTGTGAAGGATATGAGGAGATTGGGACTTGATTACTCAAGGTGTGTAGGATATGAGGAGATTGGGACTTGATTACTCAAGGTGTGAAGGATATGAGGAGATTGGGACTTGACTACTCAAGGTGTGTAGGATATGAGGAGATTGGGACTTGATTACTCAAGGTGTGAAGGATATGAGGAGAAGACAGGAGATTGGGACTTGATTACTCAAGGTGTGTAGGATATGAGGAGATTGGGACTTGATTACTCAAGGTGTGAAGGATATGAGGAGAAGACAGGAGATTGGGACTTGATTACTCAAGGTGTGTAGGATATGAGGAGATTGGGACTTGATTACTCAAGGTGTGAAGGATATGAGAAGATTGGGACGATTTCTCAAGGTGTGAAGGATATGAGGAGATTGGGACTTGATTACTCAAGGTGTGAAGGATATGAGGAGATTGGGACTTGATTTCTCAAGGTGTGAAGGATATGAGGAGAAGACAGGAGATTGGGACTTGATTACTCAAGGTGTGAAGGATATGAGGAGATTGGGACGATTACTCAAGGTGTGAAGGATATGAGGAGATTGGGACTTGATTACTCAAGGTGTGAAGGATATGAGGAGATTGGGACTTGATTACTCAAGGTGTGAAGGATATGAGGAGATTGGGACTTGATTACTCAAGGTGTGAAGGATATGAGGAGATTGGGACTTGATTACTCAAGGTGTGAAGGATATGAGGAGAAGACAGGAGATTGGGACTTGATTACTCAAGGTGTGAAGGATATGAGGAGATTGGGACTTGATTACTCAAGGTGTGAAGGATATGAGGAGAAGACAGGAGATTGGGACTTGATTACTCAAGGTTTGAAGGATATGAGGAGATTGGGACTTGATTACTCAAGGTGTGAAGGATATGAGGAGATTGGGACTTGATTACTCAAGGTGTGAAGGATATGAGGAGAAGACAGGAGATTGGGACTTGATTTCTCAAGGTGTGAAGGATATAAGGAGATTGGGACTTGATTACTCAAGGTGTGAAGGATATGAGGAGATTGGGACTTGATTTCTCAAGGTGTGAAGGATATGAGGAGATTGGGACTTGATTACTCAAGGTGTGAAGGATATGAGGAGATTGGGACTTGATTACTCAAGGTGTGAAGGATATGAGGAGATTGGGACTTGATTACTCAAGGTGTGAAGGATATGAGGAGAAGACAGGAGATTGGGACTTGATTTCTCAAGGTGTGAAGGATATGAAGAGATTGGGACTTGATTTCTCAAGGTGTGAAGGATATAAAGAGATTGGGACTTGATTACTCAAGGTGTGAAGGATATGAGGAGATTGGGACTTGATTACTCAAGGTGTGAAGGATATGAGGAGATTGGGACTTGATTTCTCAAGGTGTGAAGGATATGAGGAGATTGGGACTTGATTACTCAAGGTGTGAAGGATATGAGGAGATTGGGACTTGATTACTCAAGGTGTGAAGGATATGAGGAGAAGACAGGAGATTGGGACTTGATTACTCAAGGTGTGAAGGATATGAGGAGATTGGGACTTGATTTCTCAAGGTGTGAAGGATATAAGGAGATTGGGACTTGATTACTCAAGGTGTGAAGGATATGAGGAGATTGGTACTTGATTTCTCAAGGTGTGAAGGATATTTGGAGATTGGGACTTGATTACTCAAGGTGTGTAGGATATGAGGAGATTGGGACTTGATTACTCAAGGTGTGAAGGATATGAGGAGATTGGGACTTGATTACTCAAGGTGTGAAGGATATGTGGAGAAGACAGGAGATTGGGACTTGATTACTCAAGGTGTGAAGGATATGAGGAGATTGGGACTTGATTACTCAAGGTGTGAAGGATATGAGGAGAAGACAGGAGATTGGGACTTGATTACTCAAGGTGTGAAGGATATGAGGAGATTGGTACTTGATTTCTCAAGGTGTGAAGGATATGAGGAGATTGGGACTTGATTACTCAAGGTGTGAAGGATATGAGGAGAAGACAGGAGATTGGGACTTGATTACTCAAGGTGTGTAGGATATGAGGAGATTGGGACTTGATTACTCAAGGTGTGAAGGATATGAGGAGATTGGTACTTGATTTCTCAAGGTGTGAAGGATATGAGGAGATTGGGACTTGATTACTCAAGGTGTGAAGGATATGAGGAGAAGACAGGAGATTGGGACTTGATTACTCAAGGTGTGTAGGATATGAGGAGATTGGGACTTGATTACTCAAGGTGTGAAGGATATGAGGAGATTGGGACTTGATTACTCAAGGTGTGAAGGATATGTGGAGAAGACAGGAGATTGGGACTTGATTACTCAAGGTGTGAAGGATATGAGGAGATTGGGACTTGATTACTCAAGGTGTGAAGGATATGTGGAGAAGATAGGAGATTGGGACTTGATTACTCAAGGTGTGAAGGATATGAGGAGATTGGGACTTGATTACTCAAGGTGTGAAGGATATGAGGAGATTGGGACTTGATTACTCAAGGTGTGAAGGATATGAGGAGATTGGGACTTGATTACTCAAGGTGTGAAGGATATGAGGAGAAGACAGGAGATTGGGACTGAGAGGGAAAGTGGTTCAACCAGGATGAAATACCGGAGCAGACTCGATGGGCCAAGTGGACTAATTCTGCTCCTGTGTCTGTGGAGAGCAGAACAGAAGCAAAGGCGTTGCTCCAGACAGAGGTGGTTCCATAAGGCCAGAGGTAATTACACCAATACTTCCTCACCCAGTCCCTTGGTATAAACCCAATTTAATTTGGACCATGCCCAAACTCTTTACAGTCTTGAACACTAGCTCTGTGTAATGGAAACACAGCAGCCAACGTGTCTGCCAGTATTCTCTCTATCTGTTGGAGCTAAGATAAATCTTGGCCAGTGACGATGAACTTCGTCTTCAGAATACAGAAGACTGAAAGCACGTACAACCAGTCTCAAGGACCCCGCATTTAATACTATTAAATAAATTGGACTCTTGACCTCACAATCTACCTCGTTATGATCTCGTTACAGGGAGAAGGCAGGAGAATAAATCAGTCATGATGAAATGGTGGAGCAGACTTGATGGGCTGAATGGCCTAATTCTTCTCCTGTTTCTTATGGTCTTGTGTTTACGTGCACTGCGCTTTCTCTGTAGCTTCTCCCTCAGTGTGCTGTGTAGTTACTTGATCTGTGTGGACAGTAATACAAACAAGTTTTTCACTGCACTGCAGCGCAATTTATTTACTTAGAGCATATATGTCAAACTCAAGGCCCGCGGGCCAAATCCGGCCCGCGGTAGAATTATTTTTGGCCCGCAAGATAATATCTAATTACTATTAAAGCTGGCCCCAGTAATCGAAGTGCCTATGGCGTATGATATGGCTAATGTTGAGTTTATTCAGGTACCAGGTTTTCAGGGTTTTTAGTGTTTATTCGGCAGTCTTGCTCGGCAGTCTTCTTCATAAGAAACGGAATTTGTAACGTGAAACACTTTGTAGTTATAGCAGAGACTGAGACACATGAGAGCAGGCTGAAAAAACGGAGGCAACGAAAGCTGCGTTCGCACGCGTCCGACTGATCTGGCCCGCATGAAGCTACATTTTGCTCAATCCGGCCCGTGACCTAAAATGAGTTTGACACCCCTGACTTAGAGGTAAAGCGCGGAATAGGCCTTACTGGCCCTTTGAGTCGCGCCACCAAGCAACCCCTGATTTAACCCTAGCCTAATCACGGAACAATCTACAATGACCAATTCACCTAGCAACTGGACTGTGGGCGGAAACCGGAGGACCGAGAGAAAACCCCGGTGTTTCACGGGGAGGATGCACCTACAGATGATGTTGGAATTGAACCTAGAACTTTAATAGCATCGTGCTAACTGCTACACTGCAGTAATAAACCATTTCTGATTCTGGTGTGACCTGGGGGCAGACTTGAGTGGTGACCCTCGTTATTACACCTCTACCCAACCCTATATTGGCAGCAATGGTCTGGCCTCTCAGAGGCTGACAAAGAAGACCAGAAAGATGTATGCCACGACTTGGTGGAGTCTCTCTTGTCACAGCCCCTAACATAAGCGAGGATCTGAGGAGGTGGGTGGAACAAATCTAACACTCCCGAACCTGACTGCTTACCATCGAATGGCACAGCACAGGGCTTCTTGTTGTGCTGAAGTAATTAAAAGCTCCTAAATAAACTACTCCCTTCTGCCCACACAACATCATAGGGTCATACAGTATTAAGGATCACAAAGAGGCCCTTCAGCCCATCTAGTCCATGCCAACCTAATCTGCGTCATCGCATCTACCTGCACCCAGACAATAAACCCTTCCCACTGCAACTTCTCTTAAACGTTGCAATTGAACCCACATCTACCACTTCCTCTGGTAGCTCATTATGTCCCTACCCCTTCATTCTCTACACATTCATGTGCCCCTCTGTAATGCTTCTATCCTCTCTGCCTCCACCTCCACCTCTGGTTGGCATTCCAGGTACCCACCACACTCCGTGAAAAACATTTGCCCTTCATATCTCTTTTGAACTCCGCCCCCCCCTTACTTTAAACACATGCTCTCCGGTGTTAGACTTTTGACCCTGGAATCTAAAAAAAACAGTACTGTCTGTCTACCCTATCTCTGCCTCTCATATTCTTATAAACTTCTGTGCCACGTTGTCCCTCAGCTCCTGCTGCTTCAGAGAAATCATTAGCATAGGAGCAGAATCAGGCCATCCAGTCCATCGAGTCTGTTCTGCCATTTCATGGCTGATTTATGAATCATGATGATTTATGAAGCAATCCAAGTTTGTCCACCCTCTTGTTGGAGCACATGCCCTCTAATCCAGGTTGTATCCTGGTGAACCTTTCCTGAACCCTCTGCAAAGCATCTATCAGGGGTTCTCAGCCTGGGGTCTACCACCCCTTGCTTAATGTCCATGGGATTAAAAAGGTTGGGAACCCCTGTGAGTCTATATCCTTCGTATAATGGGGCGATCTGAATATGACAGTCCGGATGCAGGCTAAGCAGAGTTTTATGCAGCTTCCTGACCTTGGAATTCAACGTCTAAGGCAAGCACGCCATTCTCATTCTTTACCAGCCTTTCAACCTGCAGGGAGCTATTGACTTGACTCCAAATCCTTCTGTATGTCAACATTGTTACGGGTCCTGCCATTAACTGTATGCTGTCAAGGTTTGTTGCAGGAAGGCAGTATCCATCATCAGCGACCCTCACCTCAGGAAGGAGACACAGGAGCCTCGGACCCACATCACCAGGTTCAGGAACAGTTATTACCCCTCAGCCATCAGGCTCTTGAATCAGTGGGGATAACTTCACTTGCCCCATCACTGAACTGTTCCCACTATCTATGGACTCACTTTTAAGGGCTCTTTATCTCATGTTCTCAATATTTATTACTTATTTATTTATTGTTATTATTTTTTTCTCAGCTTAAGCTGGTAAAACCTGAAGCACATGCATCGCAAAGTACACACGTATCTCAATTGCTACAAACTTACAGACCATTCTAGTGATGTTTAGTATTGTAGCTTGCTGGAGATTAACATAAATATTACTGTGTAGTCCCAAATGTTTACTGCTGTTGTGTAGTGACTGTGGGATGATACCAGTTGTAGATATTACTATCAGGACAATGTTCATGTTCCATAGTCTCTCCATTTCCGCTCTTAATTCAGCATATTCCTGCTGTTGTATTTCACTTACTGATTTCTGTATGTTATGTGTGTTTGGAATGGCCAGATCTATTAAGTAAGTTATTCTGGTTTGTTTATCCTGTGATATTACTTCCAGACGGTTACTATGGATTTTCCTATCTGTAATAATGGATTGGTCATAACATAATTTGTAGCATTGTGTCTCTAAGACCGGATCAGCTTTGTATTTCTAGTAAGGTATGGTGTCTATTGTCAGTTTGTATTTTAAAGCAAGATTTTGGTGAATGATGTTTGTCACTTGGATGTGCCAGTCAGATTGAAGCTGCTGGTTTTAAGGTGCCAGTGACCCGCCTTGGCCCCTTCTCCTGTCGGTGTAAATAGTTCTGCCACCTGAAGGCCAGGAGCTGGACTTGCTGATTGGAGACGCACACCACTGGGAGCACCTTAGGTTTGTTGTTCAGTTGTTAAGTCAAATCCAGTTCTTCGTGACTTCATGGACTCCTGCACACCAAGCTGCCTTGTTGGAAACTGTCTCTCTGAGATCCCCCAAGGTCATATACATTGTCTAAGTATTATTATCTGTCCATCGTAGCCTCTGTCTCCTTTGTTGACCTTCTGTCTTACCTAACATGCGGGTCTTCTCCGAGGAATCCTGTCTTCTCATGATGTGGCCAAAATGCTCGAACTTTTGTCTCATGTACAAGTCTCCTCGAGAGCAGTCTGGCTGTATTTCTTCAAGTATTGACTTGTTGGATCTTCTTGCTGTCCAGCGAATTCTTAACACTTCCCTCCAGCACCCAAGTTCAAAGGCGTTGCTTCTTTTGTATTCAGCCTTACTAATAGTCCAGCTCTCACAGCCATACATCACAACTGGAAATACCACAGCCTTGACTGTACGGATCTCTATAGACAATGTTATGTCTCTGCTCTTCAGTGTTTTATCTAAATTTCTCATTGCTGCCCTCCCCAGAAGTAAGCACCGTTTAATTTTGTGGCTGCAGTTACCATCTATAGAAATCTTTGAACCGAAGAAGACAAAATCCGTCACTGCGTCTACTTCCTTTCCACTTATTACCACAGAGTTAATAGGCTGGTCGACATAATCTTGGTTTTCTTAATATTGAGCAACAAGCCAGCTTTTGCACCTTCTTCTTTCAATTTGATTAGAAGCTTCCTCAGATCCTCCTCACTTTCATCCATTAGAGTAGTATCGTCTGCATATCGGAGGTTGTTAATATTTCATCCGGCAATTTTGATTCAACATTTGAGTCCTCTAGACCAGCATTCCCCATGATGTGTTCAGCAAGTAGGGTGACTGTATGCAGCCTTGTTGTACTCCATTCCCAACGTTGAACCAGTTTGTTGTTCTGTGTTCAGTTCTGTTGCTTCTTGATCTTCGTACATTCTCATAAGGCAGATCAGATGTCCAGGTATCCCCATTTCTTTAAGGATTGCTCTTGTTTATTATGGTCCATACTGTTGAAGGCTTTAGAGTAGTCAATAAAACATAGATAGATACTTTTCAGGAATTCTCTCGATTTCTCCATTATCCAGCGTAGGTTAACAATTTGGTCTCTGGTGGCTGTGCCTCTTCTAAAGCCAGCTTGTACATCTGGCAGTTCTCGCTCGATATATTGCCCGAGTCTTGCTTGCATGAGCTTTAGCGTTACCTTGCTAGCAGGTGAAATTAGTGAAATTGTTCAGTAATTTAAACATTCCTTTACATTTCCCTTCTAGGGAATTGGGATATAAACTGCTCTTTTCCAGTCTAAAGACCATTGTTGGGTTTTGCAGATCTGCTGGCAAATTGCATGCAATGTTTTTACAGCATCACTGTTTAAAGTTCTAAACAACCCAACTGGAATCGTGTCTCATCCTGCAGCCTTATTATTGGGAATGTTTTCGATCGCTCATTCACCTTCGCTTTCCAGAATGTCCGGCTCTAGATCAATGAGGGAGTCATTGCAGATGTCTTTGTTGTTGGGATCTTTCCTGTACAATTCTTCAGTGTATTTCTGCCATCTCTTTTTGAAGTCTTCTGCTTCTGTAAGGTCCTTCCCTTCTTTGTCTTTTACTATACTCATTTTTGCATGAAATGTTCCTTTGATTTCTCTAATCTTCTTGAATAGATGTCTTGTTTTTCCATTCTATTGGCTTCTTCAGCTTTTTTACATCACTCTTTTAAGTAAGTTTCTTTATCTTTCCTTGCTATCTTCTTGAACTTTGCGTTCAGTTGGAGATGTTTAGAGCTGATCCCCACTACCACCCCAGCTATGACAACCATTTGGAACGCGCGGGCGGGTCACTGGAGCCTTAAACCAGTTGTTTTGACCAGGTAGGGTTCATTAACCTGGGAAAGCAGTACGCCTAGGAGAGGGAAACACTGATTAAAACCTCAGCTGCCTTGTGGCTATACCCACTCATGGGAAAGGCTTTGGGAGAAAACCACGAAGAAGAAATCCAGAGTTGGAGCCCCTAAGAGAGTCTGATGGTGATTCAATGTCATTCTAACAGCTCCTGCAGTTCAGCCATTGTGAATTTGAGCGACTGCCTGAGGAAGCGGGCCCAGAAACAGCGAGGGCTGTCTTCAGAGACGCCCCGTACAGTGCTGTTCTCGGGCACCCCAACAGAGACGTGCTGTTCTCCGGCACCCCAACAGAGACGTGCTGTTCTCCAGCACCCCAACAGAGACATGCTGTTCTCCGGCACCCCAACAGAGACCTGCTGTTCTCGGGCACCCCAACAGAGACGTGCTGTTCTCCGGCACCCCAACAGTTCTCCGGCACCCCAACAGAGATGTGCTGTTCTCCGGCACCCCAACAGAGACGTGCTGTTCTCCGGCACCCCAACAGTTCTCGGGCACCGGAACAGAAACGTGCTGTTCTCCGGCACCCCAACAGTTCTCGGGCACCCCAACAGAGACGTGCTGTTCTCTGGCACCCCAACAGTTCTCCGGCACCCCAACAGAGACGTGCTGTTCTCCAGCACCCCAACAGAGACGTGCTGTTCTCCGGCACCCCAACAGTTCTCCGGCACCCCAACAGAGACGTGCTGTTCTCCGGCACCCCAACAGAGACGTGCTGTTCTCGGGCAACCCAACAGGAAGCACCACGATTGGTTTGATGAGAACAACTCTGATATCGTCACCTTTCTCAAGCAGGAACAGGAAGCCTTTGCAAGCTGGCTCAGTGACGAGCAGTCAATCTCCAAACACGATGGACTGAGCACCTCCATAGTAGGGTCCTGGCTGAGCTGCGGAAGATAACAGATCAGCGGTGGGATGCCAAAGCAGCAGAGCTTCAGCACTACGCTGACCAGAACAGCACACAGAAGTTTTTGATAGTCTAAAGTCAGCGTACGGACCTTCCTCCGCTCCTTGGATAGCACACTGTCAAAGGCAACATTGTCCAATGCTGGACAGTCCCATTTCAACCAGTTGCTGAACAGGCCATCCCAGATAGAGGAGCAGGCCATAGAAGACATGTCCTTGATGATCCCCCACACTGGCAGTCAACCAGCTGCAGCCAGCTAAGGCCCCTGGCCCGGACGGGATCCCACCAGAAGTCTTCAAGGAGGGTTGTGAAGCCCTTCCGCAGAGGCTGACAGAGCTCGTGCAGCAGTTCTGGGAGAAAGCCTGTGTACCACAGGACTTTACGGATGCAGACATCGTCCATCTGTACAAGAACATGTGGGACAGGGTGTCCTGTGACCCCGGGAAGATCATGGCCAGTATCGTACTGAACAGGATTACCTCTCACCTCCTGGATGACATTGTCCATGAGAGCCAGTGTGGTTTCAGATCTAACAGAGGGACAGTGGACATGATCTTTGCTGTCAGACAGATCCCGGTGAATTGCCAGGAACAGAGTCTGTACATCCTCTTTGTGGACCTGATGAAGGGATTCGCTACCGTCAGTCACACAGACTTTTGGCGCATCCTTCCCGAGTTAGGCTGATGAGCATTGTCAGGTCATTCCACGATGGAATGATGGCCAGGGTCATCGAAAATGGCTGCATCTCTGACCACTTCCGCGTAACTAATGGTGTCCAGCAGGGCTGTGTCCTCGTGCCTACTCTGCTCAGCCTGCTGTTTGCCATGATACTGTTCTCTGCTCTCTCACAGACCAATGCAGGAATAACAACTCGTTACAGGACTGATGTACGCTTCTTTGATCTGTGACGCCTCAAGACCAAGACCAAAGTGCTGGAAGTAATAGTTACGAGACCTCTTTGCAGATGACAGCAATCTTACAGCGCACTGTGAAAGGGACCTGCAAGACCTCACCGTGGCAGCAGGAAAATTCAGCCTAACCATCAGCCTGCAGAAGACAGAAGTTCTACTTCAGCCCGCATCCCATACCAACCCTGTGGAACCACGAATTGAGAGTGAAGGCACACAACTCAACAATGCTGTTGCCTTCACCTACCTCACCTCCTCCTGCAGTCTAGATCGACGGGTCTCAAACAGACCTGCAGAAGTCGGGGCATCCTTTGGCAGGCTATGGACACGTGTGTTGAGAGAAAATGGCATCGGGCTGAAGACCAAGATGGCAGTCTACAGAACAATCGTCCTGACATCTCTGCCATACGTCTGTGAAACACGGACCCCATACCGCAGGCACATCAAGATGCTTGACCAGTTCCACCAGCAATGCCTTTGCAAGATCACGGGCATCATGGGCGAGGCAGAGTCCTCACCACAGAAGTCCTACGAAGGACCAAGAGCTCTGGCACAGAGACACTGATCATGAAGGCTTAACTTCAATGGTGGTCCAGACAACCGACTTCCAAAGATGGTGTTCTTTTCCGAGCTGGCACATGGCACCAGAAAGAAGGGAGGTCCCACAAAGACTGCATGAAAGTGTCCTTGAAGGCATGCAATATCCCTGTGTCTGGTTGGAAGGCCTTGGCCAAAGACTGCAACGCCTGGCAGTCAATACCAGGACTGCAAGGAGAGTGGACCCAACTCTTCAATGGCCGTAATGTGTCCGACCTGTGGGTGCACCTGGGATTTGCTCTCATCAGAGGTGTTACTGATGTCATTGTCGTTCCTGACGGACTTCCAAGAAGAAGAAGAAATCAGATGGAGTTAAACTGCTGCAGGATGCTGTCACGTGTGGGATTGTTTCTAGTTCCTCTGTATTATCACCTTGAATCTGTTGGTCTTTTATTATGTATTTTTGATTTTTTTTGTGTTAATCATCTGGTACTGTATTGACACAAGGAACCCTGTTTCTGGGAAGAACTCTCCAACTTCATTCAACACTTCCTTGTCGACATCTGCTCTGCTCAGACCATGGGGATGTCTTCCATGGAGGGTCATACTCTTCCACTGGTCAACTGTTTTCTTCTGCAGTGATAATTTCTTCACTTTGCTGGGTTGTACTTTCATTTAAGTCTGTACTTAGTAATAGTTCAATAGTTCAATTTAATGTCAGAGAATGTATACAATATAGAACCTGAATTTCTTGTCCTTTGCAGATATCCATGAAAACAGAAGAGTGCCCCAAAGAATGAGTAACAGTAAAAAATGTTTGAACCCCCAAAGCTCCCCCCTCCCCCAGCAGCACAGAAATGGCCCTCCCCTCCCCTACTTCAGCAAAAACACATCAGCTCCCCCCACCCAGCAAGCAACAGAAAAGCCCTAAGAAAGACCATGATCTGCAGTACAACAAAAACTAATCGTTCACCCAACAACTTGAAATACCACAGGTCCCCTCTCTCCCTAATAAAGGGGCAGAGAGATGTCACCCTTTCACAGCGAGAGGGGAGACCACAAAGGACAAACAACTCGCTGATTTTTACTTTTTTCCCCGTCCTTTGACTCAAGAATCAGCAACAAACTCTCCCCCAATAACAAGAGAATGAGTGCGTCATTTGCTGAGTACAGAGCCCCCGCCAGCTGATCGACTGTTCCCGATGGTCCATTTTCTCCCACAGTGCTTCAGTCTGCGGGAGAAATAGAACCACCTTGTCCCCACGGCTGTGAAGCTTGGAATCACAAAGGCACCCTTGTTTTCTAGAAAACGCCGTTGGGATTTTGAAAAATGGCTACAAAGAACCCAAGTTTGAGTATAGCTGTAGGTCAGGGTCTTGGACAGAACCCCATGGAGAGCTGAATCCTGTTTTGTTGATGGAAAATATATCCTTAGAAGTTTTATCTGTTGTGTAAATTTTTAATATCTGTTATTCCTCTTCCTCCTCTTGTCCTAAGTAATGTTAATCCTAAGTAGTATCAGTTCTATCTTAAGTAATGCCAGTCCTGAAGAAAGGTCTTGGCCCAAAATTTAATACCACCATTCCCACAATCCTGATTGAGAAGTAGCAGAACCTGGGCCTCTGTACCTCCCTCTGTAATTGGATCCTTGACTTCCTAACCGGAAGACTACAATCTGTGCGGATTGCTGATAAATCTCCTCCTCACTGACGATCAACACTGGCACACCTCAGGGGTGTGTGCTTAGCCCACTGCTCTACTCTCTCTATACACATGACTGTGTGGCTAGGCATTGCTCAAATACCATTTATAAATTTGCTGACGATACAACCATTGTTGGTGACGAGAGGGCGTACAGGAGTGAGATATGCCAACTAGTGGAGTGGTGTCACAGCAACAACCTGGCACTCAACATCAGTAAGACGAAAGAGCTGATTGTGGACTTCAGGAAGGTTCAGACGAAGGAACGCATACCAATCCTCAGAGGGATCAGAAGTGGAGAGGGTGAGCAGCTTTAAGTTCTTGGGTGTCAAGATCTCTGAGGATCTAACCTTGTCCCAACATATCGATGTAGTTATAAAGACAGCAGCTATACTTTATTAGGAGTTTGAAGAGATTTGGCATGTCAACAAATACACTCAAAAACTTCTATAGTTGTACTGTGGAGAGCATTCTGACAGGCTGCATCACTGTCTGGTATGGAGGAGCTACTACACAGGACCAAAAGAAGCTGCAGAGGGTTGTAAATCTAGTCAGCTTCATCTTGGGTACCAGCCTACAAAGCACCCAGGACATCTTCAAGGAGCGGTGTCTCAGAAAGGCAGCGTCCATTATTAAGGATCTCTAGCACCCAGGGCATGCCCTTTTCTCACTGTTACCATCAGGTAGGAGGTTCAGAAGCCTGAAGGCACACACTCAGCGATTCTGGAACAGCTTCTTCCCCTCTGCCATCCGATTCCTAAATGGACATTGAATCTTTAGATGCTACCTCACTTCTTTTAAAATATAGAGTATTTCTGTTTTTGCACGTTTAAAAAAGTCTATTCAATATACGTAATTGTTTTAGTTGTTTATTAATTATTATTATTTTTATTTTATTTATTATTTTTTTCTCTCTGCTAGATTATATATCGTATTGAACTGCTGTTGCTAAGTTAACAAATTTCCCATCACATGCTGGTGATATCAAACCTGATTCTGAGCATGATTCAAAATGTCGACCGTTTACTCTTCTCCACAGATGCTGCCTGGCCTGCGGAGTTCCTCCAGCATTTTGTGTGTGTTGCTTTGGATTTCCAGCATCTGCAGACTTTCTTGTGTTAGTCTTAACCTAAGTGCAGTTGAGTGTACATAGTGTTTTTCTAAAATTTGTCATTTTTGTACTTTGTAAATTTTCCAGATTGGTTTTGGACCAAGATATTATTCCTAAAGAGTACATTAAAAGTGTTTATTGCCTTTGTTATATTTTTACTACTAAGCCCTGTCTGACAGATTTTCTTAAACCTTGAAATAAATTCTGTTGAACAGTTTTCCTTTATCACACTATGATCTATTTTCTTAGCTTGTTGATATCCCAGATACTTATGTTTTATATTCATCCATCAGTTGCATTGTATCATTTCCTGCTGCTCTGTTTTGTATTCTATTAGCTCTGTTGCACCTTTATGTTTAACATTCTGCATTTATCCAGTCCCAAGTTCACGTTTATAACTTTTGAAAATAGTTCTACTCTTCGAATTAATTACTTTAGTTTTACTGATGATGGGGTGTATAATGTGCAGAAGGTGTGTCAAGTTATAAATTGTTTGGTTGTTTCTGATTTGATACCCTATTTTTGATTCAGTAAATTAGAGAGTGGGTTTAAAGCTAGACAAAACCATAAAGGGCTTCGGGAGTCACCCTGGAAAATGCCTGAGTTTATTTTGATAGCAGTGGTTGTTAATAGGGTGATTATTGTTTGCCATTTGCTTTGTCAGATGTTGTAGAAATTTCACTGGGTATTATTATTATTTTCTGTATTTGCAGTCTGTTGTCTTTTACACATTGGTTGTCCACCCTATTGGTATGATGTTTCATTGATTCTATTAAGGTTATTGGATTTCCTGTGTATGCCCACAAGAAAATGAATCTCAGGGCTGTATATAGTAAGATATATGTACTTTGATAATAAATTTATTTTGAACTTTGAACTTTACGTTTGAGTCCCTATAGAGGAACAACTCACCTTATCCTTTATTGTGTGGTTTGCTGTGTGGAGTTTGGTTGCCATGGTTACCAATCTGACTGTATATCTTTAAGTCATAGATAGTGGCCTCTTCCTTGCTTGGCTTGGAGTGGACTGCTGCAATTCTACGCTACCACCAAAGAGAGCGTCCTCACATCAGCCATTGCTGTTTGGTTGGGTGTAGCATCCTGTCACAGTGAACGCAAACCACAGTGACCTGTCAGGTCAGCGGCTGTAGTCTACCAACACTGCAGGGCTTGTGTGTGTCCAGGACAAAGGAGCGGGCAGACACCACGCACCCTGCAAACTGCCTTTTCCCAATAACAAAATCTTCACGCCTTCTTAAAGCTTCTTCCTCCAGACAGTTAATCTGATCAACCATTCTAATTAGCTCTCCCCACTATCGATTACCCCCGTCACTGCTCTGCACTGTGGACATATTAAAGCTGTGTGCATTGTGAATACGTGTTGGTGTTTGTCTTTATACACACTTTATTCCATATCTCTACTTCAACCTCTACCTTTATTTTATATAATTCCTTATGGTTTAGACTCATTGTTCCCTGTTGTATGTCGTGCCCTGACCAACACACTGCAGCAAATTCTTCATACAGGTAGACGGTTATGGTGAATGAAGTTAAGCCCTATCAACTCCTTACTCTGGTTGGCCAGGGGGTGTTCTGGGAGAGATCAGCAGGATCTCGGACGCAGTCCCCTCTTCCCCGCACCCCCACCCTCCGTTGCCAGCCCAGTATTTCCAGCATCTCCTGTTAGCACTGCCCAGAGGTTGCCGGAGCCTCCAGTGGATATCTTCCTTGCCAGCTCCCGAATGGTGCGTGGACTGCACTGGTGTGTACTGGTTAACCTGGGGCAACACTGCTAAGGTGGAAAGTGGACTCTGCGTTCATCACCCAGGACTTGGCCACAACTCATTGCTACCATCCAGGAGGAGGTACGGGAGGCTGAAGACATACAAGCATGTTTCAGGAACAGCTTCGTCCTGTGCACCATCAGATTTCCAAATGGACATTGAACCCATGTAAACTACCTCACTATTTTTGCTCTGCTTATTTATATAAATGGGATATGGAGGTTGTGTAGGCAGAAGGGATTAATTTAGTAGGGCATGTTTAATATTGTGGGCTGAGGAGCCTGTTCTGTGCTCTGCAATAGGGGTGTTTGATTTGCACCATCCACCTCCTTGAGCTCTGCCTTAATATCATGGGCAGTGCCAAGGGAGAAGCCCTGACCCAGTCTCACCTCCACCAAGTGCCCGGTAGAGTGGGGTGGCACAATGCCAGTGACCAGGTTCAATTCTGCCAAACAGCGTTTGTGTGTTCTCCCTGTGACCGTGTGGGTTTCGTCCCAGATCCCAAAGATGTACAGCTTGGTAGGTTAGCTGGTCGCATGGGCAGCACAAGCTGGGTCGGAAGAGTTTGTTACTATACTGTATGTCTAAACTAACCTAAAAATCTGCAGGGCTCTGTTGGGCTCATATCACACTGAAGCGATTCTTTAAGACCAGAAGACATGGAAGGAGAATCAGTACATTAGCAGCAGACTGATTGATTTGAAGAGAGAGTGAACTTCACACAGGTCAGGGAGAAGAGTTTAAAAAAGGAGCGTTTTGAGGGGCTCGGCACATTAGCGGCGGACCAATCGATTCGCACAGGTCGGGGAGAAGGGCGCAGACGCAGTAGCTCATTATCGCACAAGGGCGCTGAGAAACCTCCAAAATAAAAGAGAGACGTTGTCTAGCGGAGCGGTCATCAGAGCAGTGTGGCTCATCAGCGAGGCCAGTTTTCTGTTCTGGGTGTCAGATGTGGGATGCCTGGGAGACTCCCAGTCTCCCTGACGCCAGGTGCACAGACACCGAGTTAAGGAACTGGAGCTGCAGCTCGATGACCTTTGGCTTCTTGGGGAGAGTGAGCAGGTGATAGACAGCAGCTACAGGCAGGTAGTCAACCCAGGGCCACAGGAGACAGATAAGTGGGTGCCCGTCAGGAGAGGAGGGGAGGGAGGGCGTCAGGAAGTGTGGCCGTCTCCCTGAAACAATAAGTACTCCATTTTGAGTGCTGTTGGGGGGTGCTAACTGGGGAAGCAACTGGCTGTTGGCCTCTGGCACTGAGTCTGGCCCCGTGGCTCAGAAGGGTAGGGAAGGAAGGAAGAGGAAGGTAGCAGTTATAGGGGACTCTATAGTTAGGGGACAGATAAGCGATTTTGTGGGTGCAAAAAAGAAACACGGATGGTAGTTTGCCTCCCAGGTGCCACGGCCTGGGATGTTTCTGATTGCGTCCACGATATCCTGAAATGGGAGGGTGAACAGCCAGAGGTCGTGGTACATGTTGGTACCAATGACATTTGTAGAAAAAAGGACGAGGTCCTGAAAGCAGACTACAGGGAGTTAGGAAGGAAGCTGAAAAGCAGGACCTCAAAGGTTGTAATCTCGGGATTGCTGCCTGTGCCATGCATCAGCGAGCATAGGAATAGAATGAAGTGGAGGATAAATGTATGGCTGAGGGGTTGGAACAGGGGGTAGGGATTCAGATTTCTGGGTCATCTGGGGCAGGTATGACCTGTACAAAAAGGACGGGTTGCACTTGAACATGAAGGGGACCAATATCCTGGTGGGGAGGTTTGCTAAGGCTATTGGGGAGAGTTTAAACTAAATTTTCAGGAGAGTGGGAACCGAAATGAAGAGGCAGAGGATGGGGAGGTTGGAACACAAGTAGAGACAGCTTGTAGGGAGTTTGTGAGGAAGGATAGACAGATGTTAGAGCAAAGATACACTCAGCCTGATGGTTTGAGATGTCTATTTTAATGCAAAGAGTATCATAAACAAAGCGGCTGAACTTAGAGTGTGGATCAATATGTGGAACTATGATATTGTGGCCTTTACAGAGACTTGGATGTCTCAGGGGCTGGAATGGCTGCTGAGTGTACCAGGCTTTAGATGTTTCAAAAAGGACAGGGAGGGAGGCAAAAGATGTGTGTGGTATTGCTAATTAGGGATGGTGTCATGGCTGAAGGAAAGGAGGAAGTCTTGGAGGTACGGTCTACTGAGTCCATGTGGGTGGAAGTCAGAGACAGGAAAGGGGCAATAACTCTACTGGGTGTTTTTTTTTATAAACCACCCAATAGTAACAGACGTTGAGGAGCAGACAGGGAGGCAGATTCTTGAACAGTTGTTGTGATTTTGATTTTCTTAATATTGAATGGCATCTCCTTAGCGCAAGGGGTTTAGATAGGGTGGCATTTGTTAGGTGTGTTCAGGAAGGTTTTATGATGCAATATATAGATAAGTCAACTAGAGGAGAGGCTGTATGTGATCTGGTATTGGGAAATGAACCTGGTCAGGTGTCAGATCTCTCGGTAGGAGAGCATTTTGGAGATAGTGACCACAACTCTATCTCCTTCACCATAGTGCTGAAGAGGGATAGGAGCAGACAATTTGGGGTAGGGGTTAATTGGGGTAGGAGGAAATATGATGCTATAAGATAGGAACTTGGGAACATAAATTGGGAGCAGATGTTCTCAGGGAAATGCACGGCAGAAATGTAGCAAATGTTCAGGGAACATTTGCATGGAGTTCTGCATAGGTATGTTCCATTGAGTCAGGGAAAGATTGGTGAGGTAAAGGAACCACAGTGTACAAAAATGTGGAAAATCTAGTCAACGAAAAGTAAAACTTACGAAACGTTCAACAAACTAGGTACTGTTAAAATCACAAGGTTGCTAGGAAGGAGATTAAGAATGGAATTAGGAGAGCCAGAAGGGGCCATGAGAAGGCCTTGGAGGGCAGGATTAAGGAAAACCCCAAGGCATTCCACAGGGAATGTGAAGAGCAGGAGGATGAGCCGTTTGAGAATAGGACCAATCAGGTACGATAGTGGAAACGTGTGAATGGAACCGGAGGAGATAGCAGAGGTACTTAATAAATACTTTGCTTCAGTATTCACCGAGGAAAAAGACCTTGGCAATTGTGGGGATGACTTAAAGTGGACTGAAACATTTGAGCATATAGACGTTAAGGAAGAGGATATGCTGGACTTATCTAACTTTAAAAGCATTAAAGTTAGATAAGTCACCAGATGAGATATACCCCAGGCTGCTGTGGGAAGCAAGGGAGGAGATTGCTGAGCCTCTGGTGATGATCTTTGCATCATCAGTGGGGACAGGAGAAGTGCTGGAGGATTGGAGGGTTGCAGATGTTGTTCTCTTGTTCAAGAAAGGGAGTAGAGATAACCCAGGAAATTACAGACCAGTGAGTCTGACTTCAGTGGTGGGCAAGTTGGAGAAGATCCTGAGAGACAGGCTCTGATTAAGGATAGTCAGCATAGCTTTGTCAAAAGCAGGTGGTGCCTTATGAGCCTGATTGAATTTTTTGAGGATGTGACTAAACACATTGATGAAGGTAGAGCAGTGGATGTAGTGTATATGGATTTCAGTAAGGCATTTGATAAGGTTCCCCATGCAAAGCTCATTCAGAAAGTAAGGAGGCATGGGATCCAAGGAGACCTTGCTTTGTGGATCCAGAAGGCAAAGGGTGGTTGTAGATGGTTCACATTCTGCATGGAGGTCGGTGACCAGTGGTCTGCAGGGATCTGTTCTGGGACTCATCTTCTGTGTGATTTTTTAAATAAATGACCTGGATGAGGAAGTGGAGGGATGGGTTAGTAAGTTTGCTGATGATACAAAGTTTGGGGGTGTTGTGGATAGTCTGGAGGTCAGAGGTTAGAGCACGACATCGATAGGATGCAGAACTGGGCTGAGAAGTGGCAGATGGAGTTCAACCCAGATTAGTGTGAAGTGGTTCATCTTGGTAGGTTAAATTTGAAGACAGAATACTGTATAATATTAATGGTAAGACTGTTGGCAGTGTGGAGGATCAGAGTGATCTTGGGCTCCGTGTCCATAGGACACTCAAAGCTGCTGCGCAGGTTGACAGTATTGTTAAGAAGGCCTGTGGTGTGTTCATATATTGTGGGATTGAGTTCAAAAGCCATGAGGTAACTTTACAGCTATATAAGACCTTAGACAGACCCCATGTACTGAGTTCAGTTCTGATCACCTCACCACAGGAAAGGTGTGGATACTAAAGAGAGAGTGCAGAGGAGATTTACAAGGATGTTGCCCAGATTGGAGGGCGTACCTTATGAGAATAGGTTGAGTGAACCTGACCTTTTCTCCTTGGAGCGACGGAGGATGAGAAGTGACCTGATAGAAGTGTATAAGATGATGAGAGGCATTGATCGTGTGGATAGTCAGAGGCTTTTTCCCAGGGCTGAAGTGGCTACATGAGGGGGCATAGTTTTAAAGTGCTCGGAAATGGGTACTGAGGGGATGTCAGGGGTAAGTTTTTCACACAGAGTGGTGGGTGTGTGGAATGCTCTCCTGCTGGCGGTGGTGGAGGCAGATACGATAGGGTCTTTTAGGAGCCTCTTAGACAAGTACATGGAGCTTAGAAAAATAGAGGACTATGCAGCAGGAAATTCTAGGCAGTTTCTAGAGTAGGTTACATGGTCAGCACAATATTGTGGGCCAAAGGGCCTGTAATATGCTGTAGATTTCTATGTTCGATGAGAATTAGGCCACTCTGCTCTGCTCTGCTATTCCATCATGGCAGATTTATTATTCCTCTGAGCTCCATTCTCCTGCCTTCTCCCTGTAACATTTATCACCATTACTAATCAAGCATCCATCAAACTCTGTTTTAAATATTCCCAATGACTTGGCCTACAGCTGCCTGTGGCAATGAATCCCACAGATTCACCACCCTCTGGCTAAAGAAATGCCTCCTTTCTAAATGGACGTCTGAGGCTGTGCCCTCTGGTTCTAGACTCACTCACTAAAGGAAACATCCTCTCCACATCCACTCTATCTTGGCCTTTCAATATTCGATCAATTTCAATGAGATCCTCCCCTTCATTTTTCTAATCTCCAGCGAGTTCAGGCCCAGAGCCATCAAACACTCCTCATGTTAACCTTTTCATTCCTGCAGTCGCTCCCATGTGTGTCCTCCAGACCCTTTATTCTCCTTCCCCTCCTGGTCACCTGTCTAATTCACTCCGTACTGAGCTTAGACCCTACACCCTTGGAATATCCTGGGCCGAGAGTGACGGAGTTCTAGCAGTAGTTTCATTGCCTCCAGGGTTAACAGGCCACGTCCCATGCTGGTGGCCAGGCCTGAGAGCCTGGGGGTAGGTTTCGAGGGTGGGACTGATAAGTGATTGTGGCCAGGGTGGAGTTGCAGATTTCGGCCGTTGGAGGGGAAGCCTACAAATGATTAGTACATCCT
Organism: Hemitrygon akajei; assembly: GCF_048418815.1. Taxonomy (NCBI): domain Eukaryota; kingdom Metazoa; phylum Chordata; class Chondrichthyes; order Myliobatiformes; family Dasyatidae; genus Hemitrygon; species Hemitrygon akajei. Next base: position 9,876,762 of record NC_133148.1, on the reverse strand, counting down.
GTTTATAATATAGTGTAGAGCTGTTCCTCACTCTCCACACTGCGCTCCAGAGCAGCGGGCCAGCTCCCAGTCTCCAACGGTCAGGAGGAGCCTTCTTATTTGGGTAGAGTGGAAATGTGTAATCACAGAATCAGGCCCTTTGGCCCATTGAGTCCGTGCTAACCACCAGTCACCGATCCTGTTTTACTCTTCCCACATTTCCATCGACTGCTCTACGATTCTCCCGCCCATCCGCACACCAGGTCGTTTCAGCAGCTGATAAATCACCTAAACTTTGGCACACTGGAATACAGAGGGACCCTGGGGTGCAGGTCCCTGGCTCCCTGAGAGTGGGTAGGGTGGTAACATAGGTGTACACCATTTGTTTGGGGTGTTGTACAAAAGTTGGCAAGTCGTGTTTATTTTTGATTTTACTTACAGGTACAGCAGGGTAACAGGCCTTTCGGCCCACTTTACCATTCGGCCTACTAATCCTCGCGTCTTTGGAATGTGGGAGGAAACCAGAGCACCTGGAGGAAATCTACACGGTCATGAGGAGAACATACTAAAACCTTGCAGATAGTAGTGGCACTGGACTTACCATAGAACCATAGAACACTACAGCACAGTACAGGCCCTTCAGCCCTCCATGTTGTGCTGACCCATATAATCCTTAAAAAAAGTACTAAACCCACACTACCCCATAACCCTCTATTTTTCTTTCATCCATGTGCCTGTCCAAGAGGCTCTTAAATACCCCTAATGTTTTAGCCTCCACCACCATCCCTGGCAAGTCATTCCAGGCACTCACAACCCTCTGTGTGTAAAAAAAAACGTACCCCTGATGTCTCCCCTAAACTTCCCTCCCTTAATTTTGTAATTTTGTATGCCCTCTGGTGTTTGCTATTGGTGCCCTGGGAAACAGGTACTGACTATCCACCCTATCTATGCCTCTCATAATCTTGTAGACCTCTATCAAGTCCCCTCTCATTCTTCTACACTCCAAAGAGAAAAGTCCCAGCTCTGCTAACCTTGCTTCATATGACTTGTTCTCCAAACCTGGCAACATCCTGGTAAATCTCCTCTGCACCCTCTCCATAGCTTCCACATCCTTCCTATGATGAGGTGACCAGAACTGAACACATTACTGGTCTTACCAGAGATTTGTAGAGTTGCAACATGACCTCTCTACTCTTGAACTCAATCCCCCTGTTAATGAAGCCTAGCATCCCATAGGCCTTCTTAACTACCCTATCAACCTGTGCAGCGACCTTGAGGGATGTATGGATTTGAACCCCAAGGTCCCTTTGTTCATCCACACTCTTAAGTAACTGACCATTAATCCTGTACTCAGTCTTCTGGTTTGTCCTTCCAAAATGCATCACCTCATACTTGTCTGGATTGAACTCCATCTGCCATTTTTCTGCCCAACTCTGCAGCCTGTCTATATCCTCTTGTAACCTTCGACAACCTGCAGCTCCATCCACAACTCCTCCAATCTTCATGTCATCCGCAAACTTACTCACCCATCCTTCCACGTCTACATCCAGGTCATATATAAAAATCACAAATAGCAGGGGTCCCAGAACAGATCCCTGTGGCACTCCACTGGTCACCGACCTCCAGGCAGAATACTTCCCTTCCACAACTACCCTCTGCTTTCTTCCTTTAAGCCAATTTTTTATCCAAACAGCCAAGGTTCCACTTACCCCATGCCTCATGACATTCTGGATGAGTCTCTCATGAGGGACCTTGTCAACTTGTAATAGTGTTACGCTAATGCTCCATGCTGCTCATTTGCAGCTTCCTAAATCTTTGGTTAGGCCATGTTTTGAGTACTGTGTGCAGTTCTGGTCACCCTATTACAGAAAGAAAGTGAATTTGGGGAGGGTGCAGAAGATGTACACCAGGATGCTGCCTTGAGTGGAGGGTACGAGCTGTAAGGAGAGTTGGGTTGTTTACTCTGGAGTGTTGGAGGCTGAGGGGCCAACTGATGGAGGTTTATTACATTGTGGGATAGTCAAAGTATTATATGCATAGTGCCTTGTAAAAGTGGGCACATTAGGGACATTTAAGAGACTTAGACACATGGATGAAAGAAAAATGGAGGGTTAGATTGATCTTGGAGTAGGTTAAAAGGTCAGCAAACATTGTGGGTCCAAGAGCCTGTATTATGCTTAATGTATCTATGTACATTATTCCGCCTCCCCCAACCCTTTGTTCACTTAAATGAGGGATTTTGTTCAATTTAACTGAGAATTGAAATGAATTGACTTTATTTCTTATAAACTTTGCATACATGAGGAGTAAAAATCTTTACGTTACGTAAAGATTTGTCTAAATGTGCAACGTGCAATCATAGTAACTTATAATAAATAGAGCAGTCAGTGTAACATAGAAATACGCTCAAATCAGCATGAGTTAATCAGTCTGATGGCCTGGTGGAAGAAGCTGTTCCGGAGCCTGTTGGTCCTGACTTTTATGCTGTGGTACCGTTTCCCGGGTGGTAACAGCTGGAACAATTTGTGGTTGGGGTGACTCAGGCCCCTAATGATCCTTTGGGCCCTTTTTTCACAGCTGTCTCTGTAAATGTCCTGAATAGAGGGAAGTTCACATCCACAGATGCGTTGGGCTGTCCGCACCACTCTCTGCAGAGTCCTGTGATTGAGAAAGTACAGTTCCCACACCAGGCAGTGATTCAGCCAGTCAGGACCTCTCAATTGTGCCTCTGTAGAAAGTTCTTAGGATTTGAGGACTCATACCAAACTTATTCAACCTTCTGAGGTGAAAGAGGCACTGTTGTGCCTTTTTACACCACACAGCTGGTGTGTACAGACCACGTGAGATCCTCGGTGATGTTTATGCTGAGGAACTTAAAGCTGTTCACCCTCTCAACCCCAGATCCATCGATATCAATAGGGGTTAGCCCATCTCCATTCCTCCTGTTGTCCACAACTAGCTCCTTTGTTTTTGTGACATTGAGGGAGAGGTTGTTTTCTTGACACCACTGTCAGAGAGATGACTTCTCTCTGAAAATTGAGGATTTTTATTTGTGAATACCATCTCCTTTTTTCACACCACAGTCCAAAAAAACACAAAATTGTAAAGCATGAAAACCTAAAAATTCAAAAACTGAAATGTCAGCAGTTCAGAAGTATTCATCCCCCTTTGCTCCATGCTGATTTGAACCACCTCTTGCAGCTATTACCACCTGTAGTCTTTTTGGATAAGTCTCTGTTAGGTTTGCACAACATGGAGCAGGATTTGCCCGGTCCTTCATACAAAATTGCTTAAGCTGTGCCAGGTTAGTTGGGTAGTTGTGGTGGACAGCAATCTTGAGGTCTTGCCAGAAATGTTTGGGGTCAGGACTCTGACTGGACCACTCAAGGACATAAATATTCTTCATTTAAAGCCACTCCATGGATTGCTCTCACCGTGTGCTTTGGGTCGTTGTCCTGCTGAAAGATGAACTTCCTCCCCTGTTTAAGCTTTCTGGCAGGAGCTAGCAGGTTTCTATCCAGGATCTTTCTGTATCTAGCATTCATGTTCATCTTCCCATCAATCCTGTCCAGATGTCTAGGCCCTGCTGCTGAAAATCATCCCCATAGTATGATGCTACCTCCACCAGAGTGATGATGTTACCTGGCTGATGTCCAATATTAGACTTACACATGTACTGCTTAATGTTGAGGCCAAGAAGTTCTAGTTTAGTCTCATCCAACCACAAGACCTAATTCTTTACAGTATCTTCTAAGTGATGCTTTGCAAAGTCTTTAGGGCAAAAAGATATGCTTTTATTTTAGCCAGGGCTTCTCCCTTGCCACTCTTCCATAAATCCCCTTTTTGCGCAAGACCTTAGAGATTGTGGAGCTATGAATTTCATCTCTAGTTGCAGCCATTGATTTCTGCAGCTCACTGTTGGTATCACAGTAGCCTCTCTGAAAGTGTTATTCTTCTCCAGCGACCAAGTTTAGAGAGGTGGCCTGACCTAGATCGTGTGGCTGTGGTTTCATATTTTCTTTGACTTTTTCCACGAAGGACTGCAATGAGGTGAGAGGTGCGATGGTTCTGTACCCTTCCCTGGACTTGTGTTTCTCTATTATCATTTCCCTTCTGTACCCTTCCCTGGACTTGTGTTTCTCTATTATCATTTCCCTTCTGTACCCTTCCCTGGACTTGTGTTTCTCTATTATCATTTCCCTTCTGTACCCTTCCCTGGACTTGTGTTTCTCTATTATCATTTCCCTTCTGTACCCTTCCCTGGACTTGTGTTTCTCTGTTATCATTTCCCTTCTGTACCCTTCCCTGGACTTGTGTTTCTCTGTTATCATTTCCCTTCTGTACCCTTCTCTGGACTTGTGTTTCTCTGTTATCATTTCCCTTCTGTACCCTTCCCTGGACTTGTGTTTCTCTATTATCATTTCCCTTCTGTACCCTTCCCTGGACTTGTGTTTCTCTGTTATCATTTCCCTTCTGTACCCTTCCCTGGACTTGTGTTTCTCTATTATCATTTCTCTAACCGTCTTGAATGTTCTTTTGTCTTCATTTTGGTTTGGTCTGGCGACACTCTACCATACTGTTGGACCTTACAGGGAGAGGTGGTACTTATTCTTATGAATTATTTGAAAACAGGCGATCCTCCAATTTTCTACACCACCAGATTGGGAGAGTTGGTAAGTTAATACAGTACAGTGCACCTGAGGTAAGTTAGCATAGTAATTACAAAGGGGATGAATGCTTCTTTCTGCCTCATAATTTATTTTTTTTAATTTTTAGTAAATTCTTGACAAGTTTTGGAATATTTCTTTTGATTTGCCATGATATACAATGTTTTGTAGATTAGCTTGAAAAATCCCTTCAATGTATTTTCAATTTAGAAAAAAAGACAGTAAAATGTGAAAATAGTTGTGGGGGCTGAATACTTTTTCAAATCACTGTGTGTGTGTGTGTGTGTGTGTGTGTGTGTGTGTGTGTGTGTGTGTGTGTGTGTGTGTGTGTGTGTGTGTGTGTGTGTGTGTGTGTGTGTGTGTGTGTGTGTGTGTGTGTGTGTGTGTGTGTGTGTATATATGTATACATACACACACACATGTATACATACCAAATCTCCTCAAACTCCTCATGAAATATAGCCACCGTTGTGCCTTTTTTTAAATTGCATCGATGCTGGGCCTAGGATGTTGACACCCAGGAACTTGAAACTGCTCACTCTTTCCACTGCTGATCTCTCGATGAAGACTGGTGTGTGCTCCCTGGACTTCCCCTTCCTAAAGTCCACTCAAACAGCTGATCTATCTCGCTTTTGTACGCTTCCTCATCGCCATCTGGAATTCTGCCAACAATGCTTGTGCTGCTGGCAAAATTTATAGATGGCATTACAGAGGGTGATGGGTGCCTGGAGCACACAGACAGGGGAAATGGTGGAAGCAGATGTGATAGTGAAGTTCAAGATGTTTTAAGGCACGTAAACAGTTAGAGAATAGAGTGATATGGACCCATGTGCAGGCAGATGGGATTAGTTTGATGGGCTGAATGGCCTGTTCCTGTGCTGTACTATTCTATGCACATGTAGCACTGTAGTGTAATGGTTAGCGTGATGCTATCACAGCACCAGTGATTACTGATCGGGGTTTGATTCCCATTGCTAGCTGTAAAGAGTTTATATGTTCTCCCTGTGATAGCGTGGGTTTCTTCCGAGCGCTCTGGTTTCCTCTCACTTTCCAAAGGTGTACGGGTTAGGTTAGTGAGTTGTGGACACAGCAAACGTGGCAACATTTGCAGGCTGCCCGCCAAAGCGTTGATGAAAGCGACGCATTTCACTGCATGTTTTGATGTAAGTGTGACAAATCTCTAATCTCTTGGTGCTCAGCCCCCGTTCTTGGAGGAAACTGGTGCGTTCAGGGGAACCCAGACAGTCACAGGGAGAACGTGCAAACTCCACACTGACAGCACCTGAGGTCCTGAATACCGGCCCAGGGCCATCAAATGCTTCTCATATGTTAACCCTTTCATTCCTGTGTGTAAATCTCCTCTGGACCCTCTACAATGCCAACACATCCTTTCTTACAAACACGAGAAAATCTCAAGATGCTGGAAATCCAAAGCAACACACACAAAATGCCGGAGGAACTCAGCAGGCCGGGCAGCATCCATGGAAAAGAGTAAACAGTCGACATTTTGGGCCAAGACCCTTCATCAGAACTGGAGAAAAAAGATGAGAAGTCGGAGTAAGGAGGTGGACGACGGGGAGGAAGAAATACAAAGTGACAGGTGACAGTTCCATGGGAGTAGGCAGTTTAAGTGGTTTCAGCATGGACTAGATGAGCCAAAGGGCCTGTTTCTATGACTAGGACATGTTGGAATAGGAAGCAGGATTGAAATGAGTGACCACTGGGCTATCCTGCTTTTACTGGTGGACTTGGTGCTTGGTGAAGTGGTCTCCCAATCTACGCTGGGTCTCACCGATGATAACTATAGATAACCCCAGCAGAGTCACAGGCAAAGTGTCTCCCAACCAGGATGTATTGTTTGGGGCCATGAATGGTAGTGAGGGAGGAAGTGTAGGGGCAAGAATGGCAGTTGCTTTGCTTGCAAGGGTAAGCACCAGGAGGGAGATCAGTGGGAAGGGACGAATAGACAATGGAGTCACATAGTGAGTGATCCTTTCATTGATGTCGGGCCCAAAACTATTCACAACTCTCCAAAAGTGGTCTGACCAATGCCTTATAAAGCCTCAGCATTACATCCTTGCTCGTAGAAGGGTGGGTTGGCAAGTTTGCAGACGACACAAATGTTGGTGGTGTTGTAGATAGTGTAGAGGATTGTCAAAGATTGCAGAGAGACATTGATAGGATGCAGGAGTGGGCTGAGCAGTGGTAGATGGAGTTCAACCCAGAGAAGTGTGAGGTGGTACACTTTGGAAGAACAAACTCCAAGGCAGAGTACAAAGTAAATGGCAGGATACTTGGTAGTGTGGAGGAGCAGAGGGATCTGGGGGTACAAGTCCACAGATCCCTGAAAGTTGCCTCACAGGTAGATAGGGTAGCTAAGAAAGCTTATGGGGTGTTAGCTTTCATAAGTCGAGGGATAGAGTTTAAGAGACGTAATGTAATGATGCAGCTTTATAAAACTCTAGTTAGGCCACACTTGGAGTACTGTGTCCAGTTCTGGTCGCCTCAGTATAAGAAGGATGTGGAAGCATTGGAAAGGGAACAGAGGAGATTTATCAGGATGCTGCCTGGTTTAGAGAGTGTGGATTATGATCATAGAGAGTATGGATTATGATCAGAGATTAAGGGAGCTAGGGCTTTACTCTTTGGAGAGAAGGAGGATGAGAGGAGACATGATAGAGGTGTACAAGATATTAAGAGGAATAGACAGAGTGGACAGCCAGCGCCTCTTCCCCAGGGCACCTCTGCTCAGTACAAGAGGACATGGCTTTAAGGTAAGGGGAGGGAAGTTCAAGGGGGATATTAGAGGAAGGTTTTTCACTCAGAGAGTGGTTGGTGCGTGGAATGCACTGCCTGAGTCAGTGGTGGAGGCAGATACACTAGTGAAATTTAAGAGACTACTAGACAGGTATATGGAGGAATTTAAGGTGGGGGGTTATATGTGAAGCAGGGTTTGAGGGTCAGCACAACATTGTGGGCCAAAGGGCCTGTAATGTGCTGTACTATTCTATGTTGTATGTTCTAGTTCTCTCAAAATGAACGCTAACATTGCATTTGCCTTCCTCACCACAGACTCAACTTGCAAGTTAACCTTTAGAGAATCCTGCACCAGGACTCCCAAGTCCATTTGCACCTCCGATTTCTGTATTTACTCCCTTTTGGAAAATCATCTACACCTTTATTCTTTCTACCAAAGTGCATGATCATACACTGTATTCCATCTGCCACTTCTTTTCCCATTCTCCAAGTGTGTCAAAGTCCTTCTTCTTCCCTGCTTCTTCAACACTAACAAATTCCTTCTTCTGCAGCCTTTTGACTTTTCTATCTATCACCTCCCTGCTCCTCAGCTCATCCCCACCCCCACACCACCCCTCTCAGCTGGCTCCCCCATCACCTTCCAGTTTGCACTCCTCCCCTTTCCCCGACTGTCTTAACCTGGCTTCTTCCATCTTGCTTCCCAGTCCTGATAGTCTCAGCCTGAAATGTTGACTCTTTATTCCTCTCCATAGATGCTGCCTGACCTGCTGAGTTCCTTCTGCATTTCTTGTGTGTTCCTCCCCATTACCTGCCCCCTCAGCCTATCATCTGCAAACGTGGCCAGAAAGGCAATCCCATCATCCAGATCATTAATCTATAAAATGAAAGGTGGTGGACCTCTGCAGAGAACCAACCGGCAGCCAACCAGAAAAGGCACCCTTTGCTGGAATGATGGTTGTGGACGTGTCGGGGCGGTGGTTCAGGGATCCAATCACAGACCCAGTACTGTGTACAAAGTGTCAAAGTTCAGGCAGGGATCAAAACATCCAGAGAAATCCAAAAACCAGAATGGAGAAACAGGCAGAGTCGATATTCAGACGGACAGGGTACAGGTACAAATGCTGGAAAGGCTCAGGAAAACTCACTGGCACAATCTGGCAACAAACAGGTGAAAACACAGGACTGAAATACACTGAGCAATAAACAGAGAGGCAGATGATAGGTGGAGCACAATGAGACACAGGTAATAATGAGAAACAGATGAGAGACGGAGTACTCAGTGATACAGGGGCCGGAGTAGATCAGGAGTGGGGACAGGAGCACATAGCAATACAAAACCACAGACTGACAGCTAGGGGGAAACACACAAAAAGACAAAGTTCACCTGGAGGTACTGACAGGACTGCCTCTCCACAGAGTAGTATTGCCACTGGGATCTAACTGGATGGCTGAGATCCTAGTGCGACATTGTCTGTTGTCATCGCAGCCCATTGCACTCCAGTTTGGTAGCTGTAATCGCAGTGTGGTCACTGCAGCCAGTTACCAGAGTGCGATCTGCTGCAAACCAACACCCTCACCTTCAGCTCCTTGTCCTTCCTGGTTTTCTTTGCAGTCTTGCTGAGTCCCAAATCCTACCACTTTCATCCAAACTTATCTTGACCTGGAAAAATCCTGCTCATGTTCAACCATGGAGACTTGTAGAAGGCCTGCTTAGAGTGAATGTGGAGAGTATGTTTCCTATAGCGGGGCAGTCTAGGACCAGAGGACAAAGACAGAATACATGGATGTCCCTTTTGAACAGAGATGATGAGGAATTTCTTCAGCCAGAGGGTGGTGAATCTGTGGAATTCATTGACACAGACAGTGGTGAAGGCCCAAGTCATATTTAAATCAGAGGTTAATGGGCTTTTGATTAGTCAGGGCACCAAAGGTTATGGAGAGAAGGCAGGACTGTGGGTTTGAGAGGGATAACAAATCAGACATGATGGAATGGTGGAGCAGACTCGATAGGCCAAATGACCCAATTCTGCTCCTGCAGTATATCTTATGGTCTTTTGATCTTACCTTTCAAGCTGCGGCCTAGCTCTTCCTGGCCACTAAGCCACAGTGGCCGTGGGCCTCCAGGATGTCTGTGGACTTCTAAGGTCTTGCATCTAAGTTGCATTGTTAATCCGAATCCATAGAATGTGGGAGACTTACTGACATCTGTGCTGTTGAATGAAAGCCTGATCATTCTGGGTATCCTAAGAGAAGGTGTTGTGATTGGGGCAATGGGGAGTCTGGTGCCTTCAGTATTAAAGAAGAATTCAGATAAGGTGCATGGCTCCGGAGATCTGGATGTGTCAGGGGCAGGAATGGCTGCTGAGTGCGTCATGTTTTAGATGTTTCAAAAAGGACAGGGAGGGAGGCAAAAGAGGTGAGGGTGTGGCATTGCTAATCAGGGATAGGGTCACGGCTGCAGAAAAGGATGAACTCCTGGAGGTACGGTCTACTGAGTCCATGTGGGTGGAAGTCAGAGACAGGAAAGGGACAATAACTCTACTAGGTGTTTTTTATAAAGTTCCCCATAGTAACAAGGACATCGAGGGGCAGATAGGGAGACAGATTCTGGAAAGATGCAATAATAACAGGGTTGTGGTGATGGGTGATTTTAATTTTCCTAATATTGACTGGCATCTCCTTACAACAATGGGTTTAGAAAGCCTACAAGAGGAGAGGTTGTACTTGATCTGGTATTGGGAAATGAACCTGGTCAGGTGTCAGATCTCTCAGTGGGCGAGCATTTTTGAGATAGTGATCACAATTCTGTCTCCTTTACCATAGCATTGCAGAGGGATAGGAACAATTTAGGAAAGTGTTTAATTGGAGTAAGGGGAAATATGAAGCTATTGGGCAGGAACTTGGAAGCATAAATTGGGAACATTTGCATGGTGTTCTGCACAGATATGGTCCATTGAGGCAAGGAAAGGATGGTAGGGTAAAAGAACCATAGTGTACAAAGGATGTGGAAAATCTTGTTAAGAAGAAAAGAAAAGCTTACAAAAGGTTCAATAAACAAGGCAGTAATAGAGTTCTAGAAAAATATAATGTTGCCAGAAAGGAGCTTAAGAATTAAATTAGGGGAGCTAGAAGCGGCCATGAGAAGGCCTTGGTGAGCAAGATTAAGGAAAACCCCTAGGAATTCTACAAGTATCTGAAGAACAAGAGGATGAGCCATGTGAGAATAAGACCAATCAGGTGTGACAGTGGAAAAGTGTGTATGGAACTGGAGGAGATAGCAGAGGTACTTAATAAATACTTCCCTTGGGTTCAATAAAGTATGTCTGTCTTCGCTTCAGTATTCACTGGTGAAAAACACCTTGGCAATAGTTGGGATGACTTACAGTGGACTGAAATTTGAAAGGTTCCCAATGAACATTTGGAGAGGCATAATATGATTAGGAATAGTCAACATGGCTTTATCAAGGGCAGGTCATCCCTTACGAGCCTGATTGAATTTTTTGAGGATGTGACTAAACACATTGATGAAGGAAGAGCAGTAGATGTAGTGTATATGGATTTCAGCAAGGCATTTGATAAGGTACCCCATGCCAGGCTTATTGAGAAAGTAAAGAGGCATGGGATCCAAGGGGACATTGCTTTGTGGATCCAGAACTGGCTTGCCCACAGAAGGCAAAAAGTGATTGTAGATGGGTCATATTCTGCATGGATGTCAGTCACCAGTGGAGAGCCTCAGGGATCTGTTCTGGGCCCTTACTCTTCATGATTTTTTTAAATGTTCTGGATGAGGAAGTGGAGGGATGGGTTAGTAAGTTTGCTGATGACACAAAGGTTGGAGGTGTTGTGTGGATAGTGTGGAGGGCTGTCAGAGGTTACAGCGGGACATTGATAGAATGCACAACTGGGCTGAGAAGTGGCAGATGGAGTTCAACCCAGATATGTGTGAAGTGGTTCATTTTGGTAGTTCAAATATAATGGCAGAATGGTAAGACTCTTGACAGTGTGGAGGATCAGAGGGATCTTGGGGTCCGAGTCTATAGGATGCTCAAAGTAGCTGCGCAGGTTGACTCTGTGGTTAAGAAGGCATACAGTGTATTGGCCTTCATCAATCGTGGAATTGAATTTAGGAGCCGAGAGGTAATGTTGCGGCTATATAGGACCCTAGTCAGACCCCACTTGGAGTACTGTGCTCAGTTCTGGTCGCCTCACCACAGGAAGGATGTGGAAGCCTTTTCTCCTTGGACCGACGGAGGATGAGAGGTGACCTGATAGAGGTGTGTAAGATGATGAGAGGCATTGATCATGTGGATAGTCAGAGGCTTTTTCCCAGGGCTGAAATGGTTGCCACAAGAGGACACAGGTTTAAGGTGCCGGGGAGTAGGTACAGAGGAGATGTCAGGGGTAAGTTTTTTACTCAGACTGGTGAGTGCGTGGAATGGGCTGCTGGAGGTGGATATGATAGGGTCTTTGAAGAGACTCCTGGATAGGTACATGCAGCTTAGGAAAATAGAGGGCTATGGGTAACCCTAGGTAACTTCTAAGGTAAGGACATGTTCGGCACAACTTTTTGGGTTAAAGGGCCTGTATTGTGCTGTAGATTTCTATGTTTCTATGGAATGCTTGAGCATATAGACATTAAGAAAGAGGATGTGCTAGAGATTTTGAAAAGCATTAAGTTAGGTGGGACCAGACGAGATGTACCCCAGGCTACTGTGGGAAGTCAGGGAGGAGATTGCTGACCCTCTTGCGATGATCATTGCATCATCAATAGGGATGGGAGAAGTACCGGAGGACTGAAGGATGGCAAATGTTCCCTTGTCGAAGAATAACCCAGTGAGTCTGACTTCAGTGGTGGGCAAGGTGTTGGAGAAGATCCTGAGAGACAGGATTTATGAGCATTTGGAGAGACATAATCCAATTATGGATAGTCAGCATGGCTTTGTCAAGGGCAGATTGTGCTTTATGAGCCTGATAGAATTCTCTCAGGATGTAGCAAATGTAACGTACCCGTGGGTATCTTGTACCTGTCACGTGACCATGATGTAATTGAAGTTATGCTGGACATGAGGTAATGGTCTTGTGATGGTATTCGGCAACAATAGATATTGATGAATTCCTGGCTTCACCAAACGCACAGTTATTAGCAAAGGCGTAAAAGGGTGAGGTATTGGAGATTGCTGGCAGGTTGGAACTTAAAGATATTTCGAAAGATGCAACAAAGCCTGTAATTCAACGAAAAATCATGGAACATTTTGTAGAGTTGAGTGTTTTCGATGTATCGATTTTAGATCGGTTTTCTGTGAGTAAGGCAGCGATTCAGTTACAGTCGGAACGAATAGCACTAGAAAAGCTGAAAATAGAAGCTGAATTAAAACAGAAGGAATTAGAAGCTCACTTGGAACTAAGTCGGTTAGAAGCTGAAAATAAAAAGAGGGAATTTGAACTTAAGATGGCGGAATTAAGATCCGAGAATCAGTCTCCTGGTTCTAGAAAACCGTTTGTTGTTGGTCAGGAAATTAAATTGGTCCCTCCATTTAGTGAAACAGAAGTAGAGAAATATTTCCAACATTTTGAAACGATTGCTTTGATTTCAGAGTGGCCGAAAGAGAAATGGACAGTGTTGTTACAGAGTGTAATTTGTGTAGAAAAGCACAACAGGTTTATCCAACTTTAACTGTTGAACAAGCACTTGATTATGATATTGTGAAGCAGCAGATATTGAGCACATATGAGTTGGCCCCAGAAGCCTATAGAGAAAGATTCAGAAATTTGAAGAAATCTGGGAAGAAAACATATGTGGAATTTGCCTACGATAAAGCTGTGTGTTTTGAGAGATGGGTTTCCTCTAAAAATGTAAATGGGGACTATAATAAATTGAAAGAGTTGATTTTAATGGAAGAATTTAAAAGAAGCATCCCTGATGAGATAAGGACATACTTAAATGAGAGAGACACTGCTACACTGCAGGACTCTGCAAAATTAGCTGATGAGTATGCTTTAATCCATAAGAATAAATTTTCTCAGGGTAGAATTTTTAAAAGGAAAAGTAACATAGTGAATCAAGGCAAATCAGAAATTAAATCAGAAGTTAATGAGAAAGGTAAGGAGGAAGGTAAACCTGTGGAGGAAAGACAGTTTGGTCCCATTTGTAATTATTGTAAGAAATCTGGTCACGTAATGGCTAACTGTTTCCGATTAAAGAAGAAGGAAGCAATCCCAGAAGCTTGTGTGCAATATACTGAAACACCTGTAAATCCACAGGGTTTGATAAACACAAATGAGGTTTTGTTAGAGTCTGACCAAGTTAGAAAGGGATATGATCATTTTATAACTGAAGGGTTTATATCCTTGAAAGAAGGATCTACTCCGGTGCCAATAAAAATCCTTAGGGATACTGGAGCTTCTCAATCACTGATGTTAGACAGTGTATTGAAGTTTAATGAAGAGTCTGATACTGGTGAGGTAAATCATATATGAGGTGTTGGGAGTGCCCTTATGCCTGTACATCTGCAAAAAGTAAATTTAAAATCAGGGTTAGTTACAGGACTTGTTAAAGTAGGATTACGGCTTAGCTTACCTGTGAAGGATATTTCTTTATTGTTAGGTAATGACTTGGCAGGTGGGCAAGTTTTTCCTGAAGTGCATTTGACAATAGAGTCAGAGGAACCACAGATGAATTCTAACACAGATTCTTCCTGTGTTGTGACTAGAGCTATGACTAAAAAGATTGATGCGCAGAATGAGGTTGTTACTCATGACCGTTCAACTCAGGATTCGAGTTTTGAGGATGTGTCAAAGACTTTCTTACCTTCATTGTTTGAACAAGATTCTTGGAGTAAGTCTGACTATGAAGATTTATCTCTGTCTCGGAAGCAGGTGATAGCAGAGCAGAGTAGAGACCCTGAGATTATAAAATTAAGAGAACAAGCTCTACCAGATAGTGAAATTGAGAAGGTGCCAGTAGGATATTATTTTGAAAAAGGAATGCTGATAAGGAAGTGGAGATCACCTACAATTCCTGCAAGTGATGAATAGAATATTGTTTACCAGGTAGTTGTCCCTAAAGTTTATCGAAATGAGATTTTAACTTTAGCTCATAATGTGCCCTTAGGTGGACATCAAGGGGTAAGGAAAACTGTGGACAAGATTTTAAAACATTTTTACTGGCCTGGTTTAAGAAAAGATGTGGCGATGTTTTGTAGAATGTGCCATACTTGTCAAATTGTGGGTAAACCAAATCAAGTTACACCAGTTGCAGCCTATTCCAAGTTACACCATTGCAGCCTATTCCAGCATTTGGTGAACTGTTTTCTAAAATTATTATAGATTGTGTAGGTCTATTACCAAAGACAAAAACTGGTTATCTGTACTTGTTGACTATCATGTGCACTGTGTCTAGGTTTCCAGAGGCAGTACCACTTAGGAATATAACAGCTAAAACTGTAACAAAGGCGCTTATAAAATTCTTTACTTATTTTGAGTTACCTAAGGAAATACAATCTGATCAAGGCAGTAATTTTATGTCTGGATTGTTTCAACAGATAGTTTATAAATTGGGAGCTAAGCAAATCACTTCGTCTGCATACCATCCAGAATCGCAAGGTGCCTTGGAGAGGTTTCATTCTACTCTCAAGAATATGATTAGGATGTGTTGTGTGGAAAATGAAAGTGATTGGGATGAGGGTATAAACTTACTTCTATTTGCAGTAAGGGAATCGGTACAAGTATCCTTAGGTTTCAGTCCATTTGAACTTGTATTTGGGCATAGAGTTAGAGGACCTTTAGCCTTATTAAAAGAACAATGGATTAATAAAGTACACATTAATTTGTTAGACTATGTTGTGAAATTCAAGGACAGATTACATAAAGCTTGTAGCTTAGCCAGGGAAAATTTAAAATTGGCTCAGGAGAAAATGAAAACCTGGTATGATAAAGAAGCTAGGATGAGGATGTTTAAGCCTGGAGATAAGGTGTTGGTTCTTTTCCTAGTGCAAATGAATCCTTTACAAACTAGATTTCATGGTCCTTATGAAATTGTGTCTAAAATCAATGATGTGGATTACATGGTAAAAACTCCAGATCACAGAAGGCCAACACAACTTTGCCATATAAATATGATGAAGCCATATTATGAGAAACAGTCTGCTACTATGATTGTTGTGGTCAATGATAATGAGTTTGATCTCACTAGAGACATAATGGATAATTCATTTGAAACTTATTCTAAACCCAACATTGTTTCTGCCGGGTTACCAAATTCAACCATTCTGGAAAATATTGATGAGAAATTAGCACATTTACAGCCAGAGCAGAAACAGCAAATGAAGCAATTAATTTTCAAATATAAAGATTTGTTTCCAGATGTTCCTAGAAGAACTACCATAGCTTCACATGATGTAGATGTTGGAGATTCCAAACCCATTAAACAACATCCATATAGGATGAACATGGTAAAGTGTGAACTTGCTGAAATAAATTAAATATATGCTAGAGAATAATATTATTCGACCTTCTAACTCGAATTGGAGTTCACCTTGCGTTATGGTGCCAAAACCAGACGGTAGTATTAGGTTTTATACGGACTATAGGAAGGTGAATGCTGTAACGAAAACAGATGCATATCCAATTCCTAGAGTAGATGATTGTGTAGATAAAGTTGGAAAAGCAAAGTTCCTTACAAAGATTGATTTATTGAAAGGGTATTGGTGTGTTCCATTAACAGATACAGGTAGAGAGATTTCTGCATTTGGGCTAAATGAATATAATGTTCTTCCATTTGGGATGAAGAATGCCCCAGGTACTTTAACTCTGTGATTCAGGGATTGAAAGATACAGATGCTTATATTGACGATTTAGTGACAGGAAATGATACTTGGGAAGCACACATTATTGTGGTGGAGAAATTGTTTGAAAGGCTTTCAAAAGCTAACTTAACTATTAATTTAGCTAAAAGTAAATTCGGACATGCCACTGTGACTTACCTTGGTTATGTTGTGGGTCAAGGTAAGGTAGCTTCTGTTCAGGCAATTTTAGAGATTCCCACTCCAACTGGGAAAAAAACTCTCAGAAGATTCTTGGGAATGGTAGGATATTACCGAAAATTTTGTAAGAATTTTGCTAATGTTGCCTTTCCATTAACTAACCTCTTGAAGAAGAATGAGAAGTTTGTGTGGACAGTGCCTTGTCAAGAAGCATTTGAAAAATTGAAAACTATGTTATGTCAACACCCTGTGCTCAAGACACCTGACTTTGAAAAACGTTTTTCATTAGCTGTAGATGCTAGTGATGAGGCTGCAGGAGCAGTATTAATGCAAAGGAATGGGGGTGATGGGGTTGATCATCCAGTAGCTAACTTTTCTAAGAAATTTAAGAAGCACCAAAGAAACTATTCGACAATAGAGAAGGAATTGTTATCTCTTGTGTTAGCTTTAGAACATTTGATGTGTATGTTGGTACAACTCAAAAGCCACTTATGGTCTACACCGACCGTAATCCGTTAGTGTTTCTGAATAAGATGAAAAACAAAAACAGAAGGCTATTAAATTGGAATTTAATGTTACAAGAGTACAATATTTTAATAACTCTTATTAAAGGTAAAGATAATGTGATTGCTGATTGTCTATCTCGATGTTGAACGTACAATATAATTTTTTTATATGGAGTGATATTTTAACATTTGTAACACTCCTGTGTAATAATCTGTAAGTTGATATATGATAATACTATGTATACTGTGTATGTTGTCCTGCTGTGATGCAGGAGTTTTTGTTGGGACGTTGTTTAAGTTGTCTGTTACTCCGTTATGCTGTGTATTTGCTTTCATGACGCAGTTTTGTTTTAAAGTGGAGTTTTAATTCTTACTGTAAGGTACATTGTTGTTGTACCGGCAGTTTTGAAAATCGCTGCCAGTTATGTTTGATGTATCTTTGATTTAATTTTAAAGTCTAAGTATTGGAGAGTGAAGATTTACCGAAGTACGGAAACCCGAAGGATCGAGTAAAGTTGGTGTCGTCGGCGGTTTAATACAGGATTGACCTTACTGGATCTTCATTCCGGGAATAGTAACCTGCATCCGAGATAGCCCCTGCATTGTAAGAGCAGAAAGGGTTGGGCACAGTGTTATTTGTCAAGGAAAATGTCAGTTCCTTCAAGCCGTTTTTATTTCCTTCATCGTGAATCTTTCGGGCCAGGCATATTTCGGCTGGGATCAGCAGTAATGCTACATTGTCGAGGAATTCATTACTTCAGGAGAGTCTTTCCTAATTGACTGTATAAATCATTTGGACTTTTGCATTTATTGCTTTAAGAACTGTTCGAGTTGCCATATAGCAGTTAACTTCCGGTTAAGTTAGTAGTTTGTTTACTTTTCATTTTTATTGAGCAGAGTTTAAATAAATGTTTATTTGTTTATAAAAAACCTGTCTCCATTCCATATTCATTGTTGCCGTATCATAACAATATAAGACCTTGGTCAGATCCCACTTGGAGTACTGTGTTCAGTTCTGATCACCTCACTACAGGAAGGATATGGATACTATAGAGAGAGTGCAGAGGATGTTGGCTGAATTGGGAAGTGTGTCTTCTGAGAATAGGTTGAGTGAACTTGGCCTTTTCTCCTTGGAGTGATGGAGGAAGAGAGGTGACCTGACAGAGGTGTATAAGATGAAGAGAGGAATTGATTGTGTGGATAGTCAGAGGCTTTTTGCCAGGGCTGAAATGGCTAACAAGTGGGGGCATAACTTTAAGGTGCTTGGAAGTAGGTACAAAGGGGATGTCAGAGGTAAGTTTTCCACATAGAGAGTGGTGGGTGTGTGGAATGCACTGCCAGAGAAGGTGGTAGAGGTGGATACGATAGGGTATTTTAAGAGACTCTTCGATAGGTACATGGAGCTTAGAAAAATAGAGGGCTATGCGCTAGGGATATTCTAGGTAGTTTCTAGAGTAGGTTACATGGTCGGCACAACATTGTGGGCCGAAGGGCCTGTAACGTGCTGTAAGTTTCTATGTTCTTTGTTTTATGTAGATGACACCAAGATTGGGGGCTTGGTGGACAATGACGAAGGATATCAAAGCTTGTCAAGTGATCTAGACCAAAAGTAGTAACAGAATTGGGCCATTTGGCCCATTGAGTCTGCTTCGCCATTCTATAATGACTGATTTACTATCCCTCACAACCCCATTCTGCTGCCTTCATCCTATAACCTTTAATGCCCTGACTGATCAAGAACCTATCAACCTCTGCTTTAAGTATACCGATGTCTTAAGAACATAAGAAACAGGAATAGGAGCAGGCCTGCTCTCCCATTCAACCTGCCTGCCTTTTCCCCATAACCCTTACTAGGCAAAAATCCATCCAACCTTGTCTTCAATATATTTACTGAGCTAGCCTCCACTGCTTCATTAGATCCTTCTAGCAATGAAGGCCAACATCCCATTTGCCTTCTCGATAGCCTGCTGCACCTCCAAACCAACCTTCTGTGGTTCATGCACAAGCACTCCCAAGTCCCTCTGCACAGCAGCATGCTGTAAATTATTTTACCATTTGGATAATAATCTGCTCTTCCATTTTTCCTTCCAAAGTGGATGACCTTGCATTTACCAACATTGTACTCCATCTTCCAGACCCTTGCCCACTCACTTAATCAGCATAATTTGCTTTTCTGCTTAATTTAGTGTCATCAGCAAACTTAGATACACTCCACTGGGTCCCCTCTTCCAGATCGTTAATGTATATCATCAACAGTTGCAGGCCCACCACTCACCACTGAGAAACACCCATGTATCCCAACTCTCTGCTTTCTGTTAGTTAGCCAATCTTCTATCCATGTTAATACATCACCCCAACTCTATGCATCCTTATCTTATGGATAAGTCTTTTATGCGGCACCTTATCGAACGCCTTCTGACATCCAAGTAAATAACGTCCATCTATTCCCTCTATTCACTGTGCTCGTTATAATCTCCAGTACGCTTGTCAAACAGGACCTGCCATGCTGCATCTGCCTGATGGATCCATTTCTTTCCAGGTGCCTCGCTATATCTTCTTTAATGAATCATTTTCCTAAATACAGGTATTAAACTAACTGGCCTATAGTTACCTGCCTTTGCCTACATCGTTTTTTGAACTGTGGCGTGACATTCGCTGTCTTCCACTCCGCCGGGACCTGCCGAGGGTCCAGAGAATTTTGGTAAGCGTTCACCAAAGCCTCTACTATAACTCGGCTGCTATTTCTTTCAGTACCCTGGGATGCTCGATGTGGCAATGAATTTCCTATTCCTCGGCCTCTGGTTAAACACTTGAAGGGCTGAAGGGTTTGTTTCTCTGCTGTGGAGCTCTGTGACTCTGCTGAAACCTCAGCTAAGGACTGAAAGCTAAAATTAAACCGCCACCAGCATGTCATTACAGCTTATGCCATTAAAACACGTGTTCTGAAACATGCACTTGTCGGCCCAGTTTTCCCACCACAGCTGGACCTGAGTTTTGTTTAGGTTGGGGTCTGGCTTGTCGCCAGTAATGCTGGTAGACGCCCCTGTGGTCTCCCCTGTCCTCACGAACTGATTTGATCAGTCAGTAAACGTGCAGCCTGCCCACCCACACGGGGTGCAGCTCCCTCCTGGGACTGCGCTGCGTTCAATTGCTTGATGCAGTGCTTACTTCAAAGCGACAGCCCACCCTTCCTGCTGTCTGTGGGAACACAAAACTGTCCGTGCAATCACGACTGGAGGGACAACATTGACAATTGTTGTTTAACTGACATCTCTCGCAGTGGAACAGGATGGGTTTGATTTTTCGCAAGGCTAACCCTGTTTTCTCCCGATCGAAATGACAACCGTCTCCTGCTGTTACGTGAACATTGATTGGAGGAATCGTGGTTGTTACGGGTTGCCCTTTCCTTCCTCTCTCTAATGTAGCAACACAGGGCAGTTACAGAGATGGTGCAAGGGCAGGTAGAGGTGGCACAGTGCTGCCTCGTAACACCAGACTCCTGTCTCCCCCAGACCACTTGGGTGCTCAGCTCCCCGCCACATTGCAAAGACGTGCAGGCTGGTGGATAGATTGGCTGCTGTAAATTGCCCCCGGTGTGTAGGTGTATCTAGGAGGAGTTGCTAAGAATGTAGTGGGATTAATGGGATTGAATAGGTGATAGAGGGTTGGCACAGACTTGATGGGCCAAAGGGCCTGTTTGCATACTGTATTTCTCCCCAACTCTATGTTATGAGAAGACTGAGTGCAGGATTAATGGTCAATTACTTAAGAGCGTGGATAAACAAAGGGACCTTGGGGTTCAAATCCATACATCCCTCAAGGTCGCTGCACAGATTGATAGGGTAGTTAAGAAGGCCTATGGGATGCTAGGCTTCATTAACAGGGGGATTGAGTTCAAGAGTAGAGAGGTCATGTTGCAACTCTACAAATCTCTGGTGAGACCGCACTTAGAGTATTGTGTTCAATTCTGGTCACCTCATTATAGGAAGGATGAGGAAGGATGTGTAAGCTATGGAGAGTGTGCAGAGGAGATTTACCAGGATGTTGCCAGGTTTGGAGAACAAGTCATATGAAGCAAGGTTAGCAGAGCTGGGACTTTTCTCTTTGGAGCGTAGAAGAATGAGAGGGGACTTGATAGAGGTCTATGAGATTATGAGAGGCATATATAGGGTGGATAGTCAGTACCTGTTTCCCAGGGCACCAATAGCAAACACCAGAGGGCATATGTACAAAATTAAGGGAGGGAAGTTTAGGGGAGACATCAGGGGTAAGTTTTTTACACAGAGGGTTGTGAGTGCCTGGAATGACTTGCCAGGGATGGTGGTGGAGGCTAAAACATTAGGGGTATTTAAGAACCTCTTGGACAGGCACATGGATGAAAGAAAAATGGAGGGTTATGGGGTAGTGTGGGTTTAGTACTTTTTTAAAGGATTATATGGGTCAGCACAACATGGAGGGCTGAAGGGATTGTACTGTGCTGTAGTGTTCTATGGTTCTATGTTTCTATGGTTCTAAGAGGACATGTTCCTGTACTGAATGAGTAGTGTACAGGGCCTGGCTTGTGTTGGTGCTGCTGTACAGTGGCCATTCTGTCCATCCAGTTCAGCCTGTCCATTTGTGCATTTCCCGGAATCTGCTTTCCCGAACTGATACCCGACTCATGTTTCCTCAGGTACTTGTGGTAGAGGAGAAGGGCTGCAGCCCCTTGGGACCTCAGCTCTCTGTGTGGAGTTTGCACGTTCTCCTTGTGACCACGTGGAATCCCCTCCCACCTCCTTCTTGGTGCTCCCGTTTCTTTCCACATCCCAAGGATCTGCAGGCTGGTAGTTTAACTGGCTGCTGCCCTCAGTGTGTGGGTGAGGGGTCGAATGGGAGGACTTGAAGACAATGTGGGGTGCGTGGAGCTCGATGGTCGGTGTGACAGTACAAAGTTGTAGGGCTGTAGGGCCTGTTTCATACTATACCTCTCTAACTGTCTGGCAGATGAAATCCAATACTGAAGGATGTGGCACACTGTATCGGTGAACCAGAGATAGAAACCTGGGGTGCTGAAGGAGTTCAGCGGGTCAGGCTGCAGCAACGGAGAGAGACAGAGAGTCGGCGGTTTGGGTCGCGGCCCTTCACCTGGAATGAAGAAAATGAAGTCCTGATGAACGGTCTGGAACAGAAACGTTGATTGTACATTTTCCTCCACAGACGCAACTGTGTAATGATTTGAAGTTCAAAGCACATACTGTATATGTGTCCAACTTTGTGCTAAGTTTGCGAATGGAGGGCCTGTAGTTTGAGGAAATGGAGAGGCCACTGAAGGGTTTGGAGAGATTAGGAGAATGTACAGAGAAGTGGCAGTGGAATAACGGTGCTGGGGAGTGTATGGTCATGCACTCCGGTAAAGCATAGACTATTTTCTAAGTGGAAAGAAAATTCAAAAAACTGATGAGCAAAGGGACTTGGGAGTCCTTGTGCAGGATTCCCTAAAGGCTAACACGAGGAAATCTGCAGATGCTGGAAATTCAATCAACACACACAAAATGCTGGTGGAACGCAGCAGGCCAGGCAGCATCTATAGGGAGAAACACTGTCGACGTTTCGGGCCGAGACCCTTCGTCAGGACTAACTGAAAGGAAAGATAGTAAGAGATTTGAAAGTAGGAGGGGGAGGGGGAAATGCAAAATGATAGGAGAAGACCGGAGGGGGTGGGGTGAAGCTGAGAGCCGGAAAGGTGATTGGCAAAAGGGATACAGAGCTGGAGAAGGGAAAGGATCATGGGACGGGAGGCCGAGGGAGAAAGAAAGGGGGAGGGGAGCACCACAAATTTCCCTAAAGGCTAATTTGCAGGTTGAGTTGCTGGTGAGGAAGGCAGATGCGATGTTAGCATTCATTTCGAGAGGACTAGAATATAAAAAATGTAATGTTGAGGCTTTATAAAGCACTGTGAGACGGTGAGTATTGTGAGCAGTTTTGGGCCCCTTGTGGATGTGCTGACATGATGGAGGGTACAAGGAAGTTCACAAAAATGATTCGGGGATTCAAAGGGTTCTCATATGAGGAGTGTTTGGTGACTCTGAGCCTCTACTCACTGGAATTCAGAAGAATGAGGAGTTACCTCATTGAAACCTATCGAATGTTGAAAAGCCTTGATTGTGTGGGTGTGGAGGGGATGTTTCCTATGGTGGGAAAATGTTTCCTATGAAGACCCAGCCTCAGAATAGAGGGGTATCCTTTTAGAATGGAAATGAAAGGAAATTTCTTTAGCCAAAGGGTGGTGAATCTGTGGAATTTGTTGCTACAGGCGCTGTGGAGGCCAAGTCATTGGGTATATTTAAGGCAGAGGTTGATAGATTCTTGATTAGTCAGGGCAGGAAGGAATATGGGGAGAAGGCAGGAGATTGGAGCTGAGAGGGAAAATGGATCAGCCATGATGAAATGAGAGAGCAGACTCGATTGGCCAAATGGCCTAATTCTGCACCTGTATCTTATGGTCCTGTATGTCACCATAGACAACACTGAGGTTCATTTTCTTGTGGGCGTTCACAGTAACTGCAAGAAACACAAGAGAATCAATGAAAAATTGCTCCCAACAGGACAGACAATCACTGTGCAAATACAAACGAAAGAAAGAAAGGATCTAACAATACTAAATAAATAAAGAATAGCTATCGAGGACATGAGATGAAGAGTTCTTGGAAGTGAGTCCATGGGTTGTGGAAACAGTTTAGTGATGGGTTGAGTGAAGTTGTCCCCTCTGGTTTAAGAGCCTGCTGGTTCCTGAACCTGAGGCAAGGTAAGCGTTACACTGTAAACCAATTCCTGCGCCAGTCGTGGAGACAGAGGCAGGCTGTAAGGGACAGACTGGGAATATCTCTGGCAGCTCAGAGATAAGCCACCATGAGGTGACGTGGAGCAGCCCCAGCTCAGTATGTAGCCCCCTGGCCGAGGATATCCCTCACTCTGCTGTTCCTGTCAAAGCAAAGTTGTGTTTGACCAATTTCTTGGAGCCTCTGCTGTGACTAAAGTAGAATTGCTGGATCTACTATACACCCAGTGGCCACCTGATCAGTTGCACTATACACCAGCTTGTCAATGCAAATCTCTAATCAGTCAATCATGGGGCAGGAACTCAATGCATGACAGCTTGCAGGCGTGGTCACGAGGTTCAGTTGTTGTCAGACAGGAAGAAATGTCATCAGAGTGACTTTGACCTCGATGGAATGATTGTTGGTTCCAGACGGGGTGGTTTGAGTATCTCAGAAACTGCTGATCTGGGATTTTCACACACACCACTCTCTGGAGCTTACAGGTAATGGAACGAGAAACAAAAAAAATAAATCCGGTGAATGGTAGTTCTGTGGGTGAAAGTACGCTCCTAATGAGAGAGGTCAGAGGAGAACGGCCAGACTGGTTCAAGCTGACAGGAAGGTGACAGTAACTCAAATAACCACACGTTACAACAGTGGTGTGCAGAAGAGCATCTCTGAATGGACAACACGCCAAATCTGGATGTGGGTGGGCTACAGCAGCAGAAGACCAGGAAGGTACACTCAGTACCACTTTGTAGGATGCACCTAATAAAGTGGCCAGTCAGTGCACTTAGATCTCTGGAAGCTTTTTCACACGGCCAACTATTGAACCGTCTGTGCGTGTAATTCCAGTGAACACAGAACAATGCAGTAGCGTAGCTGTTAGCAAATGTTATCACAGCTTGTGGCGTCCGAGGTTGGA
Organism: Hemitrygon akajei; assembly: GCF_048418815.1. Lineage (NCBI taxonomy): Eukaryota > Metazoa > Chordata > Chondrichthyes > Myliobatiformes > Dasyatidae > Hemitrygon > Hemitrygon akajei. Next base: position 9,852,150 of record NC_133148.1, on the reverse strand, counting down.
GTTCAGTTCCGGCATAGTCTGTAAGGAGTTTGGATGTTTTCCCCGGAACTACTTGGGTTTCCTCTAAGTGACTCGGTTTCCTTCCGGTTAGCTGGCGAACAGGCCATTGTAAATTGTCCAGCAATTAGGCTAGGGTTAAATGGTTTGGTAGCTGGGCGGTGGGGCTGGCTGGGGTGGAAGGGCCTGTTCCGTGGCGTATCTCTAAATAAAGGGAACAGGCCCTTCGACCCACAATGTTATTCTGTGCTAGAAACACCAGATTCCTTTTCCCTGCACGTGGTTCTTGTTCTGCAGATATTCATGTGCCTACGTAAAGGTGTCTAAAATGTCTCTGTGTTATATAAACCCAGCACGACTCCTGCACTGTGTTCCAGGCTCCCATCACTCTGTGTAAACGACAAACCCTGCAATCTCCTGTGTTGTATATACACCCAGTACCACTCCTGCACTGTGTTCCAGGCTCCTGTCACTCTGTGTAAACGACAAACCCTGCAATCTCCTGTGTTGTATATACACCCAGTACCACTCCTGCACTGTGTTCCAGTCTCCTGTCACTCTGTGTAAACAACAAACCCTGCAATCTCCTGTGTTGTATATACACCCAGCACCACTCCTGCACTGTGTTCCAGTCTCCCGTCACTCTGTGTAAACGACAAACCCTCCACATCTCCTGTGTTGTATATACACCCAGCACCACTCCTGCACTGTGTTCCAGGCTCCTGTCACTCTGTGTAAACGACAAACCCTCCACATCTCCTGTGTTGTCTATACACCCAGTACCACTCCTGCACTGTGTTCCAGGCTCCTGTCACTCTGTGTAAACGACAAACCCTCCACATCTCCTGTGTTGTATATACACCCAGCACCACTCCTGCACTGTGTTCCAGGCTCCCGTCACTCTGTGTAAACGACAAACCCTCCACATCTCCTGTGTTGTATATACACCCAGTACCACTCCTGCACTGTGTTCCAGTCTCCCGTCACTCTGTGTAAACGACAAACCCTCCACATCTCCTGTGTTGTATATACACCCAGCACCACTCCTGCACTGTGTTCCAGGCTCCCGTCACTCTGTGTAAACAACAAACCCTCCACATCTCCTGTGTTGTATATACACCCAGTACAACTCCTGCACTGTGTTCCAGTCTCCCGTCACTCTGTGTAAACGACAAACCCTCCACATCTCCTGTGTTGTATATACACCCAGTACCACTCCTGCACTGTGTTCCAGGCTCCCGTCACTCTGTATAAACGACAAACCCCTCCACATCTCCTGTGTTGTCTATACACCCAGCACCACTCCTGCACTGTGTTCCAAGCTCCCGTCACTCTGTGTAAACGACAAACCCTGCAATCTCCTGTGTTGTATATACACCCAGTACCACTCCTGCACTGTGTTCCAGTCTCCCGTCACTCTGTGTAAACGACAAACCCTCCACATCTCCTGTGTTGTACATACACCCAGTACCACTCCTGCACTGTGTTCCAGGCTCCCGTCACTCTGTATAAACGACAAACCCTGCAATCTCCTGTGTTGTATATACACCCAGTACCACTCCTGCACTGTGTTCCAGGCTCCCGTCACTCTGTGTAAACGTCAAACCCTGCAATCTCCTGTGTTGTATATACACCCAGTACCACTCCTGCACTGTGTTCCAGGCTCCCGTCACTCTGTGTAAACGACAAACCCTGCAATCTCCTGTGTTGTATATACACCCAGTACCACTCCTGCACCGTGTTCCAGGCTCCCGTCACTCTGTGTAAACAACAAACCCTGCAATCTCCTGTGTTGTATATACACCCAGTACCACTCCTGCACTGTGTTCCAGGCTCCCGTCACTCTGTATAAACGACAAACCCTCCACATCTCCTGTGTTGTATATACACCCAGTACCACTCCTGCACTGTGTTCCAGTCTCCCGTCACTCTGTGTAAACGACAAACCCTCCACATCTCCTGTGTTGTATATACACCCAGTACCACTCCTGCACCGTGTTCCAGGCTCCTGTCACTCTGTGTAAACGACAAACCCTGCAATCTCCTGTGTTGTATATACACCCAGCACCACTCCTGCACTGTGTTCCAGGCTCCTGTCACTCTGTATAAACGACAAACCCTCCACATCTCCTGTGTTGTATATACACCCAGTACCACTCCTGCACTGTGTTCCAGGCTCCCGTCACTCTGTGTAAACGACAAACCCTCCACATCTCCTGTGTTGTATATACACCCAGTACCACTCCTGCACTGTGTTCCAGTCTCCCATCACTGTGTGTAAACGACAAACCCCTCCACATCTCCTGTGTTGTATATACACCCAGTACCACTCCTGCACTGTGTTCCAGGCTCCCGTCACTCTGTGTAAACGACAAACCCTGCAATCTCCTGTGTTGTATATACACCCAGTACCACTCCTGCACTGTGTTCCAGTCTCCCATCACTGTGTGTAAACGACAAACCCTCCACATCTCCTGTGTTGTATATACACCCAGTACCACTCCTGCACTGTGTTCCAGTCTCCCATCACTGTGTGTAAACGACAAACCCTCCACATCTCCTGTGTTGTATATACACCCAGTACCACTCCTGCACTGTGTTCCAGGCTCCTGTCACTCTGTGTAAACGACAAACCCTCCACATCTCCTGTGTTGTATATACACCCAGTACCACTCCTGCACTGTGTTCCAGTCTCCCGTCACTCTGTGTAAACGACAAACCCTCCACATCTCCTGTGTTGTATATACACCCAGTACCACTCCTGCACTGTGTTCCAGGCTCCCGTCACTCTGTGTAAACAACAAACCCTGCAATCTCCTGTGTTGTATATACACCCAGTACCACTCCTGCACTGTGTTCCAGGCTCCCGTCACTCTGTGTAAACAACAAACCCTGCAATCTCCTGTGTTGTATATACACCCAGTACCACTCCTGCACTGTGTTCCAGTCTCCCGTCACTCTGTGTAAACGACAAACCCCTCCACATCTCCTGTGTTGTATATACACCCAGTACCACTCCTGCACTGTGTTCCAGGCTCCCGTCACTCTGTGTAAACGACAAACCCTCCACATCTCCTGTGTTGTATATACACCCAGTACCACTCCTGCACTGTGTTCCAGGCTCCCGTCACTCTGTGTAAACAACAAACCCTGCAATCTCCTGTGTTGTACATACACCCAGTACCACTCCTGCACTGTGTTCCAGGCTCCCGTCACTCTGTGTAAACAACAAACCCTGCAATCTCCTGTGTTGTCTATACACCCAGTACCACTCCTGCACTGTGTTCCAGGCTCCCATCACTGTGTGTAAACGACAAACCCTCCACATCTCCTGTGTTGTCTATACACCCAGTACCACTCCTGCACTGTGTTCCAGGCTCCCATCACTGTGTGTAAACGACAAACCCTCCACATCTCCTGTGTTGTATATACACCCAGTACCACTCCTGCACCGTGTTCCAGGCTCCCGTCACTCTGTGTAAACGACAAACCCTGCAATCTCCTGTGTTGTATATACACCCAGTACCACTCCTGCACTGTGTTCCAGGCTCCCGTCACTCTGTGTAAACGACAAACCCTCCACATCTCCTGTGTTGTATATACACCCAGCACCACTCCTGCACTGTGTTCCAGGCTCCCGTCACTCTGTATAAACGACAAACCCCTCCACATCTCCTGTGTTGTCTATACACCCAGCACCACTCCTGCACTGTGTTCCAAGCTCCCGTCACTCTGTGTAAACGACAAACCCTGCAATCTCCTGTGTTGTATATACACCCAGTACCACTCCTGCACTGTGTTCCAGTCTCCCGTGACTCTGTGTAAACGACAAACCCTCCACATCTCCTGTGTTGTACATACACCCAGTACCACTCCTGCACTGTGTTCCAGGCTCCCGTCACTCTGTATAAACGACAAACCCTGCAATCTCCTGTGTTGTATATACACCCAGTACCACTCCTGCACTGTGTTCCAGGCTCCCGTCACTCTGTGTAAACGACAAACCCCTCCACATCTCCTGTGTTGTATATACACCCAGTACCACTCCTGCACTGTGTTCCAGTCTCCCGTCACTCTGTGTAAACGACAAACCCCTCCACATCTCCCGTGTTGTATATACACCCAGCACCACTCCTGCACTGTGTTCCAGGCTCCCGTCACTCTGTGTAAACGACAAACCCTCCACATCTCCTGTGTTGTATATACACCCAGTACCACTCCTGCACTGTGTTCCAGTCTCCCGTCACTCTGTGTAAACGACAAACCCCTCCACATCTCCCGTGTTGTATATACACCCAGCACCACTCCTGCACTGTGTTCCAGGCTCCCGTCACTCTGTGTAAACGTCAAACCCTGCAATCTCCTGTGTTGTATATACACCCAGTACCACTCCTGCACTGTGTTCCAGGCTCCCGTCACTCTGTGTAAACGACAAACCCTGCAATCTCCTGTGTTGTATATACACCCAGTACCACTCCTGCACCGTGTTCCAGGCTCCCGTCACTCTGTGTAAACAACAAACCCTGCAATCTCCTGTGTTGTATATACACCCAGTACCACTCCTGCACTGTGTTCCAGGCTCCCGTCACTCTGTATAAACGACAAACCCTCCACATCTCCTGTGTTGTATATACACCCAGTACGACTCCTGCACTGTGTTCCAGTCTCCCGTCACTCTGTGTAAACGACAAACCCTCCACATCTCCTGTGTTGTATATACACCCAGTACCACTCCTGCACCGTGTTCCAGGCTCCCGTCACTCTGTGTAAACGACAAACCCTGCAATCTCCTGTGTTGTATATACACCCAGCACCACTCCTGCACTGTGTTCCAGGCTCCTGTCACTCTGTATAAACGACAAACCCTCCACATCTCCTGTGTTGTATATACACCCAGTACCACTCCTGCACTGTGTTCCAGGCTCCCGTCACTCTGTGTAAACGACAAACCCTCCACATCTCCTGTGTTGTATATACACCCAGTACCACTCCTGCACTGTGTTCCAGTCTCCCATCACTGTGTGTAAACGACAAACCCTCCACATCTCCTGTGTTGTATATACACCCAGTACCACTCCTGCACTGTGTTCCAGGCTCCCGTCACTCTGTGTAAACGACAAACCCTGCAATCTCCTGTGTTGTATATACACCCAGTACCACTCCTGCACTGTGTTCCAGGCTCCCATCACTGTGTGTAAACGACAAACCCTCCACATCTCCTGTGTTGTATATACACCCAGTACCACTCCTGCACTGTGTTCCAGTCTCCCATCACTGTGTGTAAACGACAAACCCTCCACATCTCCTGTGTTGTATATACACCCAGTACCACTCCTGCACTGTGTTCCAGTCTCCCATCACTGTGTGTAAACGACAAACCCTCCACATCTCCTGTGTTGTATATACACCCAGTACCACTCCTGCACTGTGTTCCAGTCTCCCATCACTGTGTGTAAACGACAAACCCTCCACATCTCCTGTGTTGTATATACACCCAGTACCACTCCTGCACTGTGTTCCAGGCTCCTGTCACTCTGTGTAAACGACAAACCCTCCACATCTCCTGTGTTGTATATACACCCAGTACCACTCCTGCACTGTGTTCCAGTCTCCCGTCACTCTGTGTAAACGACAAACCCTCCACATCTCCCGTGTTGTATATACACCCAGCACCACTCCTGCACTGTGTTCCAGGCACCCATCACTCTGTGTAAACGACAAACCCTCCACATCTCCTGTGTTGTACATACACCCAGTACCACTCCTGCACTGTGTTCCAGGCTCCCGTCACTGTGTGTAAACGACAAACCCTCCACATCTCCCGTGTTGTATATACACCCAGTACCACTCCTGCACTGTGTTCCAGGCTCCCGTCACTCTGTGTAAACAACAAACCCTGCAATCTCCTGTGTTGTATATACACCCAGTACCACTCCTGCACTGTGTTCCAGGCTCCCGTCACTCTGTGTAAACAACAAACCCTCCACATCTCCTGTGTTGTATATACACACAGTACCACTCCTGCACTGTGTTCCAGGCTCCCGTCACTCTGTGTAAACGACAAACCCTCCACATCTCCTGTGTTGTATATACACCCAGTACCACTCCTGCACTGTGTTCCAGGCTCCCGTCACTCTGTGTAAACAACAAACCCTGCAATATCCTGTGTTGTACATACACCCAGTACCACTCCTGCACTGTGTTCCAGGCTCCCGTCACTCTGTGTAAACAACAAACCCTCCACATCTCCCGTGTTGTATATACACCCAGTACCACTCCTGCACTGTGTTCCAGGCTCCCGTCACTCTGTATAAACGACAAACCCTCCACATCTCCTGTGTTGTATATACACCCAGTACCACTCCTGCACTGTGTTCCAGGCTCCCGTCACTCTGTATAAACGACAAACCCTCCACATCTCCCGTGTTGTATATACACCCAGTACCACTCCTGCACTGTGTTCCAGGCTCCCTTCACTCTGTGTAAACGACAAACCCTGCAATCTCCTGTGTTGTATATACACCCAGTACCACTCCTGCACTGTGTTCCAGGCTCCCGTCACTCTGTGTAAACAACAAACCCTGCAATCTCCTGTGTTGTACATACACCCAGTACCACTCCTGCACTGTGTTCCAGGCTCCCGTCACTCTGTGTAAACAACAAACCCTCCACATCTCCTGTGTTGTATATACACCCAGTACCACTCCTGCACTGTGTTCCAGGCTCCCGTCACTCTGTGTAAACAACAAACCCTGCAATCTCCTGTGTTGTATATACACCCAGTACCACTCCTGCACTGAGTTCCAGGCTCCCGTCACTCTGTGTAAACAACAAACCCTGCAATCTCCTGTGTTGTATATACACCCAGTACCACTCCTGCACTGTGTTCCAGGCTCCCGTCACTCTGTGTAAACGACAAACCCTGCAATCTCCTGTGTTGTATATACACCCAGTACCACTCCTGCACTGTGTTCCAGGCTCCCGTCACTCTGTGTAAACGACAAACCCCTCCACATCTCCTGTGTTGTATATACACCCAGTACCACTCCTGCACTGTGTTCCAGGCTCCCGTCACTCTGTGTAAACAACAAACCCTGCAATCTCCTGTGTTGTATATACACCCAGTACCACTCCTGCACTGTGTTCCAGGCTCCCGTCACTCTGTGTAAACGACAAACCCCTCCACATCTCCTGTGTTGTATATACACCCAGTACCACTCCTGCACTGTGTTCCAGGCTCCCGTCACTCTGTGTAAACAACAAACCCTGCAATCTCCTGTGTTGTATATACACCCAGTACCACTCCTGCACTGTGTTCCAGGCTCCCGTCACTCTGTGTAAACGACAAACCCTGCAATCTCCTGTGTTGTATATACACCCAGCACCACTCCTGCACTGTGTTCCAGGCTCCCGTCACTCTGTGTAAACGACAAACCCTGCAATCTCCTGTGTTGTATATACACCCAGCACCACTCCTGCACTGTGTTCCAGGCTCCCATCACTCTGTGTAAACAACAAACCCTGCAATCTCCTGTGTTGTATATACACCCAGTACCACTCCTGCACTGTGTTCCAGGCTCCCATCACTCTGTGTAAACGACAAACCCCTCCACATCTCCTGTGTTGTATATACACCCAGTACCACTCCTGCACTGTGTTCCAGTCTCCCGTCACTCTGTGTAAACGACAAACCCCTCCACATCTCCCGTGTTGTATATACACCCAGCACCACTCCTGCACTGTGTTCCAGGCTCCCGTCACTCTGTGTAAACGACAAACCCTCCACATCTCCTGTGTTGTATATACACCCAGTACCACTCCTGCACTGTGTTCCAGTCTCCCGTCACTCTGTGTAAACGACAAACCCCTCCACATCTCCCGTGTTGTATATACACCCAGCACCACTCCTGCACTGTGTTCCAGGCTCCCGTCACTCTGTGTAAACAACAAACCCTGCAATCTCCTGTGTTGTATATACACCCAGTACCACTCCTGCACTGTGTTCCAGGCTCCCGTCACTCTGTGTAAACGACAAACCCTCCACATCTCCCGTGTTGTATACACACCCAGTACCACTGCTGCATTGTGTTCCAGGCTCCTGTCACTCTGTGTAAACAACAAACCCTCCACATCTCCTGTGTTGTACATACACCCAGTACCACTCCTGCACTGTGTTCCAGGCTCCCGTCACTCTGTATAAACGACAAACCCTCCACATCTCCCGTGTTGTATATACACCCAGTACCACTCCTGCACTGTGTTCCAGGCTCCGTTCACTCTGTGTAAACGACAAACCCTGCAATCTCCTGTGTTGTATATACACCCAGTACCACTCCTGCACTGTGTTCCAGGCTCCCATCACTCTGTGTAAACGACAAACCCCTCCACATCTCCTGTGTTGTATATACACCCAGTACCACTCCTGCACTGTGTTCCAGTCTCCCGTCACTCTGTGTAAACGACAAACCCCTCCACATCTCCCGTGTTGTATATACACCCAGCACCACTCCTGCACTGTGTTCCAGGCTCCCGTCACTCTGTGTAAACGACAAACCCTCCACATCTCCTGTGTTGTATATACACCCAGTACCACTCCTGCACTGTGTTCCAGTCTCCCGTCACTCTGTGTAAACGACAAACCCCTCCACATCTCCCGTGTTGTATATACACCCAGCACCACTCCTGCACTGTGTTCCAGGCTCCCGTCACTCTGTGTAAACAACAAACCCTGCAATCTCCTGTGTTGTATATACACCCAGTACCACTCCTGCACTGTGTTCCAGGCTCCCGTCACTCTGTGTAAACGACAAACCCTCCACATCTCCCGTGTTGTATACACACCCAGTACCACTGCTGCACTGTGTTCCAGGCTCCTGTCACTCTGTGTAAACAACAAACCCTCCACATCTCCTGTGTTGTACATACACCCAGTACCACTCCTGCACTGTGTTCCAGGCTCCCGTCACTCTGTATAAACGACAAACCCTCCACATCTCCCGTGTTGTATATACACCCAGTACCACTCCTGCACTGTGTTCCAGGCTCCGTTCACTCTGTGTAAACGACAAACCCTGCAATCTCCTGTGTTGTATATACACCCAGTACCACTCCTGCACTGTGTTCCAGGCTCCCGTCACTCTGTGTAAACAACAAACCCTGCAATCTCCTGTGTTGTACATACACCCAGTACCACTCCTGCACTGTGTTCCAGGCTCCCGTCACTCTGTGTAAACAACAAACCCTCCACATCTCCTGTGTTGTATATACACCCAGTACCACCCCTGCACTGTGTTCCAGGCTCCCGTCACTCTGTGTAAACAACAAACCCTGCAATCTCCTGTGTTGTATATACACCCAGTACCACTCCTGCACTGTGTTCCAGGCTCCCGTCACTCTGTGTAAACAACAAACCCTGCAATCTCCTGTGTTGTATATACACCCAGTACCACTCCTGCACTGTGTTCCAGGCTCCCGTCACTCTGTGTAAACGACAAACCCTGCAATCTCCTGTGTTGTATATACACCCAGTACCACTCCTGCACTGTGTTCCAGGCTCCCGTCACTCTGTGTAAACGACAAACCCCTCCACATCTCCTGTGTTGTATATACACCCAGTACCACTCCTGCACTGTGTTCCAGGCTCCCGTCACTCTGTGTAAACAACAAACCCTGCAATCTCCTGTGTTGTATATACACCCAGTACCACTCCTGCACTGTGTTCCAGGCTCCCGTCACTCTGTGTAAACGACAAACCCCTCCACATCTCCTGTGTTGTATATACACCCAGTACCACTCCTGCACTGTGTTCCAGGCTCCTGTCACTCTGTGTAAACGACAAACCCCTCCACATCTCCCGTGTTGTATATACACCCAGCACCACTCCTGCACTGTGTTCCAGGCTCCCGTCACTCTGTGTAAACAACAAACCCTGCAATCTCCTGTGTTGTATATACACCCAGTACCACTCCTGCACTGTGTTCCAGGCTCCCGTCACTCTGTGTAAACGACAAACCCTGCAATCTCCTGTGTTGTATATACACCCAGCACCACTCCTGCACTGTGTTCCAGGCTCCCGTCACTCTGTGTAAACGACAAACCCTGCAATCTCCTGTGTTGTATATACACCCAGCACCACTCCTGCACTGTGTTCCAGGCTCCCGTCACTCTGTGTAAACAACAAACCCTCCACATCTCCTGTGTTGTATATACACCCAGTACCACTCCTGCACTGTGTTCCAGGCTCCCGTCACTCTGTGTAAACGACAAACCCCTCCACATCTCCTGTGTTGTATATACACCCAGTACCACTCCTGCACTGTGTTCCAGTCTCCCGTCACTCTGTGTAAACGACAAACCCCTCCACATCTCCCGTGTTGTATATACACCCAGCACCACTCCTGCACTGTGTTCCAGGCTCCCGTCACTCTGTGTAAACGACAAACCCTCCACATCTCCTGTGTTGTATATACACCCAGTACCACTCCTGCACTGTGTTCCAGTCTCCCGTCACTCTGTGTAAACGACAAACCCCTCCACATCTCCCGTGTTGTATATACACCCAGCACCACTCCTGCACTGTGTTCCAGGCTCCCGTCACTCTGTGTAAACAACAAACCCTGCAATCTCCTGTGTTGTATATACACCCAGTACCACTCCTGCACTGTGTTCCAGGCTCCCGTCACTCTGTGTAAACGACAAACCCTCCACATCTCCCGTGTTGTATACACACCCAGTACCACTGCTGCACTGTGTTCCAGGCTCCTGTCACTCTGTGTAAACAACAAACCCTCCACATCTCCTGTGTTGTACATACACCCAGTACCACTCCTGCACTGTGTTCCAGGCTCCCGTCACTCTGTGTAAACAACAAACCCTCCACATCTCCTGTGTTGTATATACACCCAGTACCACTCCTGCACTGTGTTCCAGGCTCCTGTCACTCTGTGTAAACAACAAACCCTCCACATCTCCTGTGTTGTACATACACCCAGTACCACTCCTGCACTGTGTTCCAGGCTCCCGTCACTCTGTGTAAACGACAAACCCTCCACATCTCCTGTGTTGTATATTCACCCAGTACCACTCCTGCACTGTGTTCCAGGCTCCCGTCACTCTGTGTAAACGACAAACCCTCCACATCTCCCGTGTTGTATATACACCCAGTACCACTCCTGCACCGTGTTCCAGGCTCCCGTCACTCTGTGTAAACAACAAACCCTGCAATCTCCTGTGTTGTATATACACCCAGTACCACTCCTGCACTGTGTTCCAGGCTCCCGTCATTCTGTGTAAACGACAAACCCTCCACATCTCCTGTGTTGTATATACACCCAGTACCACTCCTGCACTGTGTTCCAGTCTCCCGTCACTCTGTGTAAACGACAAACCCCTCCACATCTCCTGTGTTGTCTATACACCCAGTACCACTCCTGCACCGTGTTCCAGGCTCCCGTCACTCTGTGTAAACGACAAACCCCTCCACATCTCCTGTGTTGTCTATACACCCAGTACCACTCCTGAACCGTGTTCCAGGCTCCCGTCACTCTGTGTAAACGACAAACCCTCCACATCTCCTGTGTTGTATATACACCCAGCACCACTCCTGCACTGTGTTCCAGTCTCCCGTCACTCTGTGTAAACGACAAACCCTCCACATCTCCTGTGTTGTATACACACCCAGCACCACTCCTGCACTGTGTTCCAGTCTCCCATCACTGTGTGTAAACGACAAACCCTGCAATCTCCTGTGTTGTATATACACCCAGTACCACTCCTGCACTGTGTTCCAGGCTCCCGTCACTCTGTGTAAACAACAAACCCTCCACATCTCCTGTGTTGTATATACACCCAGCACCACTCCTGCACTGTGTTCCAGTCTCCCGTCACTCTGTGTAAACGACAAACCCTGCAATCTCCTGTGTTGTATATACACCCAGTACCACTCCTGCACTGTGTTCCAGGCTCCCGTCACTCTGTGTAAACGACAAACCCTCCACATCTCCTGTGTTGTATATACACCCAGTACCACTCCTGCACTGTGTTCCAGGCTCCCATCACTCTGTGTAAACGACAAACCCTGCAATCTCCTGTGTTGTATATACACCCAGTACCACTCCTGCACTGTGTTCCAGTCTCCCGTCACTGTGTGTAAACGACAAACCCTCCACATCTCCTGTGTTGTATACACACCCAGCACCACTCCTGCACTGTGTTCCAGTCTCCCGTCACTCTGGGTAAACGACAAACCCTCCACATCTCCTGTGTTGTATATACACCCAGCACCACTCCTGCACTGTGTTCCAGGCTCCCGTCACTCTGTGTAAACGTCAAACCCTCCACATCTCCTGTGTTGTCTATACACCCAGCACCACTCCTGCACTGTGTTCCAGGCTCCTGTCACTCTGTGTAAACGACAAACCCTCCACATCTCCTGTGTTGTCTATACACCCAGCACCACTCCTGCACTGTGTTCCAGGCTCCCGTCACTCTGTGTAAACGACAAACCCTCCACATCTCCTTTGTTGTATATACACCCAGTACCACTCCTGCACTGTGTTCCCGTCTCCCGTCACTCTGTGTAAACGACAAACCCTCCACATCTCCCGTGTTGTAGATACACCCAGTACCACTCCTGCACTGTGTTCCAGTCTCCCGTCACTCTGTGTAAACGACAAACCCTCCACATCTCCTGTGTTGTCTATACACCCAGTACCACTCCTGCACTGTGTTCCAGGCTCCCGTCCCTATGTGTAAACGACAAACCCTCCACATCTCCTGTGTTGTATATACACCCAGTACCACTCCTGCACTGTGTTCCAGGCTCCCGTCACTCTGTGTAAACGACAAACCCTCCACATCTCCTGTGTTGTATATACACCCAGTACCACTCCTGCACTGTGTTCCAGGCTCCCGTCACTCTGTGTAAACGACAAACCCTCTACATCTCCTGTGTTGTATATACACCCAGTACCACTCCTGCACTGTGTTCCAGTCTCCCGTCACTCTGTGTAAACGACAAACCCTCCACATCTCCTGTGTTGTATATACACCCAGTACCACTCCTGCACTGTGTTCCAGTCTCCCGTCACTCTGTATAAACGACAAACCCTGCAATCTCCTGTGTTGTATATACACCCAGTACCACTCCTGCACTGTGTTCCAGGCTCCCGTCACTCTGTGTAAACGACAAACCCTCCACATCTCCTGTGTTGTATATACACCCAGTACCACTCCTGCACTGTGTTCCAGGCTCCCGTCACTCTGTGTAAACGACAAACCCTCCACATCTCCCGTGTTGTATATACACCCAGCACCACTCCTGCACTGTGTTCCAGGCTCCTGTCACTCTGTATAAACGACAAACCCTCCACATCTCCTGTGTTGTATATACACCCAGTACCACTCCTGCACTGTGTTCCAGGCTCCCGTCACTCTGTATAAACGACAAACCCTCCACATCTCCTGTGTTGTATATACACCCAGTACCACTCCTGCACTGTGTTCCAGTCTCCCGTCACTGTGTAAACGACAAACCCTCCACATCTCCTGTGTTGTATATACACCCAGTACCACTCCTGCACTGTGTTCCAGGCTCCCGTCACTCTGTGTAAACGACAAACCCTCCACATCTCCTGTGTTGTATATACACCCAGTACCACTCCTGCACTGTGTTCCAGGCTCCCATCACTGTGTGTAAACGAGAAACCCTCCACATCTCCTGTGTTGTCTATACACCCAGTACCACTCCTGCACTGTGTTCCAGGCTCCCATCACTGTGTGTAAACGACAAACCCTCCACATCTCCTGTGTTGTCTATACACCCAGTACCACTCCTGCACTGTGTTCCAGGCTCCCATCACTGTGTGTAAACGACAAACCCTCCACATCTCCTGTGTTGTATATACACCCAGTACCACTCCTGCACTGTGTTCCAGGCTCCTGTCACTCTGTATAAACGACAAACCCTCCACATCTCCCGTGTTGTATATACACCCAGCACCACTCCTGCACTGTGTTCCAGGCTCCTGTCACTCTGTATAAACGACAAACCCTCCACATCTCCTGTGTTGTATATACACCCAGTACCACTCCTGCACTGTGTTCCAGGCTCCCGTCACTCTGTATAAACGACAAACCCTCCACATCTCCTGTGTTGTATATACACCCAGTACCACTCCTGCACTGTGTTCCAGTCTCCCGTCACTGTGTAAACGACAAACCCTCCACATCTGCTGTGTTGTATATACACCCAGTACCACTCCTGCACTGTGTTCCAGGCTCCCGTCACTCTGTGTAAACGACAAACCCTCCACATCTCCTGTGTTGTATATACACCCAGTACCACTCCTGCACTGTGTTCCAGGCTCCCATCACTGTGTGTAAACGAGAAACCCTCCACATCTCCTGTGTTGTCTATACACCCAGTACCACTCCTGCACTGTGTTCCAGGCTCCCATCACTGTGTGTAAACGACAAACCCTCCACATCTCCTGTGTTGTCTATACACCCAGTACCACTCCTGCACTGTGTTCCAGGCTCCCATCACTGTGTGTAAACGACAAACCCTCCACATCTCCTGTGTTGTATATACACCCAGTACCACTCCTGCACTGTGTTCCAGGCTCCTGTCACTCTGTATAAACGACAAACCCTGCAATCTCCTGTGTTGTATATACACCCAGAACCACTCCTGCACCGTGTTCCAGGCTCCCGTCACTCTGTGTAAACGACAAACCCTGCAATCTCCTGTGTTGTATATACACCCAGTACCACTCCTGCACTGTGTTCCAGGCTCCTGTCACTCTGTGTAAACGACAAACCCTCCACATCTCCTGTGTTGTCTATACACCCAGCACCACTCCTGCACTGTGTTCCAGGCTCCCATCACTGTGTGTAAACGACAAACCCTCCACATCTCCTGTGTTGTATACACACCCAGCACCACTCCTGCACTGTGTTCCAGTCTCCCATCACTGTGTGTAAACGACAAACCCTGCAATCTCCTGTGTTGTATATACACCCAGTACCACTCCTGCACTGTGTTCCAGGCTCCCGTCACTCTGTGTAAACAACAAACCCTCCACATCTCCTGTGTTGTATATACACCCAGCACCACTCCTGCACTGTGTTCCAGTCTCCCGTCACTCTGTGTAAACGACAAACCCTGCAATCTCCTGTGTTGTATATACACCCAGTACCACTCCTGCACTGTGTTCCAGGCTCCCATCACTGTGTGTAAACGAGAAACCCTCCACATCTCCTGTGTTGTCTATACACCCAGTACCACTCCTGCACTGTGTTCCAGGCTCCCATCACTGTGTGTAAACGACAAACCCTCCACATCTCCTGTGTTGTCTATACACCCAGTACCACTCCTGCACTGTGTTCCAGGCTCCCATCACTGTGTGTAAACGACAAACCCTCCACATCTCCTGTGTTGTATATACACCCAGTACCACTCCTGCACTGTGTTCCAGGCTCCTGTCACTCTGTATAAACGACAAACCCTGCAATCTCCTGTGTTGTATATACACCCAGTACCACTCCTGCACCGTGTTCCAGGCTCCCGTCACTCTGTGTAAACGACAAACCCTGCAATCTCCTGTGTTGTATATACACCCAGTACCACTCCTGCACTGTGTTCCAGGCTCCTGTCACTCTGTGTAAACGACAAACCCTCCACATCTCCTGTGTTGTCTATACACCCAGCACCACTCCTGCACTGTGTTCCAGGCTCCCATCACTGTGTGTAAACGACAAACCCTCCACATCTCCTGTGTTGTATACACACCCAGCACCACTCCTGCACTGTGTTCCAGTCTCCCATCACTGTGTGTAAACGACAAACCCTGCAATCTCCTGTGTTGTATATACACCCAGTACCACTCCTGCACTGTGTTCCAGGCTCCCGTCACTCTGTGTAAACAACAAACCCTCCACATCTCCTGTGTTGTATATACACCCAGCACCACTCCTGCACTGTGTTCCAGTCTCCCGTCACTCTGTGTAAACGACAAACCCTGCAATCTCCTGTGTTGTATATACACCCAGTACCACTCCTGCACTGTGTTCCAGGCTCCCGTCACTCTGTGTAAACGACAAACCCTCCACATCTCCTGTGTTGTATATACACCCAGTACCACTCCTGCACTGTGTTCCAGGCTCCCATCACTCTGTGTAAACGACAAACCCTGCAATCTCCTGTGTTGTATATACACCCAGTACCACTCCTGCACTGTGTTCCAGTCTCCCGTCACTGTGTGTAAACGACAAACCCTCCACATCTCCTGTGTTGTATACACACCCAGCACCACTCCTGCACTGTGTTCCAGTCTCCCGTCACTCTGGGTAAACGACAAACCCTCCACATCTCCTGTGTTGTATATACACCCAGCACCACTCCTGCACTGTGTTCCAGGCTCCCGTCACTCTGTGTAAACGTCAAACCCTCCACATCTCCTGTGTTGTCTATACACCCAGCACCACTCCTGCACTGTGTTCCAGGCTCCTGTCACTCTGTGTAAACGACAAACCCTCCACATCTCCTGTGTTGTCTATACACCCAGCACCACTCCTGCACTGTGTTCCAGGCTCCCGTCACTCTGTGTAAACGACAAACCCTCCACATCTCCTTTGTTGTATATACACCCAGTACCACTCCTGCACTGTGTTCCCGTCTCCCGTCACTCTGTGTAAACGACAAACCCTCCACATCTCCCGTGTTGTAGATACACCCAGTACCACTCCTGCACTGTGTTCCAGTCTCCCGTCACTCTGTGTAAACGACAAACCCTCCACATCTCCTGTGTTGTCTATACACCCAGTACCACTCCTGCACTGTGTTCCAGGCTCCCGTCCCTATGTGTAAACGACAAACCCTCCACATCTCCTGTGTTGTATATACACCCAGTACCACTCCTGCACTGTGTTCCAGGCTCCCGTCACTCTGTGTAAACGACAAACCCTCCACATCTCCTGTGTTGTATATACACCCAGTACCACTCCTGCACTGTGTTCCAGGCTCCCGTCACTCTGTGTAAACGACAAACCCTCTACATCTCCTGTGTTGTATATACACCCAGTACCACTCCTGCACTGTGTTCCAGTCTCCCGTCACTCTGTGTAAACGACAAACCCTCCACATCTCCTGTGTTGTATATACACCCAGTACCACTCCTGCACTGTGTTCCAGTCTCCCGTCACTCTGTATAAACGACAAACCCTGCAATCTCCTGTGTTGTATATACACCCAGTACCACTCCTGCACTGTGTTCCAGGCTCCCGTCACTCTGTGTAAACGACAAACCCTCCACATCTCCTGTGTTGTATATACACCCAGTACCACTCCTGCACTGTGTTCCAGGCTCCCGTCACTCTGTGTAAACGACAAACCCTCCACATCTCCCGTGTTGTATATACACCCAGCACCACTCCTGCACTGTGTTCCAGGCTCCTGTCACTCTGTATAAACGACAAACCCTCCACATCTCCTGTGTTGTATATACACCCAGTACCACTCCTGCACTGTGTTCCAGGCTCCCGTCACTCTGTATAAACGACAAACCCTCCACATCTCCTGTGTTGTATATACACCCAGTACCACTCCTGCACTGTGTTCCAGTCTCCCGTCACTGTGTAAACGACAAACCCTCCACATCTCCTGTGTTGTATATACACCCAGTACCACTCCTGCACTGTGTTCCAGGCTCCCGTCACTCTGTGTAAACGACAAACCCTCCACATCTCCTGTGTTGTATATACACCCAGTACCACTCCTGCACTGTGTTCCAGGCTCCCATCACTGTGTGTAAACGAGAAACCCTCCACATCTCCTGTGTTGTCTATACACCCAGTACCACTCCTGCACTGTGTTCCAGGCTCCCATCACTGTGTGTAAACGACAAACCCTCCACATCTCCTGTGTTGTCTATACACCCAGTACCACTCCTGCACTGTGTTCCAGGCTCCCATCACTGTGTGTAAACGACAAACCCTCCACATCTCCTGTGTTGTATATACACCCAGTACCACTCCTGCACTGTGTTCCAGTCTCCCGTCACTGTGTATAAACGACAAACCCTCCACATCTCCCGTGTTGTATATACACCCAGCACCACTCCTGCACTGTGTTCCAGGCTCCTGTCACTCTGTATAAACGACAAACCCTCCACATCTCCTGTGTTGTGTATACACCCAGTACCACTCCTGCACTGTGTTCCAGGCTCCCGTCACTCTGTATAAACGACAAACCCACCACATCTCCTGTGTTGTATATACACCCAGTACCACTCCTGCACTGTGTTCCAGTCTCCCGTCACTGTGTAAACGACAAACCCTCCACATCTCCTGTGTTGTATATACACCCAGTACCACTCCTGCACTGTGTTCCAGGCTCCCGTCACTCTGTGTAAACGACAAACCCTCCACATCTCCTGTGTTGTATATACACCCAGTACCACTCCTGCACGGTGTTCCAGGCTCCCATCACTGTGTGTAAACGAGAAACCCTCCACATCTCCTGTGTTGTCTATACACCCAGTACCACTCCTGCACTGTGTTCCAGGCTCCCATCACTGTGTGTAAACGACAAACCCTCCACATCTCCTGTGTTGTCTATACACCCAGTACCACTCCTGCACTGTGTTCCAGGCTCCCATCACTGTGTGTAAACGACAAACCCTCCACATCTCCTGTGTTGTATATACACCCAGTACCACTCCTGCACTGTGTTCCAGGCTCCTGTCACTCTGTATAAACGACAAACCCTGCAATCTCCTGTGTTGTATATACACCCAGAACCACTCCTGCACCGTGTTCCAGGCTCCCGTCACTCTGTGTAAACGACAAACCCTGCAATCTCCTGTGTTGTATATACACCCAGTACCACTCCTGCACTGTGTTCCAGGCTCCTGTCACTCTGTGTAAACGACAAACCCTCCACATCTCCTGTGTTGTCTATACACCCAGCACCACTCCTGCACTGTGTTCCAGGCTCCCATCACTGTGTGTAAACGACAAACCCTCCACATCTCCTGTGTTGTATACACACCCAGCACCACTCCTGCACTGTGTTCCAGTCTCCCATCACTGTGTGTAAACGACAAACCCTGCAATCTCCTGTGTTGTATATACACCCAGTACCACTCCTGCACTGTGTTCCAGGCTCCCGTCACTCTGTGTAAACAACAAACCCTCCACATCTCCTGTGTTGTATATACACCCAGCACCACTCCTGCACTGTGTTCCAGTCTCCCGTCACTCTGTGTAAACGACAAACCCTGCAATCTCCTGTGTTGTATATACACCCAGTACCACTCCTGCACTGTGTTCCAGGCTCCCGTCACTCTGTGTAAACGACAAACCTTCCACATCTCCTGTGTTGTATATACACCCAGTACCACTCCTGCACTGTGTTCCAGGCTCCCATCACTCTGTGTAAACGACAAACCCTGCAATCTCCTGTGTTGTATATACACCCAGTACCACTCCTGCACTGTGTTCCAGTCTCCCGTCACTGTGTGTAAACGACAAACCCTCCACATCTCCTGTGTTGTATACACACCCAGCACCACTCCTGCACTGTGTTCCAGTCTCCCGTCACTCTGGGTAAACGACAAACCCTCCACATCTCCTGTGTTGTATATACACCCAGCACCACTCCTGCACTGTGTTCCAGGCTCCCGTCACTCTGTGTAAACGTCAAACCCTCCACATCTCCTGTGTTGTCTATACACCCAGCACCACTCCTGCACTGTGTTCCAGGCTCCTGTCACTCTGTGTAAACGACAAACCCTCCACATCTCCTGTGTTGTCTATACACCCAGCACCACTCCTGCACTGTGTTCCAGGCTCCCGTCACTCTGTGTAAACGACAAACCCTCCACATCTCCTTTGTTGTATATACACCCAGTACCACTCCTGCACTGTGTTCCCGTCTCCCGTCACTCTGTGTAAACGACAAACCCTCCACATCTCCCGTGTTGTAGATACACCCAGTACCACTCCTGCACTGTGTTCCAGTCTCCCGTCACTCTGTGTAAACGACAAACCCTCCACATCTCCCGTGTTGTATATTCACCCAGTACCACTCCTGCACTGTGTTCCAGGCTCCCGTCACTCTGTGTAAACAACAAACCCTGCAATCTCCTGTGTTGTATATACACCCAGTACCACTCCTGCACTGTGTTCCAGGCTCCTGTCACTCTGTGTAAACCACAAACCCTCCACATCTCCCGTGTTGTATATACACCCAGCACCACTCCTGCACTGTGTTCCAGGCTCCCGTCACTCTGTATAAACGACAAACCCTGCAATCTCCTGTGTTGTACATACACCC
Organism: Hemitrygon akajei; assembly: GCF_048418815.1. Lineage (NCBI taxonomy): Eukaryota > Metazoa > Chordata > Chondrichthyes > Myliobatiformes > Dasyatidae > Hemitrygon > Hemitrygon akajei. The sequence goes on along the minus strand of NC_133148.1, from coordinate 9,831,818 downwards.
AGTACCACTCCTGCACTGTGTTCCAGGCTCCCGTCACTCTGTGTAAACGACAAACCCTCCACATCTCCTGTGTTGTATATACACCCAGTACCACTCCTGCACTGTGTTCCAGGCTCCCGTCACTCTGTATAAACGACAAACCCTCCACTTCTCCTGTGTTGTATATACACCCAGTACCACTCCTGCACTGTGTTCCAGTCTCCCGTCACTCTGTGTAAACGACAAACCCTCCACAACTCCTGTGTTGTCTATACACCCAGCACCACTCCTGCACTGTGTTCCAGGCTCCTGTCACTCTGTGTAAACGACAAACCCTCCACATCTCCTGTGTTGTCTATACACCCAGTACCACTCCTGCACTGTGTTCCAGGCTCCCGTCCCTATGTGTAAACGACAAACCCTCCACATCTCCTGTGTTGTATATACACCCAGTACCACTCCTGCACTGTGTTCCAGGCTCCCGTCACTCTGTGTAAACGACAAACCCTCCACATCTCCTGTGTTGTATATACACCCAGTACCACTCCTGCACTGTGTTCCAGTCTCCCGTCACTCTGTGTAAACGACAAACCCTCCACATCTCCTGTGTTGTATATACACCCAGTACCACTCCTGCACTGTGTTCCAGTCTCCCGTCACTCTGTATAAACGACAAACCCTGCAATCTCCTGTGTTGTATATACACCCAGTACCACTCCTGCACTGTGTTCCAGGCTCCCGTCACTCTGTGTAAACGACAAACCCTCCACATCTCCTGTGTTGTATATACACCCAGTACCACTCCTGCACTGTGTTCCAGGCTCCCGTCACTCTGTGTAAACGACAAACCCCTCCACATCTCCCGTGTTGTATATACACCCAGTACCACTGCTGCACTGTGTTCCAGGCTCCCGTCACTCTGTGTAAACGACAAACCCTCCACATCTCCTGTGTTGTATATACACCCAGTACTACTCCTGCACTGTGTTCCAGGCTCCTGTCACTCTGTGTAAACGACAAACCCTCCACATCTCCCGTGTTGTATATACACCCAGCACCACTCCTGCACTGTGTTCCAGGCTCCTGTCACTCTGTATAAACGACAAACCCTCCACATCTCCTGTGTTGTATATACACCCAGTACCACTCCTGCACTGTGTTCCAGGCTCCCGTCACTCTGTATAAACGACAAACCCTCCACATCTCCTGTGTTGTATATACACCCAGTACCACTCCTGCACTGTGTTCCAGTCTCCCGTCACTGTGTAAACGACAAACCCTCCACATCTCCTGTGTTGTATATACACCCAGTACCACTCCTGCACTGTGTTCCAGGCTCCCGTCACTCTGTGTAAACGACAAACCCTCCACATCTCCTGTGTTGTATATACACCCAGTACCACTCCTGCACTGTGTTCCAGGCTCCCATCACTGTGTGTAAACGAGAAACCCTCCACATCTCCTGTGTTGTATATACACCCAGTACCACTCCTGCACTGTGTTCCAGGCTCCCATCACTGTGTGTAAACGACAAACCCTCCACATCTCCTGTGTTGTCTATACACCCAGTACCACTCCTGCACTGTGTTCCAGGCTCCCGTCACTCTGTATAAACGACAAACCCTCCACATCTCCTGTGTTGTATATACACCCAGTACCACTCCTGCACTGTGTTCCAGGCTCCTGTCACTCTGTATAAACGACAAACCCTGCAATCTCCTGTGTTGTATATACACCCAGTACCACTCCTGCACCGTGTTCCAGGCTCCCGTCACTCTGTGTAAACGACAAACCCTGCAATCTCCTGTGTTGTATATACACCCAGTACCACTCCTGCACTGTGTTCCAGGCTCCTGTCACTCTGTGTAAACGACAAACCCTCCACATCTCCTGTGTTGTATACACACCCAGCACCACTCCTGCACTGTGTTCCAGTCTCCCATCACTCTGTGTAAACGACAAACCCTGCAATCTCCTGTGTTGTATATACACCCAGTACCACTCCTGCACTGTGTTCCAGGCTCCCGTCACTCTGTGTAAACAACAAACCCTCCACATCTCCTGTGTTGTATATACACCCAGCACCACTCCTGCACTGTGTTCCAGTCTCCCGTCACTCTGTGTAAACGACAAACCCTGCAATCTCCTGTGTTGTATATACACCCAGTACCACTCCTGCACTGTGTTCCAGGCTCCCGTCACTCTGTGTAAACGACAAACCCTCCACATCTCCTGTGTTGTATATACACCCAGTACCACTCCTGCACTGTGTTCCAGGCTCCCATCACTCTGTGTAAACGACAAACCCTGCAATCTCCTGTGTTGTATATACACCCAGTACCACTCCTGCACTGTGTTCCAGGCTCCCGTCACTGTGTGTAAACGACAAACCCCTCCACATCTCCTGTGTTGTATATACACCCAGTACCACTCCTGCACTGTGTTCCAGGCTCCCGTCACTCTGTGTAAACGTCAAACCCTCCACATCTCCTGTGTTGTCTATACACCCAGCACCACTCCTGCACTGTGTTCCAGGCTCCTGTCACTCTGTGTAAACGACAAACCCTCCACATCTCCTGTGTTGTCTATACACCCAGCACCACTCCTGCACTGTGTTCCAGGCTCCCGTCACTCTGTGTAAACGACAAACCCTCCACATCTCCTTTGTTGTATATACACCCAGTACCACTCCTGCACTGTGTTCCCGTCTCCCGTCACTCTGTGTAAACGACAAACCCTCCACATCTCCCGTGTTGTAGATACACCCAGTACCACTCCTGCACTGTGTTCCAGTCTCCCGTCACTCTGTGTAAACGACAAACCCTCCACATCTCCCGTGTTGTATATTCACCCAGTACCACTCCTGCACTGTGTTCCAGGCTCCTGTCACTCTGTGTAAACCACAAACCCTCCACATCTCCCGTGTTGTATATACACCCAGCACCACTCCTGCACTGTGTTCCAGGCTCCCGTCACTCTGTATAAACGACAAACCCTGCAATCTCCTGTGTTGTACATACACCCAGTACCACTCCTGCACTGTGTTCCAGGCTCCCGTCACTCTGTGTAAACGACAAACCCTCCACATCTCCTGTGTTGTATATACACCCAGTACCACTCCTGCACTGTGTTCCAGGCTCCCGTCACTCTGTATAAACGACAAACCCTCCACATCTCCTGTGTTGTATATACACCCAGTACCACTCCTGCACTGTGTTCCAGTCTCCCGTCACTCTGTGTAAACGACAAACCCTCCACATCTCCTGTGTTGTCTATACACCCAGCACCACTCCTGCACTGTGTTCCAGGCTCCTGTCACTCTGTGTAAACGACAAACCCTCCACATCTCCTGTGTTGTCTATACACCCAGTACCACTCCTGCACTGTGTTCCAGGCTCCCGTCCCTATGTGTAAACGACAAACCCTCCACATCTCCTGTGTTGTATATACACCCAGTACCACTCCTGCACTGTGTTCCAGGCTCCCGTCACTCTGTGTAAACGACAAACCCTCCACATCTCCTGTGTTGTATATACACCCAGTACCACTCCTGCACTGTGTTCCAGGCTCCCGTCACTCTGTGTAAACGACAAACCCTCCACATCTCCTGTGTTGTATATACACCCAGTACCACTCCTGCACTGTGTTCCAGTCTCCCGTCACTCTGTGTAAACGACAAACCCTCCACATCTCCTGTGTTGTATATACACCCAGTACCACTCCTGCACTGTGTTCCAGTCTCCCGTCACTCTGTATAAACGACAAACCCTGCAATCTCCTGTGTTGTATATACACCCAGTACCACTCCTGCACTGTGTTCCAGTCTCCCGTCACTCTGTGTAAACGACAAACCCTCCACATCTCCTGTGTTGTATATACACCCAGTACCACTCCTGCACTGTGTTCCAGGCTCCTGTCACTCTGTGTAAACGACAAACCCTCCACATCTCCCGTGTTGTATATACACCCAGTACCACTCCTGCACTGTGTTCCAGGCTCCTGTCACTCTGTATAAACGACAAACCCTCCACATCTCCTGTGTTGTATATACACCCAGTACCACTCCTGCACTGTGTTCCAGGCTCCCGTCACTCTGTATAAACGACAAACCCTCCACATCTCCTGTGTTGTATATACACCCAGTACCACTCCTGCACTGTGTTCCAGTCTCCCGTCACTGTGTAAACGACAAACCCTCCACATCTCCTGTGTTGTATATACACCCAGTACCACTCCTGCACTGTGTTCCAGGCTCCCGTCACTCTGTGTAAACGACAAACCCTCCACATCTCCTGTGTTGTATATACACCCAGTACCACTCCTGCACTGTGTTCCAGGCTCCCGTCACTCTGTATAAACGACAAACCCTCCACATCTCCTGTGTTGTATATACAACCAGTACCACTCCTGCACTGTGTTCCAGGCTCCCGTCACTCTGTATAAACGACAAACCCTCCACATCTCCTGTGTTGTATATACAACCAGTACCACTCCTGCACTGTGTTCCAGGCTCCCGTCACTGTGTAAACGACAAACCCTCCACATCTCCTTTGTTGTATATACACCCAGCACCACTCCTGCACTGTGTTCCAGGCTCCTGTCACTCTGTATAAACGAAAAACCCTGCAATCTCCTGTGTTGTATATACACCCTGTACCACTCCTGCACTGTGTTTGAGGCTCCCGTCACTCTGTGTAAACGACAAACCCGCCACATCTCCTGTGTTGTATATACACCCAGTACCACTCCTGCACTGTGTTTGAGGCTCTCGTCACTCTGTGTAAACGACAAACCCTCCACATCTCCTGTGTTGTATATACACCCTGTACCCCTCCTGCACTGTGTTCCAGGCTCCCGTCACTCTGCGTAAACGACAAACCCTCCACATCTCCTGTGTTGTATATACACCCAGTACCACTCCTGCACTGTGTTCCAGGCTCCCGTCACTCTGTATAAACGACAAACCCTCCACATCTCCTGTGTTGTATATACACCCAGTACCACTCCTGCACTGTGTTCCAGTCTCCCGTCACTCTGTGTAAACGACAAACCCTCCACATCTCCTGTGTTGTCTATACACCCAGCACCACTCCTGCACTGTGTTCCAGGCTCCTGTCACTCTGTGTAAACGACAAACCCTCCACATCTCCTGTGTTGTCTATACACCCAGTACCACTCCTGCACTGTGTTCCAGGCTCCCGTCCCTATGTGTAAACGACAAACCCTCCACATCTCCTGTGTTGTATATACACCCAGTACCACTCCTGCACTGTGTTCCAGGCTCCCGTCACTCTGTGTAAACGACAAACCCTCCACATCTCCTGTGTTGTATATACACCCAGTACCACTCCTGCACTGTGTTCCAGTCTCCCGTCACTCTGTGTAAACGACAAACCCTCCACATCTCCTGTGTTGTATATACACCCAGTACCACTCCTGCACTGTGTTCCAGTCTCCCGTCACTCTGTATAAACGACAAACCCTGCAATCTCCTGTGTTGTATATACACCCAGTACCACTCCTGCACTGTGTTCCAGGCTCCCGTCACTCTGTGTAAACGACAAACCCTCCACATCTCCTGTGTTGTATATACACCCAGTACCACTCCTGCACTGTGTTCCAGGCTCCCGTCACTCTGTGTAAACGACAAACCCCTCCACATCTCCCGTGTTGTATATACACCCAGTACCACTGCTGCACTGTGTTCCAGGCTCCCGTCACTCTGTGTAAACGACAAACCCTCCACATCTCCTGTGTTGTATATACACCCAGTACTACTCCTGCACTGTGTTCCAGGCTCCTGTCACTCTGTGTAAACGACAAACCCTCCACATCTCCCGTGTTGTATATACACCCAGCACCACTCCTGCACTGTGTTCCAGGCTCCTGTCACTCTGTATAAACGACAAACCCTCCACATCTCCTGTGTTGTGTATACACCCAGTACCACTCCTGCACTGTGTTCCAGGCTCCCGTCACTCTGTATAAACGACAAACCCACCACATCTCCTGTGTTGTATATACACCCAGTACCACTCCTGCACTGTGTTCCAGTCTCCCGTCACTGTGTAAACGACAAACCCTCCACATCTCCTGTGTTGTATATACACCCAGTACCACTCCTGCACTGTGTTCCAGGCTCCCGTCACTCTGTGTAAACGACAAACCCTCCACATCTCCTGTGTTGTATATACACCCAGTGCCACTCCTGCACTGTGTTCCAGGCTCCCATCACTGTGTGTAAACGAGAAACCCTCCACATCTCCTGTGTTGTCTATACACCCAGTACCACTCCTGCACTGTGTTCCAGGCTCCCATCACTGTGTGTAAACGACAAACCCTCCACATCTCCTGTGTTGTCTATACACCCAGTACCACTCCTGCACTGTGTTCCAGGCTCCCATCACTGTGTGTAAACGACAAACCCTCCACATCTCCTGTGTTGTATATACACCCAGTACCACTCCTGCACTGTGTTCCAGGCTCCTGTCACTCTGTATAAACGACAAACCCTGCAATCTCCTGTGTTGTATATACACCCAGAACCACTCCTGCACCGTGTTCCAGGCTCCCGTCACTCTGTGTAAACGACAAACCCTGCAATCTCCTGTGTTGTATATACACCCAGTACCACTCCTGCACTGTGTTCCAGGCTCCTGTCACTCTGTGTAAACGACAAACCCTCCACATCTCCTGTGTTGTCTATACACCCAGCACCACTCCTGCACTGTGTTCCAGGCTCCCATCACTGTGTGTAAACGACAAACCCTCCACATCTCCTGTGTTGTATACACACCCAGCACCACTCCTGCACTGTGTTCCAGTCTCCCATCACTGTGTGTAAACGACAAACCCTGCAATCTCCTGTGTTGTATATACACCCAGTACCACTCCTGCACTGTGTTCCAGGCTCCCGTCACTCTGTGTAAACAACAAACCCTCCACATCTCCTGTGTTGTATATACACCCAGCACCACTCCTGCACTGTGTTCCAGTCTCCCGTCACTCTGTGTAAACGACAAACCCTGCAATCTCCTGTGTTGTATATACACCCAGTACCACTCCTGCACTGTGTTCCAGGCTCCCGTCACTCTGTGTAAACGACAAACCTTCCACATCTCCTGTGTTGTATATACACCCAGTACCACTCCTGCACTGTGTTCCAGGCTCCCATCACTCTGTGTAAACGACAAACCCTGCAATCTCCTGTGTTGTATATACACCCAGTACCACTCCTGCACTGTGTTCCAGTCTCCCGTCACTGTGTGTAAACGACAAACCCTCCACATCTCCTGTGTTGTATACACACCCAGCACCACTCCTGCACTGTGTTCCAGTCTCCCGTCACTCTGGGTAAACGACAAACCCTCCACATCTCCTGTGTTGTATATACACCCAGCACCACTCCTGCACTGTGTTCCAGGCTCCCGTCACTCTGTGTAAACGTCAAACCCTCCACATCTCCTGTGTTGTCTATACACCCAGCACCACTCCTGCACTGTGTTCCAGGCTCCTGTCACTCTGTGTAAACGACAAACCCTCCACATCTCCTGTGTTGTCTATACACCCAGCACCACTCCTGCACTGTGTTCCAGGCTCCCGTCACTCTGTGTAAACGACAAACCCTCCACATCTCCTTTGTTGTATATACACCCAGTACCACTCCTGCACTGTGTTCCCGTCTCCCGTCACTCTGTGTAAACGACAAACCCTCCACATCTCCCGTGTTGTAGATACACCCAGTACCACTCCTGCACTGTGTTCCAGTCTCCCGTCACTCTGTGTAAACGACAAACCCTCCACATCTCCCGTGTTGTATATTCACCCAGTACCACTCCTGCACTGTGTTCCAGGCTCCCGTCACTCTGTGTAAACAACAAACCCTGCAATCTCCTGTGTTGTATATACACCCAGTACCACTCCTGCACTGTGTTCCAGGCTCCTGTCACTCTGTGTAAACCACAAACCCTCCACATCTCCCGTGTTGTATATACACCCAGCACCACTCCTGCACTGTGTTCCAGGCTCCCGTCACTCTGTATAAACGACAAACCCTGCAATCTCCTGTGTTGTACATACACCCAGTACCACTCCTGCACTGTGTTCCAGGCTCCCGTCACTCTGTGTAAACGACAAACCCTCCACATCTCCTGTGTTGTATATACACCCAGTACCACTCCTGCACTGTGTTCCAGGCTCCCGTCACTCTGTATAAACGACAAACCCTCCACATCTCCTGTGTTGTATATACACCCAGTACCACTCCTGCACTGTGTTCCAGTCTCCCGTCACTCTGTGTAAACGACAAACCCTCCACAACTCCTGTGTTGTCTATACACCCAGCACCACTCCTGCACTGTGTTCCAGGCTCCTGTCACTCTGTGTAAACGACAAACCCTCCACATCTCCTGTGTTGTCTATACACCCAGTACCACTCCTGCACTGTGTTCCAGGCTCCCGTCCCTATGTGTAAACGACAAACCCTCCACATCTCCTGTGTTGTATATACACCCAGTACCACTCCTGCACTGTGTTCCAGGCTCCCGTCACTCTGTGTAAACGACAAACCCTCCACATCTCCTGTGTTGTATATACACCCAGTACCACTCCTGCACTGTGTTCCAGTCTCCCGTCACTCTGTGTAAACGACAAACCCTCCACATCTCCTGTGTTGTATATACACCCAGTACCACTCCTGCACTGTGTTCCAGTCTCCCGTCACTCTGTATAAACGACAAACCCTGCAATCTCCTGTGTTGTATATACACCCAGTACCACTCCTGCACTGTGTTCCAGGCTCCCGTCACTCTGTGTAAACGACAAACCCTCCACATCTCCTGTGTTGTATATACACCCAGTACCACTCCTGCACTGTGTTCCAGGCTCCCGTCACTCTGTGTAAACGACAAACCCCTCCACATCTCCCGTGTTGTATATACACCCAGTACCACTGCTGCACTGTGTTCCAGGCTCCCGTCACTCTGTGTAAACGACAAACCCTCCACATCTCCTGTGTTGTATATACACCCAGTACTACTCCTGCACTGTGTTCCAGGCTCCTGTCACTCTGTGTAAACGACAAACCCTCCACATCTCCCGTGTTGTATATACACCCAGCACCACTCCTGCACTGTGTTCCAGGCTCCTGTCACTCTGTATAAACGACAAACCCTCCACATCTCCTGTGTTGTATATACACCCAGTACCACTCCTGCACTGTGTTCCAGGCTCCCGTCACTCTGTATAAACGACAAACCCTCCACATCTCCTGTGTTGTATATACACCCAGTACCACTCCTGCACTGTGTTCCAGTCTCCCGTCACTGTGTAAACGACAAACCCTCCACATCTCCTGTGTTGTATATACACCCAGTACCACTCCTGCACTGTGTTCCAGGCTCCCGTCACTCTGTGTAAACGACAAACCCTCCACATCTCCTGTGTTGTATATACACCCAGTACCACTCCTGCACTGTGTTCCAGGCTCCCATCACTGTGTGTAAACGAGAAACCCTCCACATCTCCTGTGTTGTATATACACCCAGTACCACTCCTGCACTGTGTTCCAGGCTCCCATCACTGTGTGTAAACGACAAACCCTCCACATCTCCTGTGTTGTCTATACACCCAGTACCACTCCTGCACTGTGTTCCAGGCTCCCGTCACTCTGTATAAACGACAAACCCTCCACATCTCCTGTGTTGTATATACACCCAGTACCACTCCTGCACTGTGTTCCAGGCTCCTGTCACTCTGTATAAACGACAAACCCTGCAATCTCCTGTGTTGTATATACACCCAGTACCACTCCTGCACCGTGTTCCAGGCTCCCGTCACTCTGTGTAAACGACAAACCCTGCAATCTCCTGTGTTGTATATACACCCAGTACCACTCCTGCACTGTGTTCCAGGCTCCTGTCACTCTGTGTAAACGACAAACCCTCCACATCTCCTGTGTTGTATACACACCCAGCACCACTCCTGCACTGTGTTCCAGTCTCCCATCACTCTGTGTAAACGACAAACCCTGCAATCTCCTGTGTTGTATATACACCCAGTACCACTCCTGCACTGTGTTCCAGGCTCCCGTCACTCTGTGTAAACAACAAACCCTCCACATCTCCTGTGTTGTATATACACCCAGCACCACTCCTGCACTGTGTTCCAGTCTCCCGTCACTCTGTGTAAACGACAAACCCTGCAATCTCCTGTGTTGTATATACACCCAGTACCACTCCTGCACTGTGTTCCAGGCTCCCGTCACTCTGTGTAAACGACAAACCCTGCAATCTCCTGTGTTGTATATACACCCAGCACCACTCCTGCACTGTGTTCCAGGCTCCCGTCACTCTGTGTAAACGACAAACCCTCCACATCTCCTTTGTTGTATATACACCCAGTACCACTCCTGCACTGTGTTCCCGTCTCCCGTCACTCTGTGTAAACGACAAACCCTCCACATCTCCCGTGTTGTAGATACACCCAGTACCACTCCTGCACTGTGTTCCAGTCTCCCGTCACTCTGTGTAAACGACAAACCCTCCACATCTCCCGTGTTGTATATTCACCCAGTACCACTCCTGCACTGTGTTCCAGGCTCCTGTCACTCTGTGTAAACCACAAACCCTCCACATCTCCCGTGTTGTATATACACCCAGCACCACTCCTGCACTGTGTTCCAGGCTCCCGTCACTCTGTATAAACGACAAACCCTGCAATCTCCTGTGTTGTACATACACCCAGTACCACTCCTGCACTGTGTTCCAGGCTCCCGTCACTCTGTGTAAACGACAAACCCTCCACATCTCCTGTGTTGTATATACACCCAGTACCACTCCTGCACTGTGTTCCAGGCTCCCGTCACTCTGTGTAAACGACAAACCCTCCACATCTCCTGTGTTGTATATACACCCAGTACCACTCCTGCACTGTGTTCCAGTCTCCCGTCACTCTGTGTAAACGACAAACCCTCCACATCTCCTGTGTTGTCTATACACCCAGCACCACTCCTGCACTGTGTTCCAGGCTCCTGTCACTCTGTGTAAACGACAAACCCTCCACATCTCCTGTGTTGTCTATACACCCAGTACCACTCCTGCACTGTGTTCCAGGCTCCCGTCCCTATGTGTAAACGACAAACCCTCCACATCTCCTGTGTTGTATATACACCCAGTACCACTCCTGCACTGTGTTCCAGGCTCCCGTCACTCTGTGTAAACGACAAACCCTCCACATCTCCTGTGTTGTATATACACCCAGTACCACTCCTGCACTGTGTTCCAGGCTCCCGTCACTCTGTGTAAACGACAAACCCTCCACATCTCCTGTGTTGTATATACACCCAGTACCACTCCTGCACTGTGTTCCAGTCTCCCGTCACTCTGTGTAAACGACAAACCCTCCACATCTCCTGTGTTGTATATACACCCAGTACCACTCCTGCACTGTGTTCCAGTCTCCCGTCACTCTGTATAAACGACAAACCCTGCAATCTCCTGTGTTGTATATACACCCAGTACCACTCCTGCACTGTGTTCCAGTCTCCCGTCACTCTGTGTAAACGACAAACCCTCCACATCTCCTGTGTTGTATATACACCCAGTACCACTCCTGCACTGTGTTCCAGGCTCCTGTCACTCTGTGTAAACGACAAACCCTCCACATCTCCCGTGTTGTATATACACCCAGTACCACTCCTGCACTGTGTTCCAGGCTCCTGTCACTCTGTATAAACGACAAACCCTCCACATCTCCTGTGTTGTATATACACCCAGTACCACTCCTGCACTGTGTTCCAGGCTCCCGTCACTCTGTATAAACGACAAACCCTCCACATCTCCTGTGTTGTATATACACCCAGTACCACTCCTGCACTGTGTTCCAGTCTCCCGTCACTGTGTAAACGACAAACCCTCCACATCTCCTGTGTTGTATATACACCCAGTACCACTCCTGCACTGTGTTCCAGGCTCCCGTCACTCTGTGTAAACGACAAACCCTCCACATCTCCTGTGTTGTATATACACCCAGTACCACTCCTGCACTGTGTTCCAGGCTCCCGTCACTCTGTATAAACGACAAACCCTCCACATCTCCTGTGTTGTATATACAACCAGTACCACTCCTGCACTGTGTTCCAGGCTCCCGTCACTCTGTATAAACGACAAACCCTCCACATCTCCTGTGTTGTATATACAACCAGTACCACTCCTGCACTGTGTTCCAGGCTCCCGTCACTGTGTAAACGACAAACCCTCCACATCTCCTTTGTTGTATATACACCCAGCACCACTCCTGCACTGTGTTCCAGGCTCCTGTCACTCTGTATAAACGAAAAACCCTGCAATCTCCTGTGTTGTATATACACCCTGTACCACTCCTGCACTGTGTTTGAGGCTCCCGTCACTCTGTGTAAACGACAAACCCGCCACATCTCCTGTGTTGTATATACACCCAGTACCACTCCTGCACTGTGTTTGAGGCTCTCGTCACTCTGTGTAAACGACAAACCCTCCACATCTCCTGTGTTGTATATACACCCTGTACCCCTCCTGCACTGTGTTCCAGGCTCCCGTCACTCTGCGTAAACGACAAACCCTCCACATCTCCTGTGTTGTATATACACCCAGTACCACTCCTGCACTGTGTTCCAGGCTCCCGTCACTCTGTATAAACGACAAACCCTCCACATCTCCTGTGTTGTATATACACCCAGTACCACTCCTGCACTGTGTTCCAGTCTCCCGTCACTCTGTGTAAACGACAAACCCTCCACATCTCCTGTGTTGTCTATACACCCAGCACCACTCCTGCACTGTGTTCCAGGCTCCTGTCACTCTGTGTAAACGACAAACCCTCCACATCTCCTGTGTTGTCTATACACCCAGTACCACTCCTGCACTGTGTTCCAGGCTCCCGTCCCTATGTGTAAACGACAAACCCTCCACATCTCCTGTGTTGTATATACACCCAGTACCACTCCTGCACTGTGTTCCAGGCTCCCGTCACTCTGTGTAAACGACAAACCCTCCACATCTCCTGTGTTGTATATACACCCAGTACCACTCCTGCACTGTGTTCCAGTCTCCCGTCACTCTGTGTAAACGACAAACCCTCCACATCTCCTGTGTTGTATATACACCCAGTACCACTCCTGCACTGTGTTCCAGTCTCCCGTCACTCTGTATAAACGACAAACCCTGCAATCTCCTGTGTTGTATATACACCCAGTACCACTCCTGCACTGTGTTCCAGGCTCCCGTCACTCTGTGTAAACGACAAACCCTCCACATCTCCTGTGTTGTATATACACCCAGTACCACTCCTGCACTGTGTTCCAGGCTCCCGTCACTCTGTGTAAACGACAAACCCCTCCACATCTCCCGTGTTGTATATACACCCAGTACCACTGCTGCACTGTGTTCCAGGCTCCCGTCACTCTGTGTAAACGACAAACCCTCCACATCTCCTGTGTTGTATATACACCCAGTACTACTCCTGCACTGTGTTCCAGGCTCCTGTCACTCTGTGTAAACGACAAACCCTCCACATCTCCCGTGTTGTATATACACCCAGCACCACTCCTGCACTGTGTTCCAGGCTCCTGTCACTCTGTATAAACGACAAACCCTCCACATCTCCTGTGTTGTATATACACCCAGTACCACTCCTGCACTGTGTTCCAGGCTCCCGTCACTCTGTATAAACGACAAACCCTCCACATCTCCTGTGTTGTATATACACCCAGTACCACTCCTGCACTGTGTTCCAGTCTCCCGTCACTGTGTAAACGACAAACCCTCCACATCTCCTGTGTTGTATATACACCCAGTACCACTCCTGCACTGTGTTCCAGGCTCCCGTCACTCTGTGTAAACGACAAACCCTCCACATCTCCTGTGTTGTATATACACCCAGTACCACTCCTGCACTGTGTTCCAGGCTCCCATCACTGTGTGTAAACGAGAAACCCTCCACATCTCCTGTGTTGTATATACACCCAGTACCACTCCTGCACTGTGTTCCAGGCTCCCATCACTGTGTGTAAACGACAAACCCTCCACATCTCCTGTGTTGTCTATACACCCAGTACCACTCCTGCACTGTGTTCCAGGCTCCCGTCACTCTGTATAAACGACAAACCCTCCACATCTCCTGTGTTGTATATACACCCAGTACCACTCCTGCACTGTGTTCCAGGCTCCTGTCACTCTGTATAAACGACAAACCCTGCAATCTCCTGTGTTGTATATACACCCAGTACCACTCCTGCACCGTGTTCCAGGCTCCCGTCACTCTGTGTAAACGACAAACCCTGCAATCTCCTGTGTTGTATATACACCCAGTACCACTCCTGCACTGTGTTCCAGGCTCCTGTCACTCTGTGTAAACGACAAACCCTCCACATCTCCTGTGTTGTATACACACCCAGCACCACTCCTGCACTGTGTTCCAGTCTCCCATCACTCTGTGTAAACGACAAACCCTGCAATCTCCTGTGTTGTATATACACCCAGTACCACTCCTGCACTGTGTTCCAGGCTCCCGTCACTCTGTGTAAACAACAAACCCTCCACATCTCCTGTGTTGTATATACACCCAGCACCACTCCTGCACTGTGTTCCAGTCTCCCGTCACTCTGTGTAAACGACAAACCCTGCAATCTCCTGTGTTGTATATACACCCAGTACCACTCCTGCACTGTGTTCCAGGCTCCCGTCACTCTGTGTAAACGACAAACCCTCCACATCTCCTGTGTTGTATATACACCCAGTACCACTCCTGCACTGTGTTCCAGGCTCCCATCACTCTGTGTAAACGACAAACCCTGCAATCTCCTGTGTTGTATATACACCCAGTACCACTCCTGCACTGTGTTCCAGGCTCCCGTCACTGTGTGTAAACGACAAACCCCTCCACATCTCCTGTGTTGTATATACACCCAGTACCACTCCTGCACTGTGTTCCAGGCTCCCGTCACTCTGTGTAAACGTCAAACCCTCCACATCTCCTGTGTTGTCTATACACCCAGCACCACTCCTGCACTGTGTTCCAGGCTCCTGTCACTCTGTGTAAACGACAAACCCTCCACATCTCCTGTGTTGTCTATACACCCAGCACCACTCCTGCACTGTGTTCCAGGCTCCCGTCACTCTGTGTAAACGACAAACCCTCCACATCTCCTTTGTTGTATATACACCCAGTACCACTCCTGCACTGTGTTCCAGTCTCCCGTCACTCTGTGTAAACGACAAACCCTCCACATCTCCCGTGTTGTATATTCACCCAGTACCACTCCTGCACTGTGTTCCAGGCTCCTGTCACTCTGTGTAAACCACAAACCCTCCACATCTCCCGTGTTGTATATACACCCAGCACCACTCCTGCACTGTGTTCCAGGCTCCCGTCACTCTGTATAAACGACAAACCCTGCAATCTCCTGTGTTGTACATACACCCAGTACCACTCCTGCACTGTGTTCCAGGCTCCCGTCACTCTGTGTAAACGACAAACCCTCCACATCTCCTGTGTTGTATATACACCCAGTACCACTCCTGCACTGTGTTCCAGGCTCCCGTCACTCTGTATAAACGACAAACCCTCCACATCTCCTGTGTTGTATATACACCCAGTACCACTCCTGCACTGTGTTCCAGTCTCCCGTCACTCTGTGTAAACGACAAACCCTCCACATCTCCTGTGTTGTCTATACACCCAGCACCACTCCTGCACTGTGTTCCAGGCTCCTGTCACTCTGTGTAAACGACAAACCCTCCACATCTCCTGTGTTGTCTATACACCCAGTACCACTCCTGCACTGTGTTCCAGGCTCCCGTCCCTATGTGTAAACGACAAACCCTCCACATCTCCTGTGTTGTATATACACCCAGTACCACTCCTGCACTGTGTTCCAGGCTCCCGTCACTCTGTGTAAACGACAAACCCTCCACATCTCCTGTGTTGTATATACACCCAGTACCACTCCTGCACTGTGTTCCAGGCTCCCGTCACTCTGTGTAAACGACAAACCCTCCACATCTCCTGTGTTGTATATACACCCAGTACCACTCCTGCACTGTGTTCCAGTCTCCCGTCACTCTGTGTAAACGACAAACCCTCCACATCTCCTGTGTTGTATATACACCCAGTACCACTCCTGCACTGTGTTCCAGTCTCCCGTCACTCTGTATAAACGACAAACCCTGCAATCTCCTGTGTTGTATATACACCCAGTACCACTCCTGCACTGTGTTCCAGTCTCCCGTCACTCTGTGTAAACGACAAACCCTCCACATCTCCTGTGTTGTATATACACCCAGTACCACTCCTGCACTGTGTTCCAGGCTCCTGTCACTCTGTGTAAACGACAAACCCTCCACATCTCCCGTGTTGTATATACACCCAGTACCACTCCTGCACTGTGTTCCAGGCTCCTGTCACTCTGTATAAACGACAAACCCTCCACATCTCCTGTGTTGTATATACACCCAGTACCACTCCTGCACTGTGTTCCAGGCTCCCGTCACTCTGTATAAACGACAAACCCTCCACATCTCCTGTGTTGTATATACACCCAGTACCACTCCTGCACTGTGTTCCAGTCTCCCGTCACTGTGTAAACGACAAACCCTCCACATCTCCTGTGTTGTATATACACCCAGTACCACTCCTGCACTGTGTTCCAGGCTCCCGTCACTCTGTGTAAACGACAAACCCTCCACATCTCCTGTGTTGTATATACACCCAGTACCACTCCTGCACTGTGTTCCAGGCTCCCGTCACTCTGTATAAACGACAAACCCTCCACATCTCCTGTGTTGTATATACAACCAGTACCACTCCTGCACTGTGTTCCAGGCTCCCGTCACTCTGTATAAACGACAAACCCTCCACATCTCCTGTGTTGTATATACAACCAGTACCACTCCTGCACTGTGTTCCAGGCTCCCGTCACTGTGTAAACGACAAACCCTCCACATCTCCTTTGTTGTATATACACCCAGCACCACTCCTGCACTGTGTTCCAGGCTCCTGTCACTCTGTATAAACGAAAAACCCTGCAATCTCCTGTGTTGTATATACACCCTGTACCACTCCTGCACTGTGTTTGAGGCTCCCGTCACTCTGTGTAAACGACAAACCCGCCACATCTCCTGTGTTGTATATACACCCAGTACCACTCCTGCACTGTGTTTGAGGCTCTCGTCACTCTGTGTAAACGACAAACCCTCCACATCTCCTGTGTTGTATATACACCCTGTACCCCTCCTGCACTGTGTTCCAGGCTCCCGTCACTCTGCGTAAACGACAAACCCTCCACATCTCCTGTGTTGTATATACACCCAGCACCACTCCTGCACTGTGTTCCAGGCTCCCGTCACTCTGTGTAAACGACAAACCCTCCACATCTCCTGTGTTGTATATACACCCAGTACCACTCCTGCACTGTGTTCCAGGCTCCCGTCACTCTGTGTAAACGACAAACCCTCCACATCTCCCGTGTTGTATATACACCCAGTACCACTCCTGCACTGTGTTCCAGGCTCCCGTCACTGTGTAAACGACAAACCCTCCACATCTCCTTTGTTGTATATACACCCAGTACCACTCCTGCACTGTGTTTGAGGCACCCGTCACTCTGTGTAAACGACAAACCCTCCACATCTCCTGTGTTGTATATACACCCAGTACCACTCCTGCACTGTGTTCCAGGCTCCCGTCACTCTGTGTAAACGACAAACCCTCCACATCTCCCGTGTTGTATATACACCCAGTACCACTCCTGCACTGTGTTCCAGTCTCCCGTCACTCTGTGTAAACGACAAACCCTCCACATCCCCTGTGTTGTCTATACACCCAGTACCACTCCTGCACTGTGTTCCAGGCTCCCGTCACTCTGTGTAAACGACAAACCCTCCACATCTCCTGTGTTGTATATACACCCAGCACCACTCCTGCACTGTGTTCCAGGCTCCTGTCACTCTGTGTAAACGACAAACCCCTCCACATCTCCTGTGTTGTATATACACCCAGTACCACTGCTGCACTGTGTTCCAGTCTCCTGTCACTTTGTGTAAACGACAAACCCTCCACATCTCCTGTGTTGTATATACACCCAGTACCACTCCTGCACTGTGTTCCAGGCTCCCGTCCCTCTGTGTAAACGACAAACCCTCCACATCTCCTGTGTTGTATATACACCCAGTACCACTCCTGCACTGTGTTCCAGTCTCCCGTCACTGTGTAAACGACAAACCCTCCACATCTCCTTTGTTGTATATACACCCAGCACCACTCCTGCACTGTGTTCCAGGCTCCTGTCACTCTGTATAAACGACAAACCCTCCACATCTCCTGTGTTGTATATACACCCAGTACCACTCCTGCACTGTGTTTGAGGCTCCCGTCACTCTGTGTAAACGACAAACCCTGCAATCTCCTGTGTTGTATATACACCCAGTACCACTCCTGCACTGTGTTTGAGGCTCCCGTCACTCTGTGTAAACGACAAACCCTCCACATCTCCTGTGTTGTATATACACCCAGTACCACTCCTGCACTGTGTTTGAGGCTCCCGTCACTCTGTGTAAACGACAAACCCTGCAATCTCCTGTGTTGTATATACACCCAGTACCACTCCTGCACTGTGTTTGAGGCTCCCGTCACTCTGTGTAAACGACAAACCCTCCACATCTCCTGTGTTGTATATACTCCCAGTACCACTCCTGCACTGTGTTCCAGTCTCCCGTCACTGTGTAAACGACAAACCCTCCACATCTCCTTTGTTGTATATACACCCAGCACCACTCCTGCACTGTGTTCCAGGCTCCTGTCACTCTGTATAAACGACAAACCCTCCACATCTCCTGTGTTGTATATACACCCAGTACCACTCCTGCACTGTGTTTGAGGCTCCCGTCACTCTGTGTAAACGACAAACCCTGCAATCTCCTGTGTTGTATATACACCCAGTACCACTCCTGCACTGTGTTTGAGGCTCCCGTCACTCTGTGTAAACGACAAACCCTCCACATCTCCTGTGTTGTATATACACCCAGTACCACTCCTGCACTGTGTTCCAGGCTCCCGTCACTCTGTGTAAACGACAAACCCTCCACATCTCCCGTGTTGTATATACACCCAGTACCACTCCTGCACTGTGTTCCAGGCTCCCGTCACTCTGTGTAAACGACAAACCCTCCACATCTCCTGTGTTGTATATACACCCAGTACCACTCCTGCACTGTGTTTGAGGCTCCCTTCACTCTGTGTAAACGACAAACCCTGCAATCTCCTGTGTTGTATATACACCCAGTACCACTCCTGCACTGTGTTCCAGGCTCCCGTCACTCTGTTTAAACAACAAACCCTGCAATCTCCTGTGTTGTATATACACCCAGTACCACTCCTGCACTGTGTTCCAGGCTCCCGTCACTCTGTGTAAACGACAAACCCTCCACATCTCCCGTGTTGTATATACACCCAGTACCACTCCTGCACTGTGTTCCAGGCTCCCGTCACTCTGTGTAAACGACAAACCCTCCACATCTCCCGTGTTGTATATACACCCAGTACCACTCCTGCACTGTGTTCCAGGCTCCCGTCACTCTGTGTAAACGACAAACCCTCCACATCTCCCGTGTTGTATATACACCCAGTACCACTCCTGCACTGTGTATGAGGCTCCCGTCACTCTGTGTAAACGACAAACCCTCCACATCTCCTGTGTTGTATATACACCCAGTACCACTCCTGCACTGTGTTCCAGGCTCCTGTCACTCTGTATAAACGACAAACCCTCCACATCTCCTTTGTTGTATATACACCCAGTACCACTCCTGCACTGTGTTTGAGGCTCCCGTCACTCTGTGTAAACGACAAACCCTCCACATCTCCTGTGTTGTATATACACCCAGTACCACTCCTGCACTGTGTTCCAGGCTCCCGTCACTCTGTGTAAACGACAAACCCTCCACATCTCCTGTGTTGTATATACACCCAGTACCACTCCTGCACTGTGTTCCAGGCTCCCGTCACTCTGTGTAAACGACAAACCCTCCACATCTCCTGTGTTGTATATACACCCAGTACCACTCCTGCACTGTGTTCCAGGCACCCGTCACTCTGTATAAACGACAAACCCTGCAATCTCCTGTGTTGTATATACACCCAGTACCACTCCTACACTGTGTTCCAGTCTCCCGTCACTCTGTGTAAACGACAAACCCTCCACATCTCCTGTGTTGTATATACACCCAGTACCACTCCTGCACTGTGTTCCAGGCTCCCGTCACTCTGTGTAAACGACAAACCCTCCACATCTCCTGTGTTGTATATACACCCAGTACCACTCCTGCACTGTGTTCCAGGCTCCCGTCACTCTGTATAAACGACAAACCCTCCACATCTCCTGTGTTGTATATACAACCAGTACCACTCCTGCACTGTGTTCCAGTCTCCCGTCACTCTGTGTAAACGACAAACCCTCCACATCTCCTGTGTTGTATACACACCCAGCACCACTCCTGCACTGTGTTCCAGGCTCCCGTCACTCTGTGTAAACGACAAACCCTCCACATCTCCTGTGTTGTATATACACCCAGTACCACTCCTGCACCGTGTTCCAGTCTCCTGTCACTCTGTGTAAACGACAAACCCCTCCACATCTCCTGTGTCGTATATACACCCAGTACCACTCCTGCACTGTGTTCCAGGCTCCCGTCACTCTGTATAAACGACAAACCCTCCACATCTCCTGTGTTGTATATACAACCAGTACCACTCCTGCACTGTGTTCCAGGCTCCCGTCACTGTGTAAACGACAAACCCTCCACATCTCCTTTGTTGTATATACACCCAGCACCACTCCTGCACTGTGTTCCAGGCTCCTGTCACTCTGTATAAACGAAAAACCCTGCAATCTCCTATGTTGTATATACACCCTGTACCACTCCTGCACTGTGTTTGAGGCTCCCGTCACTCTGTGTAAACGACAAACCCTCCACATCTCCCGTGTTGTATATACACCCAGTACCACTCCTGCACTGTGTTTGAGGCTCCCGTCACTCTGTGTAAACGACAAACCCTCCACATCTCCTGTGTTGTATATACACCCAGTACCACTCCTGCACTGTGTTCCAGGCTCCCGTCACTCTGTGTAAACGACAAACCCTCCACATCTCCTGTGTTGTATATACACCCAGTACCACTCCTGCACTGTGTTCCAGGCACCCGTCACTCTGTATAAACGACAAACCCTGCAATCTCCTGTGTTGTATATACACCCAGTACCACTCCTACACTGTGTTCCAGTCTCCCGTCACTCTGTGTAAACGACAAACCCTCCACATCTCCTGTGTTGTATATACACCCAGTACCACTCCTGCACTGTGTTCCAGGCTCCCGTCACTCTGTGTAAACGACAAACCCTCCACATCTCCTGTGTTGTATATACACCCAGTACCACTCCTGCACTGTGTTCCAGGCTCCCGTCACTCTGTATAAACGACAAACCCTCCACATCTCCTGTGTTGTATATACAACCAGTACCACTCCTGCACTGTGTTCCAGGCTCCCGTCACTCTGTATAAACGACAAACCCTCCACATCTCCTGTGTTGTATATACAACCAGTACCACTCCTGCACTGTGTTCCAGGCTCCCGTCACTGTGTAAACGACAAACCCTCCACATCTCCTTTGTTGTATATACACCCAGCACCACTCCTGCACTGTGTTCCAGGCTCCTGTCACTCTGTATAAACGAAAAACCCTGCAATCTCCTGTGTTGTATATACACCCTGTACCACTCCTGCACTGTGTTTGAGGCTCCCGTCACTCTGTGTAAACGACAAACCCGCCACATCTCCTGTGTTGTATATACACCCAGTACCACTCCTGCACTGTGTTTGAGGCTCTCGTCACTCTGTGTAAACGACAAACCCTCCACATCTCCTGTGTTGTATATACACCCTGTACCACTCCTGCACTGTGTTCCAGGCTCCCGTCACTCTGCGTAAACGACAAACCCTCCACATCTCCTGTGTTGTATATACACCCAGCACCACTCCTGCACTGTGTTCCAGGCTCCCGTCACTCTGTGTAAACGACAAACCCTCCACATCTCCCGTGTTGTATATACACCCAGTACCACTCCTGCACTGTGTTCCAGGCTCCCGTCACTCTGTGTAAACGACAAACCCTCCACATCTCCCGTGTTGTATATACACCCAGTACCACTCCTGCACTGTGTTCCAGGCTCCCGTCACTCTGTATAAACGACAAACCCTCCACATCTCCTGTGTTGTATATACACCCAGTACCACTCCTGCACTGTGTTCCAGGCACCCGTCACTCTGTATAAACGACAAACCCTGCAATCTCCTGTGTTGTATATACACCCAGTACCACTCCTACACTGTGTTCCAGTCTCCCGTCACTCTGTGTAAACGACAAACCCTCCACATCTCCTGTGTTGTATATACACCCAGTACCACTCCTGCACTGTGTTCCAGGCTCCCGTCACTCTGTGTAAACGACAAACCCTCCACATCTCCCGTGTTGTATATACACCCAGTACCACTCCTGCACTGTGTTCCAGTCTCCCGTCACTCTGTGTAAACGACAAACCCTCCACATCCCCTGTGTTGTCTATACACCCAGTACCACTCCTGCACTGTGTTCCAGGCTCCCGTCACTCTGTGTAAACGACAAACCCGCCACATCTCCTGTGTTGTATATACACCCAGTACCACTCCTGCACTGTGTTCCAGGCTCCCGTCACTCTGTATAAACGACAAACCCTCCACATCTCCTGTGTTGTATATACACCCAGTACCACTCCTGCACTGTGTTCCAGTCTCCCGTCACTCTGTGTAAACGACAAACCCTCCACATCTCCTGTGTTGTCTATACACCCAGCACCACTCCTGCACTGTGTTCCAGGCTCCTGTCACTCTGTGTAAACGACAAACCCTCCACATCTCCTGTGTTGTCTATACACCCAGTACCACTCCTGCACTGTGTTCCAGGCTCCCGTCCCTATGTGTAAACGACAAACCCTCCACATCTCCTGTGTTGTATATACACCCAGTACCACTCCTGCACTGTGTTCCAGGCTCCCGTCACTCTGTGTAAACGACAAACCCTCCACATCTCCTGTGTTGTATATACACCCAGTACCACTCCTGCACTGTGTTCCAGTCTCCCGTCACTCTGTGTAAACGACAAACCCTCCACATCTCCTGTGTTGTATATACACCCAGTACCACTCCTGCACTGTGTTCCAGTCTCCCGTCACTCTGTATAAACGACAAACCCTGCAATCTCCTGTGTTGTATATACACCCAGTACCACTCCTGCACTGTGTTCCAGGCTCCCGTCACTCTGTGTAAACGACAAACCCTCCACATCTCCTGTGTTGTATATACACCCAGTACCACTCCTGCACTGTGTTCCAGGCTCCCGTCACTCTGTGTAAACGACAAACCCCTCCACATCTCCCGTGTTGTATATACACCCAGTACCACTGCTGCACTGTGTTCCAGGCTCCCGTCACTCTGTGTAAACGACAAACCCTCCACATCTCCTGTGTTGTATATACACCCAGTACTACTCCTGCACTGTGTTCCAGGCTCCTGTCACTCTGTGTAAACGACAAACCCTCCACATCTCCCGTGTTGTATATACACCCAGCACCACTCCTGCACTGTGTTCCAGGCTCCTGTCACTCTGTATAAACGACAAACCCTCCACATCTCCTGTGTTGTATATACACCCAGTACCACTCCTGCACTGTGTTCCAGGCTCCCGTCACTCTGTATAAACGACAAACCCTCCACATCTCCTGTGTTGTATATACACCCAGTACCACTCCTGCACTGTGTTCCAGTCTCCCGTCACTGTGTAAACGACAAACCCTCCACATCTCCTGTGTTGTATATACACCCAGTACCACTCCTGCACTGTGTTCCAGGCTCCCGTCACTCTGTGTAAACGACAAACCCTCCACATCTCCTGTGTTGTATATACACCCAGTACCACTCCTGCACTGTGTTCCAGGCTCCCATCACTGTGTGTAAACGAGAAACCCTCCACATCTCCTGTGTTGTATATACACCCAGTACCACTCCTGCACTGTGTTCCAGGCTCCCATCACTGTGTGTAAACGACAAACCCTCCACATCTCCTGTGTTGTCTATACACCCAGTACCACTCCTGCACTGTGTTCCAGGCTCCCGTCACTCTGTATAAACGACAAACCCTCCACATCTCCTGTGTTGTATATACACCCAGTACCACTCCTGCACTGTGTTCCAGGCTCCTGTCACTCTGTATAAACGACAAACCCTGCAATCTCCTGTGTTGTATATACACCCAGTACCACTCCTGCACCGTGTTCCAGGCTCCCGTCACTCTGTGTAAACGACAAACCCTGCAATCTCCTGTGTTGTATATACACCCAGTACCACTCCTGCACTGTGTTCCAGGCTCCTGTCAGTCTGTGTAAACGACAAACCCTCCACATCTCCTGTGTTGTATACACACCCAGCACCACTCCTGCACTGTGTTCCAGTCTCCCATCACTCTGTGTAAACGACAAACCCTGCAATCTCCTGTGTTGTATATACACCCAGTACCACTCCTGCACTGTGTTCCAGGCTCCCGTCACTCTGTGTAAACAACAAACCCTCCACATCTCCTGTGTTGTATATACACCCAGCACCACTCCTGCACTGTGTTCCAGTCTCCCGTCACTCTGTGTAAACGACAAACCCTGCAATCTCCTGTGTTGTATATACACCCAGTACCACTCCTGCACTGTGTTCCAGGCTCCCGTCACTCTGTGTAAACGACAAACCCTCCACATCTCCTGTGTTGTATATACACCCAGTACCACTCCTGCACTGTGTTCCAGGCTCCCATCACTCTGTGTAAACGACAAACCCTGCAATCTCCTGTGTTGTATATACACCCAGTACCACTCCTGCACTGTGTTCCAGGCTCCCGTCACTGTGTGTAAACGACAAACCCCTCCACATCTCCTGTGTTGTATATACACCCAGTACCACTCCTGCACTGTGTTCCAGGCTCCCGTCACTCTGTGTAAACGTCAAACCCTCCACATCTCCTGTGTTGTCTATACACCCAGCACCACTCCTGCACTGTGTTCCAGGCTCCTGTCACTCTGTGTAAACGACAAACCCTCCACATCTCCTGTGTTGTCTATACACCCAGCACCACTCCTGCACTGTGTTCCAGGCTCCCGTCACTCTGTGTAAACGACAAACCCTCCACATCTCCTTTGTTGTATATACACCCAGTACCACTCCTGCACTGTGTTCCCGTCTCCCGTCACTCTGTGTAAACGACAAACCCTCCACATCTCCCGTGTTGTAGATACACCCAGTACCACTCCTGCACTGTGTTCCAGTCTCCCGTCACTCTGTGTAAACGACAAACCCTCCACATCTCCCGTGTTGTATATTCACCCAGTACCACTCCTGCACTGTGTTCCAGGCTCCTGTCACTCTGTGTAAACCACAAACCCTCCACATCTCCCGTGTTGTATATACACCCAGCACCACTCCTGCACTGTGTTCCAGGCTCCCGTCACTCTGTATAAACGACAAACCCTGCAATCTCCTGTGTTGTACATACACCCAGTACCACTCCTGCACTGTGTTCCAGGCTCCCGTCACTCTGTGTAAACGACAAACCCTCCACATCTCCTGTGTTGTATATACACCCAGTACCACTCCTGCACTGTGTTCCAGGCTCCCGTCACTCTGTATAAACGACAAACCCTCCACATCTCCTGTGTTGTATATACACCCAGTACCACTCCTGCACTGTGTTCCAGGCTCCTGTCACTCTGTGTAAACGACAAACCCTCCACATCTCCTGTGTTGTCTATACACCCAGTACCACTCCTGCACTGTGTTCCAGGCTCCCGTCCCTATGTGTAAACGACAAACCCTCCACATCTCCTGTGTTGTATATACACCCAGTACCACTCCTGCACTGTGTTCCAGGCTCCCGTCACTCTGTGTAAACGACAAACCCTCCACATCTCCTGTGTTGTATATACACCCAGTACCACTCCTGCACTGTGTTCCAGGCTCCCGTCACTCTGTGTAAACGACAAACCCTCCACATCTCCTGTGTTGTATATACACCCAGTACCACTCCTGCACTGTGTTCCAGTCTCCCGTCACTCTGTGTAAACGACAAACCCTCCACATCTCCTGTGTTGTATATACACCCAGTACCACTCCTGCACTGTGTTCCAGTCTCCCGTCACTCTGTATAAACGACAAACCCTGCAATCTCCTGTGTTGTATATACACCCAGTACCACTCCTGCACTGTGTTCCAGTCTCCCGTCACTCTGTGTAAACGACAAACCCTCCACATCTCCTGTGTTGTATATACACCCAGTACCACTCCTGCACTGTGTTCCAGGCTCCTGTCACTCTGTGTAAACGACAAACCCTCCACATCTCCCGTGTTGTATATACACCCAGTACCACTCCTGCACTGTGTTCCAGGCTCCTGTCACTCTGTATAAACGACAAACCCTCCACATCTCCTGTGTTGTATATACACCCAGTACCACTCCTGCACTGTGTTCCAGGCTCCCGTCACTCTGTATAAACGACAAACCCTCCACATCTCCTGTGTTGTATATACACCCAGTACCACTCCTGCACTGTGTTCCAGTCTCCCGTCACTGTGTAAACGACAAACCCTCCACATCTCCTGTGTTGTATATACACCCAGTACCACTCCTGCACTGTGTTCCAGGCTCCCGTCACTCTGTGTAAACGACAAACCCTCCACATCTCCTGTGTTGTATATACACCCAGTACCACTCCTGCACTGTGTTCCAGGCTCCCGTCACTCTGTATAAACGACAAACCCTCCACATCTCCTGTGTTGTATATACAACCAGTACCACTCCTGCACTGTGTTCCAGGCTCCCGTCACTCTGTATAAACGACAAACCCTCCACATCTCCTGTGTTGTATATACAACCAGTACCACTCCTGCACTGTGTTCCAGGCTCCCGTCACTGTGTAAACGACAAACCCTCCACATCTCCTTTGTTGTATATACACCCAGCACCACTCCTGCACTGTGTTCCAGTCTCCTGTCACTCTGTATAAACGAAAAACCCTGCAATCTCCTGTGTTGTATATACACCCTGTACCACTCCTGCACTGTGTTTGAGGCTCCCGTCACTCTGTGTAAACGACAAACCCGCCACATCTCCTGTGTTGTATATACACCCAGTACCACTCCTGCACTGTGTTTGAGGCTCTCGTCACTCTGTGTAAACGACAAACCCTCCACATCTCCTGTGTTGTATATACACCCTGTACCCCTCCTGCACTGTGTTCCAGGCTCCCGTCACTCTGCGTAAACGACAAACCCTCCACATCTCCTGTGTTGTATATACACCCAGCACCACTCCTGCACTGTGTTCCAGGCTCCCGTCACTCTGTGTAAACGACAAACCCTCCACATCTCCTGTGTTGTATATACACCCAGTACCACTCCTGCACTGTGTTCCAGGCTCCCGTCACTCTGTGTAAACGACAAACCCTCCACATCTCCCGTGTTGTATATACACCCAGTACCACTCCTGCACTGTGTTCCAGGCTCCCGTCACTGTGTAAACGACAAACCCTCCACATCTCCTTTGTTGTATATACACCCAGTACCACTCCTGCACTGTGTTTGAGGCACCCGTCACTCTGTGTAAACGACAAACCCTCCACATCTCCTGTGTTGTATATACACCCAGTACCACTCCTGCACTGTGTTCCAGGCTCCCGTCACTCTGTGTAAACGACAAACCCTCCACATCTCCCGTGTTGTATATACACCCAGTACCACTCCTGCACTGTGTTCCAGTCTCCCGTCACTCTGTGTAAACGACAAACCCTCCACATCCCCTGTGTTGTCTATACACCCAGTACCACTCCTGCACTGTGTTCCAGGCTCCCGTCACTCTGTGTAAACGACAAACCCTCCACATCTCCTGTGTTGTATATACACCCAGCACCACTCCTGCACTGTGTTCCAGGCTCCTGTCACTCTGTGTAAACGACAAACCCCTCCACATCTCCTGTGTTGTATATACACCCAGTACCACTGCTGCACTGTGTTCCAGTCTCCTGTCACTTTGTGTAAACGACAAACCCTCCACATCTCCTGTGTTGTATATACACCCAGTACCACTCCTGCACTGTGTTCCAGGCTCCCGTCCCTCTGTGTAAACGACAAACCCTCCACATCTCCTGTGTTGTATATACACCCAGTACCACTCCTGCACTGTGTTCCAGTCTCCCGTCACTGTGTAAACGACAAACCCTCCACATCTCCTTTGTTGTATATACACCCAGCACCACTCCTGCACTGTGTTCCAGGCTCCTGTCACTCTGTATAAACGACAAACCCTCCACATCTCCTGTGTTGTATATACACCCAGTACCACTCCTGCACTGTGTTTGAGGCTCCCGTCACTCTGTGTAAACGACAAACCCTGCAATCTCCTGTGTTGTATATACACCCAGTACCACTCCTGCACTGTGTTTGAGGCTCCCGTCACTCTGTGTAAACGACAAACCCTCCACATCTCCTGTGTTGTATATACACCCAGTACCACTCCTGCACTGTGTTTGAGGCTCCCGTCACTCTGTGTAAACGACAAACCCTGCAATCTCCTGTGTTGTATATACACCCAGTACCACTCCTGCACTGTGTTTGAGGCTCCCGTCACTCTGTGTAAACGACAAACCCTCCACATCTCCTGTGTTGTATACACTCCCAGTACCACTCCTGCACTGTGTTCCAGTCTCCCGTCACTGTGTAAACGACAAACCCTCCACATCTCCTTTGTTGTATATACACCCAGCACCACTCCTGCACTGTGTTCCAGGCTCCTGTCACTCTGTATAAACGACAAACCCTCCACATCTCCTGTGTTGTATATACACCCAGTACCACTCCTGCACTGTGTTTGAGGCTCCCGTCACTCTGTGTAAACGACAAACCCTGCAATCTCCTGTGTTGTATATACACCCAGTACCACTCCTGCACTGTGTTTGAGGCTCCCGTCACTCTGTGTAAACGACAAACCCTCCACATCTCCTGTGTTGTATATACACCCAGTACCACTTCTGCACTGTGTTCCAGGCTCCCGTCACTCTGTGTAAACGACAAACCCTCCACATCTCCCGTGTTGTATATACACCCAGTACCACTCCTGCACTGTGTTCCAGGCTCCCGTCACTCTGTGTAAACGACAAACCTTCCACATCTCCCGTGTTGTATATAGACCTAGTACCACTCCTGCACTGTGTTCCAGGCTCCCGTCACTATGTATAAACGACAAACCCTGCAATCTCCTGTGTTGTATATACACCCAGTACCACTCCTGCACTGTGTTCCAGGCTCCCGTCACTGTGTAAACGACAAACCCGCCACATCTCCTCTGTTGTATATACACCCAGCACCACTCCTGCACTGTGTTCCAGGCTCCTGTCACTCTGTATAAACGACAAACCCTGCAATCTCCTGTGTTGTATATTCACCCAGTACCACTCCTGCACTGTGTTTGAGGCTCCCTTCACTCTGTGTAAACGACAAACCCTCCACATCTCCTGTGTTGTATATACACCCAGTACCACTCCTGCACTGTGTTTGAGGCTCCCTTCACTCTGTGTAAACGACAAACCCTGCAATCTCCTGTGTTGTATATACACCCAGTACCACTCCTGCACTGTGTTCCAGGCTCCCGTCACTCTGTTTAAACAACAAACCCTGCAATCTCCTGTGTTGTATATACACCCAGTACCACTCCTGCACTGTGTTCCAGGCTCCCGTCACTCTGTGTAAACGACAAACCCTCCACATCTCCCGTGTTGTATATACACCCAGTACCACTCCTGCACTGTGTTCCAGGCTCCCGTCACTCTGTGTAAACGACAAACCCTCCACATCTCCCGTGTTGTATATACACCCAGTACCACTCCTGCACTGTGTTCCAGGCTCCCGTCACTCTGTGTAAACGACAAACCCTCCACATCTCCCGTGTTGTATATACACCCAGTACCACTCCTGCACTGTGTATGAGGCTCCCGTCACTCTGTGTAAACGACAAACCCTCCACATCTCCTGTGTTGTATATACACCCAGTACCACTCCTGCACTGTGTTCCAGGCTCCTGTCACTCTGTATAAACGACAAACCCTCCACATCTCCTTTGTTGTATATACACCCAGTACCACTCCTGCACTGTGTTTGAGGCTCCCGTCACTCTGTGTAAACGACAAACCCTCCACATCTCCTGTGTTGTATATACACCCAGTACCACTCCTGCACTGTGTTCCAGGCTCCCGTCACTCTGTGTAAACGACAAACCCTCCACATCTCCTGTGTTGTATATACACCCAGTACCACTCCTGCACTGTGTTCCAGGCTCCCGTCACTCTGTGTAAACGACAAACCCTCCACATCTCCTGTGTTGTATATACACCCAGTACCACTCCTGCACTGTGTTCCAGGCACCCGTCACTCTGTATAAACGACAAACCCTGCAATCTCCTGTGTTGTATATACACCCAGTACCACTCCTACACTGTGTTCCAGTCTCCCGTCACTCTGTGTAAACGACAAACCCTCCACATCTCCTGTGTTGTATATACACCCAGTACCACTCCTGCACTGTGTTCCAGGCTCCCGTCACTCTGTGTAAACGACAAACCCTCCACATCTCCTGTGTTGTATATACACCCAGTACCACTCCTGCACTGTGTTCCAGGCTCCCGTCACTCTGTATAAACGACAAACCCTCCACATCTCCTGTGTTGTATATACAACCAGTACCACTCCTGCACTGTGTTCCAGTCTCCCGTCACTCTGTGTAAACGACAAACCCTCCACATCTCCTGTGTTGTATACACACCCAGCACCACTCCTGCACTGTGTTCCAGGCTCCCGTCACTCTGTGTAAACGACAAACCCTCCACATCTCCTGTGTTGTATATACACCCAGTACCACTCCTGCACCGTGTTCCAGTCTCCTGTCACTCTGTGTAAACGACAAACCCCTCCACATCTCCTGTGTCGTATATACACCCAGTACCACTCCTGCACTGTGTTCCAGGCTCCCGTCACTCTGTATAAACGACAAACCCTCCACATCTCCTGTGTTGTATATACAACCAGTACCACTCCTGCACTGTGTTCCAGGCTCCCGTCACTGTGTAAACGACAAACCCTCCACATCTCCTTTGTTGTATATACACCCAGCACCACTCCAGCACTGTGTTCCAGGCTCCTGTCACTCTGTATAAACGAAAAACCCTGCAATCTCC
This sequence comes from Hemitrygon akajei, assembly GCF_048418815.1. Classification (NCBI taxonomy): domain Eukaryota; kingdom Metazoa; phylum Chordata; class Chondrichthyes; order Myliobatiformes; family Dasyatidae; genus Hemitrygon; species Hemitrygon akajei. The sequence continues at coordinate 9,800,457 of NC_133148.1, read as the reverse complement.
TATGTTGTATATACACCCTGTACCACTCCTGCACTGTGTTTGAGGCTCCCGTCACTCTGTGTAAACGACAAACCCTCCACATCTCCCGTGTTGTATATACACCCAGTACCACTCCTGCACTGTGTTTGAGGCTCCCGTCACTCTGTGTAAACGACAAACCCTCCACATCTCCTGTGTTGTATATACACCCAGTACCACTCCTGCACTGTGTTCCAGGCTCCCGTCACTCTGTGTAAACGACAAACCCTCCACATCTCCTGTGTTGTATATACACCCAGTACCACTCCTGCACTGTGTTCCAGGCACCCGTCACTCTGTATAAACGACAAACCCTGCAATCTCCTGTGTTGTATATACACCCAGTACCACTCCTACACTGTGTTCCAGTCTCCCGTCACTCTGTGTAAACGACAAACCCTCCACATCTCCTGTGTTGTATATACACCCAGTACCACTCCTGCACTGTGTTCCAGGCTCCCGTCACTCTGTGTAAACGACAAACCCTCCACATCTCCTGTGTTGTATATACACCCAGTACCACTCCTGCACTGTGTTCCAGGCTCCCGTCACTCTGTATAAACGACAAACCCTCCACATCTCCTGTGTTGTATATACAACCAGTACCACTCCTGCACTGTGTTCCAGGCTCCCGTCACTCTGTATAAACGACAAACCCTCCACATCTCCTGTGTTGTATATACAACCAGTACCACTCCTGCACTGTGTTCCAGGCTCCCGTCACTGTGTAAACGACAAACCCTCCACATCTCCTTTGTTGTATATACACCCAGCACCACTCCTGCACTGTGTTCCAGGCTCCTGTCACTCTGTATAAACGAAAAACCCTGCAATCTCCTGTGTTGTATATACACCCTGTACCACTCCTGCACTGTGTTTGAGGCTCCCGTCACTCTGTGTAAACGACAAACCCGCCACATCTCCTGTGTTGTATATACACCCAGTACCACTCCTGCACTGTGTTTGAGGCTCTCGTCACTCTGTGTAAACGACAAACCCTCCACATCTCCTGTGTTGTATATACACCCTGTACCACTCCTGCACTGTGTTCCAGGCTCCCGTCACTCTGCGTAAACGACAAACCCTCCACATCTCCTGTGTTGTATATACACCCAGCACCACTCCTGCACTGTGTTCCAGGCTCCCGTCACTCTGTGTAAACGACAAACCCTCCACATCTCCCGTGTTGTATATACACCCAGTACCACTCCTGCACTGTGTTCCAGGCTCCCGTCACTCTGTGTAAACGACAAACCCTCCACATCTCCCGTGTTGTATATACACCCAGTACCACTCCTGCACTGTGTTCCAGGCTCCCGTCACTCTGTATAAACGACAAACCCTCCACATCTCCTGTGTTGTATATACACCCAGTACCACTCCTGCACTGTGTTCCAGGCACCCGTCACTCTGTATAAACGACAAACCCTGCAATCTCCTGTGTTGTATATACACCCAGTACCACTCCTACACTGTGTTCCAGTCTCCCGTCACTCTGTGTAAACGACAAACCCTCCACATCTCCTGTGTTGTATATACACCCAGTACCACTCCTGCACTGTGTTCCAGGCTCCCGTCACTCTGTGTAAACGACAAACCCTCCACATCTCCCGTGTTGTATATACACCCAGTACCACTCCTGCACTGTGTTCCAGTCTCCCGTCACTCTGTGTAAACGACAAACCCTCCACATCCCCTGTGTTGTCTATACACCCAGTACCACTCCTGCACTGTGTTCCAGGCTCCCGTCACTCTGTGTAAACGACAAACCCGCCACATCTCCTGTGTTGTATATACACCCAGTACCACTCCTGCACTGTGTTCCAGGCTCCTGTCACTCTGTGTAAACGACAAACCCTCCACATCTCCTGTGTTGTCTATACACCCAGCACCACTCCTGCACTGTGTTCCAGTCTCCCGTCACTCTGTGTAAACGACAAACCCTCCACATCTCCTGTGTTGTCTATACACCCAGCACCACTCCTGCACCGTGTTCCAGGCTCCCGTCACTCTGTGTAAACGACAAACCCTGCAATCTCCTGTGTTGTATATACACCCAGTACCACTCCTGCACTGTGTTCCAGGCTCCCGTCACTCTGTGTAAACGACAATCCCGCCACATCTCCTGTGTTGTATATACACCCAGTACCACTCCTGCACTGTGTTCCAGGCTCCTGTCACTCTGTGTAAACGACAAACCCTCCACATCTCCTGTGTTGTATATACACCCAGTACCACTCCAGCACTGTGTTCCAGGCTCCTGTCACTCTGTGTAAACGACAAACCCGCCACATCTCCTGTGTTGTATATACACCCAGTACCACTCCTGCACTGTGTTCCAGGCTCCTGTCACTCTGTGTAAACGACAAACCCGCCACATCTCCTGTGTTGTATATACACCCAGTACCACTCCTGCACTGTGTTCCAGGCTCCTGTCACTCTGTGTAAACGACAAACCCTGCAATCTCCTGTGTTGTATATACACCCAGTACCACTCCTGCACTGTGTTCCAGTCTCCTGTCACTTTGTGTAAACGACAAACCCTCCACATCTCCTGTGTTGTATATACACCCAGTACCACTCCTGCACTGTGTTCCAGGCTCCCGTCACTCTGTGTAAACGACAAACCCTCCACATCTCCCGTGTTGTATATACACCCAGTACCACTCCTGCACTGTGTTCCAGGCTCCCGTCACTCTGTATAAACGACAAACCCTCCACATCTCCTGTGTTGTATATACACCCAGTACCACTCCTGCACTGTGTTCCAGGCTCCCGTCACTGTGTAAACGACAAACCCTCCACATCTCCTTTGTTGTATATACACCCAGTACCACTCCTGCACTGTGTTTGAGGCTCCCGTCACTCTGTGTAAACGACAAACCCTCCACATCTCCTGTGTTGTATATACACCCAGTACCACTCCTGCACTGTGTTCCAGGCTCCTGTCACTCTGTATAAACGACAAACCCTCCACATCTCCTGTGTTGTATATACACCCAGTACCACTCCTGCACTGTGTTTGAGGCTCCCGTCACTCTGTGTAAACGACAAACCCTGCAATCTCCTGTGTTGTATATACACCCAGTACCACTCCTGCACTGTGTTTGAGGCTCCCGTCACTCTGTGTAAACGACAAACCCTCCACATCTCCTGTGTTGTATATACACCCAGTACCACTCCTGCACTGTGTTCCAGGCTCCCGTCACTCTGTGTAAACGACAAACCCTCCACATCTCCCGTGTTGTATATACACCCAGTACCACTCCTGCACTGTGTTCCAGGCTCCCATCACTCTGTGTAAACGACAAACCTTCCACATCTCCCGTGTTGTATATAGACCTAGTACCACTCCTGCACTGTGTTCCAGGCTCCCGTCACTCTGTATAAACGACAAACCCTGCAATCTCCTGTGTTGTATATACACCCAGTACCACTCCTGCACTGTGTTCCAGGCTCCCGTCACTGTGTAAACGACAAACCCGCCACATCTCCTCTGTTGTATATACACCCAGCACCACTCCTGCACTGTGTTCCAGGCTCCTGTCACTCTGTATAAACGACAAACCCTGCAATCTCCTGTGTTGTATATTCACCCAGTACCACTCCTGCACTGTGTTTGAGGCTCCCTTCACTCTGTGTAAACGACAAACCCTCCACATCTCCTGTGTTGTATATACACCCAGTACCACTCCTGCACTGTGTTTGAGGCTCCCGTCACTCTGTGTAAACGACAAACCCTCCACATCTGCTGTGTTGTATATACACCCAGTACCACTCCTGCACTGTGTTTGAGGCTCCCTTCAATCTGTGTAAACGACAAACCCTGCAATCTCCTGTGTTGTATATACACCCAGTACCACTCCTGCACTGTGTTCCAGGCTCCCGTCACTCTGTTTAAACAACAAACCCTGCAATCTCCTGTGTTGTATATACACCCAGTACCACTCCTGCACTGTGTTCCAGGCTCCCGTCACTCTGTGTAAACGACAAACCCTCCACATCTCCCGTGTTGTATATACACCCAGTACCACTCCTGCACTGTGTTCCAGGCTCCCGTCACTCTGTGTAAACGACAAACCCTCCACATCTCCCGTGTTGTATATACACCCAGTACCACTCCTGCACTGTGTTCCAGGCTCCCGTCACTCTGTGTAAACGACAAACCCTCCACATCTCCCGTGTTGTATATACACCCAGTACCACTCCTGCACTGTGTTTGAGGCTCCCGTCACTCTGTGTAAACGACAAACCCTCCACATCTCCTGTGTTGTATATACACCCAGTACCACTCCTGCACTGTGTTCCAGGCTCCCGTCACTCTGTGTAAACGAGAAACCCTCCACATCTCCCGTGTTGTATATACACCCAGTACCACTCCTGCACTGTGTTCCAGGCTCCCGTCACTCTGTGTAAACGACAAACCCTCCACATCTCCCGTGTTGTATATACACCCAGTACCACTCCTGCACTGTGTTCCAGGCTCCCGTCACTCTGTATAAACGACAAACCCTCCACATCTCCTGTGTTGTATATACACCCAGTACCACTCCTGCACTGTGTTCCAGGCACCCGTCACTCTGTATAAACGACAAACCCTGCAATCTCCTGTGTTGTATATACACCCAGTACCACTCCTACACTGTGTTCCAGTCTCCCGTCACTCTGTGTAAACGACAAACCCTCCACATCTCCTGTGTTGTATATACACCCAGTACCACTCCTGCACTGTGTTCCAGGCTCCCGTCACTCTGTGTAAACGACAAACCCTCCACATCTCCCGTGTTGTATATACACCCAGTACCACTCCTGCACTGTGTTCCAGTCTCCCGTCACTCTGTGTAAACGACAAACCCTCCACATCCCCTGTGTTGTCTATACACCCAGTACCACTCCTGCACTGTGTTCCAGGCTCCCGTCACTCTGTGTAAACGACAAACCCGCCACATCTCCTGTGTTGTATATACACCCAGTACCACTCCTGCACTGTGTTCCAGGCTCCTGTCACTCTGTGTAAACGACAAACCCTCCACATCTCCTGTGTTGTCTATACACCCAGCACCACTCCTGCACTGTGTTCCAGTCTCCCGTCACTCTGTGTAAACGACAAACCCTCCACATCTCCTGTGTTGTCTATACACCCAGCACCACTCCTGCACCGTGTTCCAGGCTCCCGTCACTCTGTGTAAACGACAAACCCTGCAATCTCCTGTGTTGTATATACACCCAGTACCACTCCTGCACTGTGTTCCAGGCTCCCGTCACTCTGTGTAAACGACAAACCCGCCACATCTCCTGTGTTGTATATACACCCAGTACCACTCCTGCACTGTGTTCCAGGCTCCTGTCACTCTGTGTAAACGACAAACCCTCCACATCTCCTGTGTTGTATATACACCCAGTACCACTCCTGCACTGTGTTCCAGGCTCCTGTCACTCTGTGTAAACGACAAACCCGCCACATCTCCTGTGTTGTATATACACCCAGTACCACTCCTGCACTGTGTTCCAGGCTCCTGTCACTCTGTGTAAACGACAAACCCGCCACATCTCCTGTGTTGTATATACACCCAGTACCACTCCTGCACTGTGTTCCAGGCTCCTGTCACTCTGTGTAAACGACAAACCCTGCAATCTCCTGTGTTGTATATACACCCAGTACCACTCCTGCACTGTGTTCCAGTCTCCTGTCACTTTGTGTAAACGACAAACCCTCCACATCTCCTGTGTTGTATATACACCCAGTACCACTCCTGCACTGTGTTCCAGGCTCCCGTCACTCTGTGTAAACGACAAACCCTCCACATCTCCCGTGTTGTATATACACCCAGTACCACTCCTGCACTGTGTTCCAGGCTCCCGTCACTCTGTATAAACGACAAACCCTCCACATCTCCTGTGTTGTATATACACCCAGTACCACTCCTGCACTGTGTTCCAGGCTCCCGTCACTGTGTAAACGACAAACCCTCCACATCTCCTTTGTTGTATATACACCCAGTACCACTCCTGCACTGTGTTTGAGGCTCCCGTCACTCTGTGTAAACGACAAACCCTCCACATCTCCTGTGTTGTATATACACCCAGTACCACTCCTGCACTGTGTTCCAGGCTCCCGTCACTCTGTGTAAACGACAAACCCTCCACATCTCCCGTGTTGTATATACACCCAGTACCACTCCTGCACTGTGTTCCAGTCTCCCGTCACTCTGTGTAAACGACAAACCCTCCACATCCCCTGTGTTGTCTATACACCCAGTACCACTCCTGCACTGTGTTCCAGGCTCCCGTCACTCTGTGTAAACGACAAACCCTGCAATCTCCTGTGTTGTATATACACCCAGTACCACTCCTGCACTGTGTTCCAGGCTCCTGTCACTCTGTGTAAACGACAAACCCCTCCACATCTCCTGTGTTGTATATACACCCAGTACCACTCCTGCACTGTGTTCCAGTCTCCTGTCACTTTGTGTAAACGACAAACCCTCCACATCTCCTGTGTTGTATATACACCCAGTACCACTCCTGCACTGTGTTCCAGGCTCCCGTCCCTCTGTGTAAACGACAAACCCTCCACATCTCCTGTGTTGTATATACACCCAGTACCACTCCTGCACTGTGTTCCAGTCTCCCGTCACTGTGTAAACGACAAACCCTCCACATCTCCTTTGTTGTATATACACCCAGCACCACTCCTGCACTGTGTTCCAGGCTCCTGTCACTCTGTATAAACGACAAACCCTCCACATCTCCTGTGTTGTATATACACCCAGTACCACTCCTGCACTGTGTTTGAGGCTCCCGTCACTCTGTGTAAACGACAAACCCTGCAATCTCCTGTGTTGTATATACACCCAGTACCACTCCTGCACTGTGTTTGAGGCTCCCGTCACTCTGTGTAAACGACAAACCCTCCACATCTCCTGTGTTGTATATACACCCAGTACCACTCCTGCACTGTGTTCCAGGCTCCCGTCACTCTGTGTAAACGACAAACCCTCCACATCTCCCGTGTTGTATATACACCCAGTACCACTCCTGCACTGTGTTCCAGGCTCCCATCACTCTGTGTAAACGACAAACCTTCCACATCTCCCGTGTTGTATATAGACCTAGTACCACTCCTGCACTGTGTTCCAGGCTCCCGTCACTCTGTATAAACGACAAACCCTGCAATCTCCTGTGTTGTATATACACCCAGTACCACTCCTGCACTGTGTTCCAGGCTCCCGTCACTGTGTAAACGACAAACCCGCCACATCTCCTCTGTTGTATATACACCCAGTACCACTCCTGCACTGTGTTCCAGGCTCCCGTCCCTCTGTATAAACGACAAACCCTGCAATCTCCTGTGTTGTATATTCACCCAGTACCACTCCTGCACTGTGTTTGAGGCTCCCTTCACTCTGTGTAAACGACAAACCCTCCACATCTCCTGTGTTGTATATACACCCAGTACCACTCCTGCACTGTGTTTGAGGCTCCCGTCACTCTGTGTAAACGACAAACCCTCCACATCTGCTGTGTTGTATATACACCCAGTACCACTCCTGCACTGTGTTTGAGGCTCCCTTCAATCTGTGTAAACGACAAACCCTGCAATCTCCTGTGTTGTATATACACCCAGTACCACTCCTGCACTGTGTTCCAGGCTCCCGTCACTCTGTTTAAACAACAAACCCTGCAATCTCCTGTGTTGTATATACACCCAGTACCACTCCTGCACTGTGTTCCAGGCTCCCGTCACTCTGTGTAAACGACAAACCCTCCACATCTCCCGTGTTGTATATACACCCAGTACCACTCCTGCACTGTGTTCCAGGCTCCCGTCACTCTGTGTAAACGACAAACCCTCCACATCTCCCGTGTTGTATATACACCCAGTACCACTCCTGCACTGTGTTCCAGGCTCCCGTCACTCTGTGTAAACGACAAACCCTCCACATCTCCCGTGTTGTATATACACCCAGTACCACTCCTGCACTGTGTTTGAGGCTCCCGTCACTCTGTGTAAACGACAAACCCTCCACATCTCCTGTGTTGTATATACACCCAGTACCACTCCTGCACTGTGTTCCAGGCTCCTGTCACTCTGTATAAACGACAAACCCTCCACATCTCCTTTGTTGTATATACACCCAGTACCACTCCTGCACTGTGTTTGAGGCTCCCGTCACTCTGTGTAAACGACAAACCCTCCACATCTCCTGTGTTGTATATACACCCAGTACCACTCCTGCACTGTGTTCCAGGCTCCCGTCACTCTGTGTAAACGACAAACCCTCCACATCTCCTGTGTTGTATATACACCCAGTACCACTCCTGCACTGTGTTCCAGGCTCCCGTCACTCTGTGTAAACGACAAACCCGCCACATCTCCTGTGTTGTATATACACCCAGTACCACTCCTGCACTGTGTTCCAGGCTCCTGTCACTCTGTGTAAACGACAAACCCTCCACATCTCCTGTGTTGTATATACACCCAGTACCACTCCTGCACTGTGTTCCAGGCTCCTGTCACTCTGTGTAAACGACAAACCCTCCACATCTCCTGTGTTGTATATACACCCAGTACCACTCCTGCACTGTGTTCCAGGCTCCCGTCCCTCTGTATAAACGACAAACCCTGCAATCTCCTGTGTTGTATATTCACCCAGTACCACTCCTGCACTGTGTTTGAGGCTCCCTTCACTCTGTGTAAACGACAAACCCTCCACATCTCCTGTGTTGTATATACACCCAGTACCACTCCTGCACTGTGTTTGAGGCTCCCGTCACTCTGTGTAAACGACAAACCCTCCACATCTGCTGTGTTGTATATACACCCAGTACCACTCCTGCACTGTGTTTGAGGCTCCCTTCAATCTGTGTAAACGACAAACCCTGCAATCTCCTGTGTTGTATATACACCCAGTACCACTCCTGCACTGTGTTCCAGGCTCCCGTCACTCTGTTTAAACAACAAACCCTGCAATCTCCTGTGTTGTATATACACCCAGTACCACTCCTGCACTGTGTTCCAGGCTCCCGTCACTCTGTGTAAACGACAAACCCTCCACATCTCCCGTGTTGTATATACACCCAGTACCACTCCTGCACTGTGTTCCAGGCTCCCGTCACTCTGTGTAAACGACAAACCCTCCACATCTCCCGTGTTGTATATACACCCAGTACCACTCCTGCACTGTGTTCCAGGCTCCCGTCACTCTGTGTAAACGACAAACCCTCCACATCTCCCGTGTTGTATATACACCCAGTACCACTCCTGCACTGTGTTTGAGGCTCCCGTCACTCTGTGTAAACGACAAACCCTCCACATCTCCTGTGTTGTATATACACCCAGTACCACTCCTGCACTGTGTTCCAGGCTCCTGTCACTCTGTATAAACGACAAACCCTCCACATCTCCTTTGTTGTATATACACCCAGTACCACTCCTGCACTGTGTTTGAGGCTCCCGTCACTCTGTGTAAACGACAAACCCTCCACATCTCCTGTGTTGTATATACACCCAGTACCACTCCTGCACTGTGTTCCAGGCTCCCGTCACTCTGTGTAAACGACAAACCCTCCACATCTCCTGTGTTGTATATACACCCAGTACCACTCCTGCACTGTGTTCCAGGCTCCCGTCACTCTGTGTAAACGACAAACCCGCCACATCTCCTGTGTTGTATATACACCCAGTACCACTCCTGCACTGTGTTCCAGGCTCCTGTCACTCTGTGTAAACGACAAACCCTCCACATCTCCTGTGTTGTATATACACCCAGTACCACTCCTGCACTGTGTTTGAGGCTCTCGTCACTCTGTGTAAACGACAAACCCTCCACATCTCCTGTGTTGTATATACACCCTGTACCCCTCCTGCACTGTGTTCCAGGCTCCCGTCACTCTGCGTAAACGACAAACCCTCCACATCTCCTGTGTTGTATATACACCCAGCACCACTCCTGCACTGTGTTCCAGGCTCCCGTCACTCTGTGTAAACGACAAACCCTCCACATCTCCTGTGTTGTATATACACCCAGTACCACTCCTGCACTGTGTTCCAGGCTCCCGTCACTCTGTGTAAACGACAAACCCTCCACATCTCCCGTGTTGTATATACACCCAGTACCACTCCTGCACTGTGTTCCAGGCTCCCGTCACTGTGTAAACGACAAACCCTCCACATCTCCTTTGTTGTATATACACCCAGTACCACTCCTGCACTGTGTTTGAGGCACCCGTCACTCTGTGTAAACGACAAACCCTCCACATCTCCTGTGTTGTATATACACCCAGTACCACTCCTGCACTGTGTTCCAGGCTCCCGTCACTCTGTGTAAACGACAAACCCTCCACATCTCCCGTGTTGTATATACACCCAGTACCACTCCTGCACTGTGTTCCAGTCTCCCGTCACTCTGTGTAAACGACAAACCCTCCACATCCCCTGTGTTGTCTATACACCCAGTACCACTCCTGCACTGTGTTCCAGGCTCCCGTCACTCTGTGTAAACGACAAACCCTCCACATCTCCTGTGTTGTATATACACCCAGCACCACTCCTGCACTGTGTTCCAGGCTCCTGTCACTCTGTGTAAACGACAAACCCCTCCACATCTCCTGTGTTGTATATACACCCAGTACCACTGCTGCACTGTGTTCCAGTCTCCTGTCACTTTGTGTAAACGACAAACCCTCCACATCTCCTGTGTTGTATATACACCCAGTACCACTCCTGCACTGTGTTCCAGGCTCCCGTCCCTCTGTGTAAACGACAAACCCTCCACATCTCCTGTGTTGTATATACACCCAGTACCACTCCTGCACTGTGTTCCAGTCTCCCGTCACTGTGTAAACGACAAACCCTCCACATCTCCTTTGTTGTATATACACCCAGCACCACTCCTGCACTGTGTTCCAGGCTCCTGTCACTCTGTATAAACGACAAACCCTCCACATCTCCTGTGTTGTATATACACCCAGTACCACTCCTGCACTGTGTTTGAGGCTCCCGTCACTCTGTGTAAACGACAAACCCTGCAATCTCCTGTGTTGTATATACACCCAGTACCACTCCTGCACTGTGTTTGAGGCTCCCGTCACTCTGTGTAAACGACAAACCCTCCACATCTCCTGTGTTGTATATACACCCAGTACCACTCCTGCACTGTGTTTGAGGCTCCCGTCACTCTGTGTAAACGACAAACCCTGCAATCTCCTGTGTTGTATATACACCCAGTACCACTCCTGCACTGTGTTTGAGGCTCCCGTCACTCTGTGTAAACGACAAACCCTCCACATCTCCTGTGTTGTATACACTCCCAGTACCACTCCTGCACTGTGTTCCAGTCTCCCGTCACTGTGTAAACGACAAACCCTCCACATCTCCTTTGTTGTATATACACCCAGCACCACTCCTGCACTGTGTTCCAGGCTCCTGTCACTCTGTATAAACGACAAACCCTCCACATCTCCTGTGTTGTATATACACCCAGTACCACTCCTGCACTGTGTTTGAGGCTCCCGTCACTCTGTGTAAACGACAAACCCTGCAATCTCCTGTGTTGTATATACACCCAGTACCACTCCTGCACTGTGTTTGAGGCTCCCGTCACTCTGTGTAAACGACAAACCCTCCACATCTCCTGTGTTGTATATACACCCAGTACCACTTCTGCACTGTGTTCCAGGCTCCCGTCACTCTGTGTAAACGACAAACCCTCCACATCTCCCGTGTTGTAATATACACCCAGTACCACTCCTGCACTGTGTTCCAGGCTCCCGTCACTCTGTGTAAACGACAAACCTTCCACATCTCCCGTGTTGTATATAGACCTAGTACCACTCCTGCACTGTGTTCCAGGCTCCCGTCACTATGTATAAACGACAAACCCTGCAATCTCCTGTGTTGTATATACACCCAGTACCACTCCTGCACTGTGTTCCAGGCTCCCGTCACTGTGTAAACGACAAACCCGCCACATCTCCTCTGTTGTATATACACCCAGCACCACTCCTGCACTGTGTTCCAGGCTCCTGTCACTCTGTATAAACGACAAACCCTGCAATCTCCTGTGTTGTATATTCACCCAGTACCACTCCTGCACTGTGTTTGAGGCTCCCTTCACTCTGTGTAAACGACAAACCCTCCACATCTCCTGTGTTGTATATACACCCAGTACCACTCCTGCACTGTGTTTGAGGCTCCCTTCACTCTGTGTAAACGACAAACCCTGCAATCTCCTGTGTTGTATATACACCCAGTACCACTCCTGCACTGTGTTCCAGGCTCCCGTCACTCTGTTTAAACAAGAAACCCTGCAATCTCCTGTGTTGTATATACACCCAGTACCACTCCTGCACTGTGTTCCAGGCTCCCGTCACTCTGTGTAAACGACAAACCCTCCACATCTCCCGTGTTGTATATACACCCAGTACCACTCCTGCACTGTGTTCCAGGCTCCCGTCACTCTGTGTAAACGACAAACCCTCCACATCTCCCGTGTTGTATATACACCCAGTACCACTCCTGCACTGTGTTCCAGGCTCCCGTCACTCTGTGTAAACGACAAACCCTCCACATCTCCCGTGTTGTATATACACCCAGTACCACTCCTGCACTGTGTATGAGGCTCCCGTCACTCTGTGTAAACGACAAACCCTCCACATCTCCTGTGTTGTATATACACCCAGTACCACTCCTGCACTGTGTTCCAGGCTCCTGTCACTCTGTATAAACGACAAACCCTCCACATCTCCTTTGTTGTATATACACCCAGTACCACTCCTGCACTGTGTTTGAGGCTCCCGTCACTCTGTGTAAACGACAAACCCTCCACATCTCCTGTGTTGTATATACACCCAGTACCACTCCTGCACTGTGTTCCAGGCTCCCGTCACTCTGTGTAAACGACAAACCCTCCACATCTCCTGTGTTGTATATACACCCAGTACCACTCCTGCACTGTGTTCCAGGCTCCCGTCACTCTGTGTAAACGACAAACCCTCCACATCTCCTGTGTTGTATATACACCCAGTACCACTCCTGCACTGTGTTCCAGGCACCCGTCACTCTGTATAAACGACAAACCCTGCAATCTCCTGTGTTGTATATACACCCAGTACCACTCCTACACTGTGTTCCAGTCTCCCGTCACTCTGTGTAAACGACAAACCCTCCACATCTCCTGTGTTGTATATACACCCAGTACCACTCCTGCACTGTGTTCCAGGCTCCCGTCACTCTGTGTAAACGACAAACCCTCCACATCTCCTGTGTTGTATATACACCCAGTACCACTCCTGCACTGTGTTCCAGGCTCCCGTCACTCTGTATAAACGACAAACCCTCCACATCTCCTGTGTTGTATATACAACCAGTACCACTCCTGCACTGTGTTCCAGTCTCCCGTCACTCTGTGTAAACGACAAACCCTCCACATCTCCTGTGTTGTATACACACCCAGCACCACTCCTGCACTGTGTTCCAGGCTCCCGTCACTCTGTGTAAACGACAAACCCTCCACATCTCCTGTGTTGTATATACACCCAGTACCACTCCTGCACCGTGTTCCAGTCTCCTGTCACTCTGTGTAAACGACAAACCCCTCCACATCTCCTGTGTCGTATATACACCCAGTACCACTCCTGCACTGTGTTCCAGGCTCCCGTCACTCTGTATAAACGACAAACCCTCCACATCTCCTGTGTTGTATATACAACCAGTACCACTCCTGCACTGTGTTCCAGGCTCCCGTCACTGTGTAAACGACAAACCCTCCACATCTCCTTTGTTGTATATACACCCAGCACCACTCCTGCACTGTGTTCCAGGCTCCTGTCACTCTGTATAAACGAAAAACCCTGCAATCTCCTATGTTGTATATACACCCTGTACCACTCCTGCACTGTGTTTGAGGCTCCCGTCACTCTGTGTAAACGACAAACCCTCCACATCTCCCGTGTTGTATATACACCCAGTACCACTCCTGCACTGTGTTTGAGGCTCCCGTCACTCTGTGTAAACGACAAACCCTCCACATCTCCTGTGTTGTATATACACCCAGTACCACTCCTGCACTGTGTTCCAGGCTCCCGTCACTCTGTGTAAACGACAAACCCTCCACATCTCCTGTGTTGTATATACACCCAGTACCGCTCCTGCACTGTGTTCCAGGCACCCGTCACTCTGTATAAACGACAAACCCTGCAATCTCCTGTGTTGTATATACACCCAGTACCACTCCTACACTGTGTTCCAGTCTCCCGTCACTCTGTGTAAACGACAAACCCTCCACATCTCCTGTGTTGTATATACACCCAGTACCACTCCTGCACTGTGTTCCAGGCTCCCGTCACTCTGTGTAAACGACAAACCCTCCACATCTCCTGTGTTGTATATACACCCAGTACCACTCCTGCACTGTGTTCCAGGCTCCCGTCACTCTGTATAAACGACAAACCCTCCACATCTCCTGTGTTGTATATACAACCAGTACCACTCCTGCACTGTGTTCCAGGCTCCCGTCACTCTGTATAAACGACAAACCCTCCACATCTCCTGTGTTGTATATACAACCAGTACCACTCCTGCACTGTGTTCCAGGCTCCCGTCACTGTGTAAACGACAAACCCTCCACATCTCCTTTGTTGTATATACACCCAGCACCACTCCTGCACTGTGTTCCAGGCTCCTGTCACTCTGTATAAACGAAAAACCCTGCAATCTCCTGTGTTGTATATACACCCTGTACCACTCCTGCACTGTGTTTGAGGCTCCCGTCACTCTGTGTAAACGACAAACCCGCCACATCTCCTGTGTTGTATATACACCCAGTACCACTCCTGCACTGTGTTTGAGGCTCTCGTCACTCTGTGTAAACGACAAACCCTCCACATCTCCTGTGTTGTATATACACCCTGTACCACTCCTGCACTGTGTTCCAGGCTCCCGTCACTCTGCGTAAACGACAAACCCTCCACATCTCCTGTGTTGTATATACACCCAGCACCACTCCTGCACTGTGTTCCAGGCTCCCGTCACTCTGTGTAAACGACAAACCCTCCACATCTCCCGTGTTGTATATACACCCAGTACCACTCCTGCACTGTGTTCCAGGCTCCCGTCACTCTGTGTAAACGACAAACCCTCCACATCTCCCGTGTTGTATATACACCCAGTACCACTCCTGCACTGTGTTCCAGGCTCCCGTCACTCTGTATAAACGACAAACCCTCCACATCTCCTGTGTTGTATATACACCCAGTACCACTCCTGCACTGTGTTCCAGGCACCCGTCACTCTGTATAAACGACAAACCCTGCAATCTCCTGTGTTGTATATACACCCAGTACCACTCCTACACTGTGTTCCAGTCTCCCGTCACTCTGTGTAAACGACAAACCCTCCACATCTCCTGTGTTGTATATACACCCAGTACCACTCCTGCACTGTGTTCCAGGCTCCCGTCACTCTGTGTAAACGACAAACCCTCCACATCTCCCGTGTTGTATATACACCCAGTACCACTCCTGCACTGTGTTCCAGTCTCCCGTCACTCTGTGTAAACGACAAACCCTCCACATCCCCTGTGTTGTCTATACACCCAGTACCACTCCTGCACTGTGTTCCAGGCTCCCGTCACTCTGTGTAAACGACAAACCCGCCACATCTCCTGTGTTGTATATACACCCAGTACCACTCCTGCACTGTGTTCCAGGCTCCTGTCACTCTGTGTAAACGACAAACCCTCCACATCTCCTGTGTTGTCTATACACCCAGCACCACTCCTGCACTGTGTTCCAGTCTCCCGTCACTCTGTGTAAACGACAAACCCTCCACATCTCCTGTGTTGTCTATACACCCAGCACCACTCCTGCACCGTGTTCCAGGCTCCCGTCACTCTGTGTAAACGACAAACCCTGCAATCTCCTGTGTTGTATATACACCCAGTACCACTCCTGCACTGTGTTCCAGGCTCCCGTCACTCTGTGTAAACGACAATCCCGCCACATCTCCTGTGTTGTATATACACCCAGTACCACTCCTGCACTGTGTTCCAGGCTCCTGTCACTCTGTGTAAACGACAAACCCTCCACATCTCCTGTGTTGTATATACACCCAGTACCACTCCTGCACTGTGTTCCAGGCTCCTGTCACTCTGTGTAAACGACAAACCCGCCACATCTCCTGTGTTGTATATACACCCAGTACCACTCCTGCACTGTGTTCCAGGCTCCTGTCACTCTGTGTAAACGACAAACCCGCCACATCTCCTGTGTTGTATATACACCCAGTACCACTCCTGCACTGTGTTCCAGGCTCCTGTCACTCTGTGTAAACGACAAACCCTGCAATCTCCTGTGTTGTATATACACCCAGTACCACTCCTGCACTGTGTTCCAGTCTCCTGTCACTTTGTGTAAACGACAAACCCTCCACATCTCCTGTGTTGTATATACACCCAGTACCACTCCTGCACTGTGTTCCAGGCTCCCGTCACTCTGTGTAAACGACAAACCCTCCACATCTCCCGTGTTGTATATACACCCAGTACCACTCCTGCACTGTGTTCCAGGCTCCCGTCACTCTGTATAAACGACAAACCCTCCACATCTCCTGTGTTGTATATACACCCAGTACCACTCCTGCACTGTGTTCCAGGCTCCCGTCACTGTGTAAACGACAAACCCTCCACATCTCCTTTGTTGTATATACACCCAGTACCACTCCTGCACTGTGTTTGAGGCTCCCGTCACTCTGTGTAAACGACAAACCCTCCACATCTCCTGTGTTGTATATACACCCAGTACCACTCCTGCACTGTGTTCCAGGCTCCTGTCACTCTGTATAAACGACAAACCCTCCACATCTCCTGTGTTGTATATACACCCAGTACCACTCCTGCACTGTGTTTGAGGCTCCCGTCACTCTGTGTAAACGACAAACCCTGCAATCTCCTGTGTTGTATATACACCCAGTACCACTCCTGCACTGTGTTTGAGGCTCCCGTCACTCTGTGTAAACGACAAACCCTCCACATCTCCTGTGTTGTATATACACCCAGTACCACTCCTGCACTGTGTTCCAGGCTCCCGTCACTCTGTGTAAACGACAAACCCTCCACATCTCCCGTGTTGTATATACACCCAGTACCACTCCTGCACTGTGTTCCAGGCTCCCATCACTCTGTGTAAACGACAAACCTTCCACATCTCCCGTGTTGTATATAGACCTAGTACCACTCCTGCACTGTGTTCCAGGCTCCCGTCACTCTGTATAAACGACAAACCCTGCAATCTCCTGTGTTGTATATACACCCAGTACCACTCCTGCACTGTGTTCCAGGCTCCCGTCACTGTGTAAACGACAAACCCGCCACATCTCCTCTGTTGTATATACACCCAGCACCACTCCTGCACTGTGTTCCAGGCTCCTGTCACTCTGTATAAACGACAAACCCTGCAATCTCCTGTGTTGTATATTCACCCAGTACCACTCCTGCACTGTGTTTGAGGCTCCCTTCACTCTGTGTAAACGACAAACCCTCCACATCTCCTGTGTTGTATATACACCCAGTACCACTCCTGCACTGTGTTTGAGGCTCCCGTCACTCTGTGTAAACGACAAACCCTCCACATCTGCTGTGTTGTATATACACCCAGTACCACTCCTGCACTGTGTTTGAGGCTCCCTTCAATCTGTGTAAACGACAAACCCTGCAATCTCCTGTGTTGTATATACACCCAGTACCACTCCTGCACTGTGTTCCAGGCTCCCGTCACTCTGTTTAAACAACAAACCCTGCAATCTCCTGTGTTGTATATACACCCAGTACCACTCCTGCACTGTGTTCCAGGCTCCCGTCACTCTGTGTAAACGACAAACCCTCCACATCTCCCGTGTTGTATATACACCCAGTACCACTCCTGCACTGTGTTCCAGGCTCCCGTCACTCTGTGTAAACGACAAACCCTCCACATCTCCCGTGTTGTATATACACCCAGTACCACTCCTGCACTGTGTTCCAGGCTCCCGTCACTCTGTGTAAACGACAAACCCTCCACATCTCCCGTGTTGTATATACACCCAGTACCACTCCTGCACTGTGTTTGAGGCTCCCGTCACTCTGTGTAAACGACAAACCCTCCACATCTCCTGTGTTGTATATACACCCAGTACCACTCCTGCACTGTGTTCCAGGCTCCCGTCACTCTGTGTAAACGACAAACCCTCCACATCTCCCGTGTTGTATATACACCCAGTACCACTCCTGCACTGTGTTCCAGGCTCCCGTCACTCTGTGTAAACGACAAACCCTCCACATCTCCCGTGTTGTATATACACCCAGTACCACTCCTGCACTGTGTTCCAGGCTCCCGTCACTCTGTATAAACGACAAACCCTCCACATCTCCTGTGTTGTATATACACCCAGTACCACTCCTGCACTGTGTTCCAGGCACCCGTCACTCTGTATAAACGACAAACCCTGCAATCTCCTGTGTTGTATATACACCCAGTACCACTCCTACACTGTGTTCCAGTCTCCCGTCACTCTGTGTAAACGACAAACCCTCCACATCTCCTGTGTTGTATATACACCCAGTACCACTCCTGCACTGTGTTCCAGGCTCCCGTCACTCTGTGTAAACGACAAACCCTCCACATCTCCCGTGTTGTATATACACCCAGTACCACTCCTGCACTGTGTTCCAGTCTCCCGTCACTCTGTGTAAACGACAAACCCTCCACATCCCCTGTGTTGTCTATACACCCAGTACCACTCCTGCACTGTGTTCCAGGCTCCCGTCACTCTGTGTAAACGACAAACCCGCCACATCTCCTGTGTTGTATATACACCCAGTACCACTCCTGCACTGTGTTCCAGGCTCCTGTCACTCTGTGTAAACGACAAACCCTCCACATCTCCTGTGTTGTCTATACACCCAGCACCACTCCTGCACTGTGTTCCAGTCTCCCGTCACTCTGTGTAAACGACAAACCCTCCACATCTCCTGTGTTGTCTATACACCCAGCACCACTCCTGCACCGTGTTCCAGGCTCCCGTCACTCTGTGTAAACGACAAACCCTGCAATCTCCTGTGTTGTATATACACCCAGTACCACTCCTGCACTGTGTTCCAGGCTCCCGTCACTCTGTGTAAACGACAAACCCGCCACATCTCCTGTGTTGTATATACACCCAGTACCACTCCTGCACTGTGTTCCAGGCTCCTGTCACTCTGTGTAAACGACAAACCCTCCACATCTCCTGTGTTGTATATACACCCAGTACCACTCCTGCACTGTGTTCCAGGCTCCTGTCACTCTGTGTAAACGACAAACCCGCCACATCTCCTGTGTTGTATATACACCCAGTACCACTCCTGCACTGTGTTCCAGGCTCCTGTCACTCTGTGTAAACGACAAACCCGCCACATCTCCTGTGTTGTATATACACCCAGTACCACTCCTGCACTGTGTTCCAGGCTCCTGTCACTCTGTGTAAACGACAAACCCTGCAATCTCCTGTGTTGTATATACACCCAGTACCACTCCTGCACTGTGTTCCAGTCTCCTGTCACTTTGTGTAAACGACAAACCCTCCACATCTCCTGTGTTGTATATACACCCAGTACCACTCCTGCACTGTGTTCCAGGCTCCCGTCACTCTGTGTAAACGACAAACCCTCCACATCTCCCGTGTTGTATATACACCCAGTACCACTCCTGCACTGTGTTCCAGGCTCCCGTCACTCTGTATAAACGACAAACCCTCCACATCTCCTGTGTTGTATATACACCCAGTACCACTCCTGCACTGTGTTCCAGGCTCCCGTCACTGTGTAAACGACAAACCCTCCACATCTCCTTTGTTGTATATACACCCAGTACCACTCCTGCACTGTGTTTGAGGCTCCCGTCACTCTGTGTAAACGACAAACCCTCCACATCTCCTGTGTTGTATATACACCCAGTACCACTCCTGCACTGTGTTCCAGGCTCCCGTCACTCTGTGTAAACGACAAACCCTCCACATCTCCCGTGTTGTATATACACCCAGTACCACTCCTGCACTGTGTTCCAGTCTCCCGTCACTCTGTGTAAACGACAAACCCTCCACATCCCCTGTGTTGTCTATACACCCAGTACCACTCCTGCACTGTGTTCCAGGCTCCCGTCACTCTGTGTAAACGACAAACCCTGCAATCTCCTGTGTTGTATATACACCCAGTACCACTCCTGCACTGTGTTCCAGGCTCCTGTCACTCTGTGTAAACGACAAACCCCTCCACATCTCCTGTGTTGTATATACACCCAGTACCACTCCTGCACTGTGTTCCAGTCTCCTGTCACTTTGTGTAAACGACAAACCCTCCACATCTCCTGTGTTGTATATACACCCAGTACCACTCCTGCACTGTGTTCCAGGCTCCCGTCCCTCTGTGTAAACGACAAACCCTCCACATCTCCTGTGTTGTATATACACCCAGTACCACTCCTGCACTGTGTTCCAGTCTCCCGTCACTGTGTAAACGACAAACCCTCCACATCTCCTTTGTTGTATATACACCCAGCACCACTCCTGCACTGTGTTCCAGGCTCCTGTCACTCTGTATAAACGACAAACCCTCCACATCTCCTGTGTTGTATATACACCCAGTACCACTCCTGCACTGTGTTTGAGGCTCCCGTCACTCTGTGTAAACGACAAACCCTGCAATCTCCTGTGTTGTATATACACCCAGTACCACTCCTGCACTGTGTTTGAGGCTCCCGTCACTCTGTGTAAACGACAAACCCTCCACATCTCCTGTGTTGTATATACACCCAGTACCACTCCTGCACTGTGTTCCAGGCTCCCGTCACTCTGTGTAAACGACAAACCCTCCACATCTCCCGTGTTGTATATACACCCAGTACCACTCCTGCACTGTGTTCCAGGCTCCCATCACTCTGTGTAAACGACAAACCTTCCACATCTCCCGTGTTGTATATAGACCTAGTACCACTCCTGCACTGTGTTCCAGGCTCCCGTCACTCTGTATAAACGACAAACCCTGCAATCTCCTGTGTTGTATATACACCCAGTACCACTCCTGCACTGTGTTCCAGGCTCCCGTCACTGTGTAAACGACAAACCCGCCACATCTCCTGTGTTGTATATACACCCAGTACCACTCCTGCACTGTGTTCCAGGCTCCCGTCCCTCTGTATAAACGACAAACCCTGCAATCTCCTGTGTTGTATATTCACCCAGTACCACTCCTGCACTGTGTTTGAGGCTCCCTTCACTCTGTGTAAACGACAAACCCTCCACATCTCCTGTGTTGTATATACACCCAGTACCACTCCTGCACTGTGTTTGAGGCTCCCGTCACTCTGTGTAAACGACAAACCCTCCACATCTGCTGTGTTGTATATACACCCAGTACCACTCCTGCACTGTGTTTGAGGCTCCCTTCAATCTGTGTAAACGACAAACCCTGCAATCTCCTGTGTTGTATATACACCCAGTACCACTCCTGCACTGTGTTCCAGGCTCCCGTCACTCTGTTTAAACAACAAACCCTGCAATCTCCTGTGTTGTATATACACCCAGTACCACTACTGCACTGTGTTCCAGGCTCCCGTCACTCTGTGTAAACGACAAACCCTCCACATCTCCCGTGTTGTATATACACCCAGTACCACTCCTGCACTGTGTTCCAGGCTCCCGTCACTCTGTGTAAACGACAAACCCTCCACATCTCCCGTGTTGTATATACACCCAGTACCACTCCTGCACTGTGCTCCAGGCTCCCGTCACTCTGTGTAAACGACAAACCCTCCACATCTCCCGTGTTGTATATACACCCAGTACCACTCCTGCACTGTGTTTGAGGCTCCCGTCACTCTGTGTAAACGACAAACCCTCCACATCTCCTGTGTTGTATATACACCCAGTACCACTCCTGCACTGTGTTCCAGGCTCCTGTCACTCTGTATAAACGACAAACCCTCCACATCTCCTTTGTTGTATATACACCCAGTACCACTCCTGCACTGTGTTTGAGGCTCCCGTCACTCTGTGTAAACGACAAACCCTCCACATCTCCTGTGTTGTATATACACCCAGTACCACTCCTGCACTGTGTTCCAGGCTCCCGTCACTCTGTGTAAACGACAAACCCTCCACATCTCCTGTGTTGTATATACACCCAGTACCACTCCTGCACTGTGTTCCAGGCTCCCGTCACTCTGTGTAAACGACAAACCCTCCACATCTCCTGTGTTGTATATACACCCAGTACCACTCCTGCACTGTGTTCCAGGCACCCGTCACTCTGTATAAACGACAAACCCTGCAATCTCCTGTGTTGTATATACACCCAGTACCACTCCTACACTGTGTTCCAGTCTCCCGTCACTCTGTGTAAACGACAAACCCTCCACATCTCCTGTGTTGTATATACACCCAGTACCACTCCTGCACTGTGTTCCAGGCTCCCGTCACTCTGTGTAAACGACAAACCCTCCACATCTCCTGTGTTGTATATACACCCAGTACCACTCCTGCACTGTGTTCCAGGCTCCCGTCACTCTGTATAAACGACAAACCCTCCACATCTCCTGTGTTGTATATACAACCAGTACCACTCCTGCACTGTGTTCCAGTCTCCCGTCACTCTGTGTAAACGACAAACCCTCCACATCTCCTGTGTTGTATACACACCCAGCACCACTCCAGCACTGTGTTCCAGGCTCCCGTCACTCTGTGTAAACGACAAACCCTCCACATCTCCTTTGTTGTATATACACCCAGCACCACTCCTGCACTGTGTTCCAGGCTCCTGTCACTCTGTATAAACGAAAAACCCTGCAATCTCCTGTGTTGTATATACACCCAGTACCACTCCTGCACTGTGTTTGAGGCTCCCGTCACTCTGTGTAAACGACAAACCCTCCACATCTCCCGTGTTGTATATACACCCAGTACCACTCCTGCACTGTGTTTGAGGCTCCCGTCACTCTGTGTAAACGACAAACCCTCCACATCTCCTGTGTTGTATATACACCCAGTACCACTCCTGCACTGTGTTCCAGGCTCCCGTCACTCTGTGTAAACGACAAACCCTCCACATCTCCCGTGTTGTATATACACCCAGTACCACTCCTGCACTGTGTTCCAGGCTCCCATCACTCTGTGTAAACGACAAACCTTCCACATCTCCCGTGTTGTATATAGACCTAGTACCACTCCTGCACTGTGTTCCAGGCTCCCGTCACTCTGTATAAACGACAAACCCTGCAATCTCCTGTGTTGTATATACACCCAGTACCACTCCTGCACTGTGTTCCAGGCTCCCGTCACTGTGTAAACGACAAACCCGCCACATCTCCTCTGTTGTATATACACCCAGCACCACTCCTGCACTGTGTTCCAGGCTCCTGTCACTCTGTATAAACGACAAACCCTGCAATCTCCTGTGTTGTATATTCACCCAGTACCACTCCTGCACTGTGTTTGAGGCTCCCTTCACTCTGTGTAAACGACAAACCCTCCACATCTCCTGTGTTGTATATACACCCAGTACCACTCCTGCACTGTGTTTGAGGCTCCCGTCACTCTGTGTAAACGACAAACCCTCCACATCTGCTGTGTTGTATATACACCCAGTACCACTCCTGCACTGTGTTTGAGGCTCCCTTCAATCTGTGTAAACGACAAACCCTGCAATCTCCTGTGTTGTATATACACCCAGTACCACTCCTGCACTGTGTTCCAGGCTCCCGTCACTCTGTTTAAACAACAAACCCTGCAATCTCCTGTGTTGTATATACACCCAGTACCACTCCTGCACTGTGTTCCAGGCTCCCGTCACTCTGTGTAAACGACAAACCCTCCACATCTCCCGTGTTGTATATACACCCAGTACCACTCCTGCACTGTGTTCCAGGCTCCCGTCACTCTGTGTAAACGACAAACCCTCCACATCTCCCGTGTTGTATATACACCCAGTACCACTCCTGCACTGTGTTCCAGGCTCCCGTCACTCTGTGTAAACGACAAACCCTCCACATCTCCCGTGTTGTATATACACCCAGTACCACTCCTGCACTGTGTTTGAGGCTCCCGTCACTCTGTGTAAACGACAAACCCTCCACATCTCCTGTGTTGTATATACACCCAGTACCACTCCTGCACTGTGTTCCAGGCTCCTGTCACTCTGTATAAACGACAAACCCTCCACATCTCCTTTGTTGTATATACACCCAGTACCACTCCTGCACTGTGTTTGAGGCTCCCGTCACTCTGTGTAAACGACAAACCCTCCACATCTCCTGTGTTGTATATACACCCAGTACCACTCCTGCACTGTGTTCCAGGCTCCCGTCACTCTGTGTAAACGACAAACCCTCCACATCTCCTGTGTTGTATATACACCCAGTACCACTCCTGCACTGTGTTCCAGGCTCCCGTCACTCTGTGTAAACGACAAACCCTCCACATCTCCTGTGTTGTATATACACCCAGTACCACTCCTGCACTGTGTTCCAGGCACCCGTCACTCTGTATAAACGACAAACCCTGCAATCTCCTGTGTTGTATATACACCCAGTACCACTCCTACACTGTGTTCCAGTCTCCCGTCACTCTGTGTAAACGACAAACCCTCCACATCTCCTGTGTTGTATATACACCCAGTACCACTCCTGCACTGTGTTCCAGGCTCCCGTCACTCTGTGTAAACGACAAACCCTCCACATCTCCTGTGTTGTATATACACCCAGTACCACTCCTGCACTGTGTTCCAGGCTCCCGTCACTCTGTATAAACGACAAACCCTCCACATCTCCTGTGTTGTATATACAACCAGTACCACTCCTGCACTGTGTTCCAGTCTCCCGTCACTCTGTGTAAACGACAAACCCTCCACATCTCCTGTGTTGTATACACACCCAGCACCACTCCTGCACTGTGTTCCAGGCTCCCGTCACTCTGTGTAAACGACAAACCCTCCACATCTCCTTTGTTGTATATACACCCAGCACCACTCCTGCACTGTGTTCCAGGCTCCTGTCACTCTGTATAAACGAAAAACCCTGCAATCTCCTGTGTTGTATATACACCCAGTACCACTCCTGCACTGTGTTTGAGGCTCCCGTCACTCTGTGTAAACGACAAACCCTCCACATCTCCCGTGTTGTATATACACCCAGTACCACTCCTGCACTGTGTTTGAGGCTCCCGTCACTCTGTGTAAACGACAAACCCTCCACATCTCCTGTGTTGTATATACACCCAGTACCACTCCTGCACTGTGTTCCAGGCTCCCGTCACTCTGTGTAAACGACAAACCCTCCACATCTCCTGTGTTGTATATACACCCAGTACCACTCCTGCACTGTGTTCCAGGCTCCCATCACTCTGTGTAAACGACAAACCCTCCACATCTCCTGTGTTGTATATACACCCAGTACCACTCCTGCACTGTGTTCCAGTCTCCCGTCACTCTGTGTAAACGACAAACCCTCCACATCTCCTGTGTTGTATATACACCCAGTACCACTCCTGCACTGTGTTCCAGTCTCCCGTCACTCTGTATAAACGACAAACCCTGCAATCTCCCGTGTTGTATATACACCCAGTACCACTCCTGCACTGTGTTTGAGGCTCCCGTCACTCTGTGTAAACGACAAACCCTCCACATCTCCTGTGTTGTATATACACCCAGTACCACTCCTGCACTGTGTTCCAGGCTCCCGTCACTCTGTGTAAACGACAAACCCTCCACATCTCCCGTGTTGTATATACACCCAGTACCACTCCTGCACTGTGTTCCAGGCTCCCGTCACTCTGTGTAAACGACAAACCCTCCACATCTCCCGTGTTGTATATACACCCAGTACCACTCCTGCACTGTGTTCCAGGCTCCCGTCACTCTGTATAAACGACAAACCCTCCACATCTCCTGTGTTGTATATACACCCAGTACCACTCCTGCACTGTGTTCCAGGCACCCGTCACTCTGTATAAACGACAAACCCTGCAATCTCCTGTGTTGTATATACACCCAGTACCACTCCTACACTGTGTTCCAGTCTCCCGTCACTCTGTGTAAACGACAAACCCTCCACATCTCCTGTGTTGTATATACACCCAGTACCACTCCTGCACTGTGTTCCAGGCTCCCGTCACTCTGTGTAAACGACAAACCCTCCACATCTCCCGTGTTGTATATACACCCAGTACCACTCCTGCACTGTGTTCCAGTCTCCCGTCACTCTGTGTAAACGACAAACCCTCCACATCCCCTGTGTTGTCTATACACCCAGTACCACTCCTGCACTGTGTTCCAGGCTCCCGTCACTCTGTGTAAACGACAAACCCGCCACATCTCCTGTGTTGTATATACACCCAGTACCACTCCTGCACTGTGTTCCAGGCTCCTGTCACTCTGTGTAAACGACAAACCCTCCACATCTCCTGTGTTGTCTATACACCCAGCACCACTCCTGCACTGTGTTCCAGTCTCCCGTCACTCTGTGTAAACGACAAACCCTCCACATCTCCTGTGTTGTCTATACACCCAGCACCACTCCTGCACCGTGTTCCAGGCTCCCGTCACTCTGTGTAAACGACAAACCCTGCAATCTCCTGTGTTGTATATACACCCAGTACCACTCCTGCACTGTGTTCCAGGCTCCCGTCACTCTGTGTAAACGACAAACCCGCCACATCTCCTGTGTTGTATATACACCCAGTACCACTCCTGCACTGTGTTCCAGGCTCCTGTCACTCTGTGTAAACGACAAACCCTCCACATCTCCTGTGTTGTATATACACCCAGTACCACTCCTGCACTGTGTTCCAGGCTCCTGTCACTCTGTGTAAACGACAAACCCGCCACATCTCCTGTGTTGTATATACACCCAGTACCACTCCTGCACTGTGTTCCAGGCTCCTGTCACTCTGTGTAAACGACAAACCCGCCACATCTCCTGTGTTGTATATACACCCAGTACCACTCCTGCACTGTGTTCCAGGCTCCTGTCACTCTGTGTAAACGACAAACCCTGCAATCTCCTGTGTTGTATATACACCCAGTACCACTCCTGCACTGTGTTCCAGTCTCCTGTCACTTTGTGTAAACGACAAACCCTCCACATCTCCTGTGTTGTATATACACCCAGTACCACTCCTGCACTGTGTTCCAGGCTCCCGTCACTCTGTGTAAACGACAAACCCTCCACATCTCCCGTGTTGTATATACACCCAGTACCACTCCTGCACTGTGTTCCAGGCTCCCGTCACTCTGTATAAACGACAAACCCTCCACATCTCCTGTGTTGTATATACACCCAGTACCACTCCTGCACTGTGTTCCAGGCTCCCGTCACTGTGTAAACGACAAACCCTCCACATCTCCTTTGTTGTATATACACCCAGTACCACTCCTGCACTGTGTTTGAGGCTCCCGTCACTCTGTGTAAACGACAAACCCTCCACATCTCCTGTGTTGTATATACACCCAGTACCACTCCTGCACTGTGTTCCAGGCTCCCGTCACTCTGTGTAAACGACAAACCCTCCACATCTCCCGTGTTGTATATACACCCAGTACCACTCCTGCACTGTGTTCCAGTCTCCCGTCACTCTGTGTAAACGACAAACCCTCCACATCCCCTGTGTTGTCTATACACCCAGTACCACTCCTGCACTGTGTTCCAGGCTCCCGTCACTCTGTGTAAACGACAAACCCTGCAATCTCCTGTGTTGTATATACACCCAGTACCACTCCTGCACTGTGTTCCAGGCTCCTGTCACTCTGTGTAAACGACAAACCCCTCCACATCTCCTGTGTTGTATATACACCCAGTACCACTCCTGCACTGTGTTCCAGTCTCCTGTCACTTTGTGTAAACGACAAACCCTCCACATCTCCTGTGTTGTATATACACCCAGTACCACTCCTGCACTGTGTTCCAGGCTCCCGTCCCTCTGTGTAAACGACAAACCCTCCACATCTCCTGTGTTGTATATACACCCAGTACCACTCCTGCACTGTGTTCCAGTCTCCCGTCACTGTGTAAACGACAAACCCTCCACATCTCCTTTGTTGTATATACACCCAGCACCACTCCTGCACTGTGTTCCAGGCTCCTGTCACTCTGTATAAACGACAAACCCTCCACATCTCCTGTGTTGTATATACACCCAGTACCACTCCTGCACTGTGTTTGAGGCTCCCGTCACTCTGTGTAAACGACAAACCCTGCAATCTCCTGTGTTGTATATACACCCAGTACCACTCCTGCACTGTGTTTGAGGCTCCCGTCACTCTGTGTAAACGACAAACCCTCCACATCTCCTGTGTTGTATATACACCCAGTACCACTCCTGCACTGTGTTCCAGGCTCCCGTCACTCTGTGTAAACGACAAACCCTCCACATCTCCCGTGTTGTATATACACCCAGTACCACTCCTGCACTGTGTTCCAGGCTCCCATCACTCTGTGTAAACGACAAACCTTCCACATCTCCCGTGTTGTATATAGACCTAGTACCACTCCTGCACTGTGTTCCAGGCTCCCGTCACTCTGTATAAACGACAAACCCTGCAATCTCCTGTGTTGTATATACACCCAGTACCACTCCTGCACTGTGTTCCAGGCTCCCGTCACTGTGTAAACGACAAACCCGCCACATCTCCTCTGTTGTATATACACCCAGCACCACTCCTGCACTGTGTTCCAGGCTCCTGTCACTCTGTATAAACGACAAACCCTGCAATCTCCTGTGTTGTATATTCACCCAGTACCACTCCTGCACTGTGTTTGAGGCTCCCTTCACTCTGTGTAAACGACAAACCCTCCACATCTCCTGTGTTGTATATACACCCAGTACCACTCCTGCACTGTGTTTGAGGCTCCCGTCACTCTGTGTAAACGACAAACCCTCCACATCTGCTGTGTTGTATATACACCCAGTACCACTCCTGCACTGTGTTTGAGGCTCCCTTCAATCTGTGTAAACGACAAACCCTGCAATCTCCTGTGTTGTATATACACCCAGTACCACTCCTGCACTGTGTTCCAGTCTCCCGTCACTCTGTGTAAACGACAAACCCTCCACATCCCCTGTGTTGTCTATACACCCAGTACCACTCCTGCACTGTGTTCCAGGCTCCCGTCACTCTGTGTAAACGACAAACCCTGCAATCTCCTGTGTTGTATATACACCCAGTACCACTCCTGCACTGTGTTCCAGGCTCCTGTCACTCTGTGTAAACGACAAACCCCTCCACATCTCCTGTGTTGTATATACACCCAGTACCACTCCTGCACTGTGTTCCAGTCTCCTGTCACTTTGTGTAAACGACAAACCCTCCACATCTCCTGTGTTGTATATACACCCAGTACCACTCCTGCACTGTGTTCCAGGCTCCCGTCCCTCTGTGTAAACGACAAACCCTCCACATCTCCTGTGTTGTATATACACCCAGTACCACTCCTGCACTGTGTTCCAGTCTCCCGTCACTGTGTAAACGACAAACCCTCCACATCTCCTTTGTTGTATATACACCCAGCACCACTCCTGCACTGTGTTCCAGGCTCCTGTCACTCTGTATAAACGACAAACCCTCCACATCTCCTGTGTTGTATATACACCCAGTACCACTCCTGCACTGTGTTTGAGGCTCCCGTCACTCTGTGTAAACGACAAACCCTGCAATCTCCTGTGTTGTATATACACCCAGTACCACTCCTGCACTGTGTTTGAGGCTCCCGTCACTCTGTGTAAACGACAAACCCTCCACATCTCCTGTGTTGTATATACACCCAGTACCACTCCTGCACTGTGTTCCAGGCTCCCGTCACTCTGTGTAAACGACAAACCCTCCACATCTCCCGTGTTGTATATACACCCAGTACCACTCCTGCACTGTGTTCCAGGCTCCCATCACTCTGTGTAAACGACAAACCTTCCACATCTCCCGTGTTGTATATAGACCTAGTACCACTCCTGCACTGTGTTCCAGGCTCCCGTCACTCTGTATAAACGACAAACCCTGCAATCTCCTGTGTTGTATATACACCCAGTACCACTCCTGCACTGTGTTCCAGGCTCCCGTCACTGTGTAAACGACAAACCCGCCACATCTCCTCTGTTGTATATACACCCAGCACCACTCCTGCACTGTGTTCCAGGCTCCTGTCACTCTGTATAAACGACAAACCCTGCAATCTCCTGTGTTGTATATTCACCCAGTACCACTCCTGCACTGTGTTTGAGGCTCCCTTCACTCTGTGTAAACGACAAACCCTCCACATCTCCTGTGTTGTATATACACCCAGTACCACTCCTGCACTGTGTTTGAGGCTCCCGTCACTCTGTGTAAACGACAAACCCTCCACATCTGCTGTGTTGTATATACACCCAGTACCACTCCTGCACTGTGTTTGAGGCTCCCTTCAATCTGTGTAAACGACAAACCCTGCAATCTCCTGTGTTGTATATACACCCAGTACCACTCCTGCACTGTGTTCCAGGCTCCCGTCACTCTGTTTAAACAACAAACCCTGCAATCTCCTGTGTTGTATATACACCCAGTACCACTCCTGCACTGTGTTCCAGGCTCCCGTCACTCTGTGTAAACGACAAACCCTCCACATCTCCCGTGTTGTATATACACCCAGTACCACTCCTGCACTGTGTTCCAGGCTCCCGTCACTCTGTGTAAACGACAAACCCTCCACATCTCCCGTGTTGTATATACACCCAGTACCACTCCTGCACTGTGTTCCAGGCTCCCGTCACTCTGTGTAAACGACAAACCCTCCACATCTCCCGTGTTGTATATACACCCAGTACCACTCCTGCACTGTGTTTGAGGCTCCCGTCACTCTGTGTAAACGACAAACCCTCCACATCTCCTGTGTTGTATATACACCCAGTACCACTCCTGCACTGTGTTCCAGGCTCCTGTCACTCTGTATAAACGACAAACCCTCCACATCTCCTTTGTTGTATATACACCCAGTACCACTCCTGCACTGTGTTTGAGGCTCCCGTCACTCTGTGTAAACGACAAACCCTCCACATCTCCTGTGTTGTATATACACCCAGTACCACTCCTGCACTGTGTTCCAGGCTCCCGTCACTCTGTGTAAACGACAAACCCTCCACATCTCCTGTGTTGTATATACACCCAGTACCACTCCTGCACTGTGTTCCAGGCTCCCGTCACTCTGTGTAAACGACAAACCCTCCACATCTCCTGTGTTGTATATACACCCAGTACCACTCCTGCACTGTGTTCCAGGCACCCGTCACTCTGTATAAACGACAAACCCTGCAATCTCCTGTGTTGTATATACACCCAGTACCACTCCTACACTGTGTTCCAGTCTCCCGTCACTCTGTGTAAACGACAAACCCTCCACATCTCCTGTGTTGTATATACACCCAGTACCACTCCTGCACTGTGTTCCAGGCTCCCGTCACTCTGTGTAAACGACAAACCCTCCACATCTCCTGTGTTGTATATACACCCAGTACCACTCCTGCACTGTGTTCCAGGCTCCCGTCACTCTGTATAAACGACAAACCCTCCACATCTCCTGTGTTGTATATACAACCAGTACCACTCCTGCACTGTGTTCCAGTCTCCCGTCACTCTGTGTAAACGACAAACCCTCCACATCTCCTGTGTTGTATACACACCCAGCACCACTCCTGCACTGTGTTCCAGGCTCCCGTCACTCTGTGTAAACGACAAACCCTCCACATCTCCTGTGTTGTATATACACCCAGTACCACTCCTGCACCGTGTTCCAGTCTCCTGTCACTCTGTGTAAACGACAAACCCCTCCACATCTCCTGTGTCGTATATACACCCAGTACCACTCCTGCACTGTGTTCCAGGCTCCCGTCACTCTGTGTAAACGACAAACCCTCCACATCTCCTGTGTTGTATATACACCCAGTACCACTCCTGCACTGTGTTCCAGGCTCCCGTCACTCTGTATAAACGACAAACCCTCCACATCTCCTGTGTTGTATATACAACCAGTACCACTCCTGCACTGTGTTCCAGGCTCCCGTCACTGTGTAAACGACAAACCCTCCACATCTCCTTTGTTGTATATACACCCAGCACCACTCCTGCACTGTGTTCCAGGCTCCTGTCACTCTGTATAAACGAAAAACCCTGCAATCTCCTGTGTTGTATATACACCCAGTACCACTCCTGCACTGTGTTTGAGGCTCCCGTCACTCTGTGTAAACGACAAACCCTCCACATCTCCCGTGTTGTATATACACCCAGTACCACTCCTGCACTGTGTTTGAGGCTCCCGTCACTCTGTGTAAACGACAAACCCTCCACATCTCCTGTGTTGTATATACACCCAGTACCACTCCTGCACTGTGTTCCAGGCTCCCGTCACTCTGTGTAAACGACAAACCCTCCACATCTCCTGTGTTGTATATACACCCAGTACCACTCCTGCACTGTGTTCCAGGCACCCGTCACTCTGTATAAACGACAAACCCTGCAATCTCCTGTGTTGTATATACACCCAGTACCACTCCTACACTGTGTTCCAGTCTCCCGTCACTCTGTGTAAACGACAAACCCTCCACATCTCCCGTGTTGTATATACACCCAGTACCACTCCTGCACTGTGTTCCAGTCTCCCGTCACTCTGTGTAAACGACAAACCCTCCACATCCCCTGTGTTGTCTATACACCCAGTACCACTCCTGCACTGTGTTCCAGGCTCCCGTCACTCTGTGTAAACGACAAACCCTGCAATCTCCTGTGTTGTATATACACCCAGTACCACTCCTGCACTGTGTTCCAGGCTCCTGTCACTCTGTGTAAACGACAAACCCCTCCACATCTCCTGTGTTGTATATACACCCAGTACCACTCCTGCACTGTGTTCCAGTCTCCTGTCACTTTGTGTAAACGACAAACCCTCCACATCTCCTGTGTTGTATATACACCCAGTACCACTCCTGCACTGTGTTCCAGGCTCCCGTCCCTCTGTGTAAACGACAAACCCTCCACATCTCCTGTGTTGTATATACACCCAGTACCACTCCTGCACTGTGTTCCAGTCTCCCGTCACTGTGTAAACGACAAACCCTCCACATCTCCTTTGTTGTATATACACCCAGCACCACTCCTGCACTGTGTTCCAGGCTCCTGTCACTCTGTATAAACGACAAACCCTCCACATCTCCTGTGTTGTATATACACCCAGTACCACTCCTGCACTGTGTTTGAGGCTCCCGTCACTCTGTGTAAACGACAAACCCTGCAATCTCCTGTGTTGTATATACACCCAGTACCACTCCTGCACTGTGTTTGAGGCTCCCGTCACTCTGTGTAAACGACAAACCCTCCACATCTCCTGTGTTGTATATACACCCAGTACCACTCCTGCACTGTGTTCCAGGCTCCCGTCACTCTGTGTAAACGACAAACCCTCCACATCTCCCGTGTTGTATATACACCCAGTACCACTCCTGCACTGTGTTCCAGGCTCCCATCACTCTGTGTAAACGACAAACCTTCCACATCTCCCGTGTTGTATATAGACCTAGTACCACTCCTGCACTGTGTTCCAGGCTCCCGTCACTCTGTATAAACGACAAACCCTGCAATCTCCTGTGTTGTATATACACCCAGTACCACTCCTGCACTGTGTTCCAGGCTCCCGTCACTGTGTAAACGACAAACCCGCCACATCTCCTCTGTTGTATATACACCCAGCACCACTCCTGCACTGTGTTCCAGGCTCCTGTCACTCTGTATAAACGACAAACCCTGCAATCTCCTGTGTTGTATATTCACCCAGTACCACTCCTGCACTGTGTTTGAGGCTCCCTTCACTCTGTGTAAACGACAAACCCTCCACATCTCCTGTGTTGTATATACACCCAGTACCACTCCTGCACTGTGTTTGAGGCTCCCGTCACTCTGTGTAAACGACAAACCCTCCACATCTGCTGTGTTGTATATACACCCAGTACCACTCCTGCACTGTGTTTGAGGCTCCCTTCAATCTGTGTAAACGACAAACCCTGCAATCTCCTGTGTTGTATATACACCCAGTACCACTCCTGCACTGTGTTCCAGGCTCCCGTCACTCTGTTTAAACAACAAACCCTGCAATCTCCTGTGTTGTATATACACCCAGTACCACTCCTGCACTGTGTTCCAGGCTCCCGTCACTCTGTGTAAACGACAAACCCTCCACATCTCCCGTGTTGTATATACACCCAGTACCACTCCTGCACTGTGTTCCAGGCTCCCGTCACTCTGTGTAAACGACAAACCCTCCACATCTCCCGTGTTGTATATACACCCAGTACCACTCCTGCACTGTGTTCCAGGCTCCCGTCACTCTGTGTAAACGACAAACCCTCCACATCTCCCGTGTTGTATATACACCCAGTACCACTCCTGCACTGTGTTTGAGGCTCCCGTCACTCTGTGTAAACGACAAACCCTCCACATCTCCTGTGTTGTATATACACCCAGTACCACTCCTGCACTGTGTTCCAGGCTCCTGTCACTCTGTATAAACGACAAACCCTCCACATCTCCTTTGTTGTATATACACCCAGTACCACTCCTGCACTGTGTTTGAGGCTCCCGTCACTCTGTGTAAACGACAAACCCTCCACATCTCCTGTGTTGTATATACACCCAGTACCACTCCTGCACTGTGTTCCAGGCTCCCGTCACTCTGTGTAAACGACAAACCCTCCACATCTCCTGTGTTGTATATACACCCAGTACCACTCCTGCACTGTGTTCCAGGCTCCCGTCACTCTGTGTAAACGACAAACCCTCCACATCTCCTGTGTTGTATATACACCCAGTACCACTCCTGCACTGTGTTCCAGGCACCCGTCACTCTGTATAAACGACAAACCCTGCAATCTCCTGTGTTGTATATACACCCAGTACCACTCCTACACTGTGTTCCAGTCTCCCGTCACTCTGTGTAAACGACAAACCCTCCACATCTCCTGTGTTGTATATACACCCAGTACCACTCCTGCACTGTGTTCCAGGCTCCCGTCACTCTGTGTAAACGACAAACCCTCCACATCTCCTGTGTTGTATATACACCCAGTACCACTCCTGCACTGTGTTCCAGGCTCCCGTCACTCTGTATAAACGACAAACCCTCCACATCTCCTGTGTTGTATATACAACCAGTACCACTCCTGCACTGTGTTCCAGTCTCCCGTCACTCTGTGTAAACGACAAACCCTCCACATCTCCTGTGTTGTATACACACCCAGCACCACTCCTGCACTGTGTTCCAGGCTCCCGTCACTCTGTGTAAACGACAAACCCTCCACATCTCCTGTGTTGTATATACACCCAGTACCACTCCTGCACCGTGTTCCAGTCTCCTGTCACTCTGTGTAAACGACAAACCCCTCCACATCTCCTGTGTCGTATATACACCCAGTACCACTCCTGCACTGTGTTCCAGGCTCCCGTCACTCTGTGTAAACGACAAACCCTCCACATCTCCTGTGTTGTATATACACCCAGTACCACTCCTGCACTGTGTTCCAGGCTCCCGTCACTCTGTATAAACGACAAACCCTCCACATCTCCTGTGTTGTATATACAACCAGTACCACTCCTGCACTGTGTTCCAGGCTCCCGTCACTGTGTAAACGACAAACCCTCCACATCTCCTTTGTTGTATATACACCCAGCACCACTCCTGCACTGTGTTCCAGGCTCCTGTCACTCTGTATAAACGAAAAACCCTGCAATCTCCTGTGTTGTATATACACCCAGTACCACTCCTGCACTGTGTTTGAGGCTCCCGTCACTCTGTGTAAACGACAAACCCTCCACATCTCCCGTGTTGTATATACACCCAGTACCACTCCTGCACTGTGTTTGAGGCTCCCGTCACTCTGTGTAAACGACAAACCCTCCACATCTCCTGTGTTGTATATACACCCAGTACCACTCCTGCACTGTGTTCCAGGCTCCCGTCACTCTGTGTAAACGACAAACCCTCCACATCTCCTGTGTTGTATATACACCCAGTACCACTCCTGCACTGTGTTCCAGGCACCCGTCACTCTGTATAAACGACAAACCCTGCAATCTCCTGTGTTGTATATACACCCAGTACCACTCCTACACTGTGTTCCAGTCTCCCGTCACTCTGTGTAAACGACAAACCCTCCACATCTCCTGTGTTGTATATACACCCAGTACCACTCCTGCACTGTGTTCCAGGCTCCCGTCACTCTGTGTAAACGACAAACCCTCCACATCTCCTGTGTTGTATATACACCCAGTACCACTCCTGCACTGTGTTCCAGGCTCCCGTCACTCTGTATAAACGACAAACCCTCCACATCTCCTGTGTTGTATATACAACCAGTACCACTCCTGCACTGTGTTCCAGGCTCCCGTCACTCTGTATAAACGACAAACCCTCCACATCTCCTGTGTTGTATATACAACCAGTACCACTCCTGCACTGTGTTCCAGGCTCCCGTCACTGTGTAAACGACAAACCCTCCACATCTCCTTTGTTGTATATACACCCAGCACCACTCCTGCACTGTGTTCCAGGCTCCTGTCACTCTGTATAAACGAAAAACCCTGCAATCTCCTGTGTTGTATATACACCCTGTACCACTCCTGCACTGTGTTTGAGGCTCCCGTCACTCTGTGTAAACGACAAACCCGCCACATCTCCTGTGTTGTATATACACCCAGTACCACTCCTGCACTGTGTTTGAGGCTCTCGTCACTCTGTGTAAACGACAAACCCTCCACATCTCCTGTGTTGTATATACACCCAGTACCACTCCTGCACTGTGTTTGAGGCTCCCGTCACTCTGTGTAAACGACAAACCCTCCACATCTGCTGTGTTGTATATACACCCAGTACCACTCCTGCACTGTGTTTGAGGCTCCCTTCAATCTGTGTAAACGACAAACCCTGCAATCTCCTGTGTTGTATATACACCCAGTACCACTCCTGCACTGTGTTCCAGGCTCCCGTCACTCTGTTTAAACAACAAACCCTGCAATCTCCTGTGTTGTATATACACCCAGTACCACTCCTGCACTGTGTTCCAGGCTCCCGTCACTCTGTGTAAACGACAAACCCTCCACATCTCCCGTGTTGTATATACACCCAGTACCACTCCTGCACTGTGTTCCAGGCTCCCGTCACTCTGTGTAAACGACAAACCCTCCACATCTCCCGTGTTGTATATACACCCAGTACCACTCCTGCACTGTGTTCCAGGCTCCCGTCACTCTGTGTAAACGACAAACCCTCCACATCTCCCGTGTTGTATATACACCCAGTACCACTCCTGCACTGTGTTTGAGGCTCCCGTCACTCTGTGTAAACGACAAACCCTCCACATCTCCTGTGTTGTATATACACCCAGTACCACTCCTGCACTGTGTTCCAGGCTCCTGTCACTCTGTATAAACGACAAACCCTCCACATCTCCTTTGTTGTATATACACCCAGTACCACTCCTGCACTGTGTTTGAGGCTCCCGTCACTCTGTGTAAACGACAAACCCTCCACATCTCCTGTGTTGTATATACACCCAGTACCACTCCTGCACTGTGTTCCAGGCTCCCGTCACTCTGTGTAAACGACAAACCCTCCACATCTCCTGTGTTGTATATACACCCAGTACCACTCCTGCACTGTGTTCCAGGCTCCCGTCACTCTGTGTAAACGACAAACCCTCCACATCTCCTGTGTTGTATATACACCCAGTACCACTCCTGCACTGTGTTCCAGGCACCCGTCACTCTGTATAAACGACAAACCCTGCAATCTCCTGTGTTGTATATACACCCAGTACCACTCCTACACTGTGTTCCAGTCTCCCGTCACTCTGTGTAAACGACAAACCCTCCACATCTCCTGTGTTGTATATACACCCAGTACCACTCCTGCACTGTGTTCCAGGCTCCCGTCACTCTGTGTAAACGACAAACCCTCCACATCTCCTGTGTTGTATATACACCCAGTACCACTCCTGCACTGTGTTCCAGGCTCCCGTCACTCTGTATAAACGACAAACCCTCCACATCTCCTGTGTTGTATATACAACCAGTACCACTCCTGCACTGTGTTCCAGGCTCCCGTCACTCTGTATAAACGACAAACCCTCCACATCTCCTGTGTTGTATATACAACCAGTACCACTCCTGCACTGTGTTCCAGGCTCCCGTCACTGTGTAAACGACAAACCCTCCACATCTCCTTTGTTGTATATACACCCAGCACCACTCCTGCACTGTGTTCCAGGCTCCTGTCACTCTGTATAAACGAAAAACCCTGCAATCTCCTGTGTTGTATATACACCCTGTACCACTCCTGCACTGTGTTTGAGGCTCCCGTCACTCTGTGTAAACGACAAACCCGCCACATCTCCTGTGTTGTATATACACCCAGTACCACTCCTGCACTGTGTTTGAGGCTCTCGTCACTCTGTGTAAACGACAAACCCTCCACATCTCCTGTGTTGTATATACACCCAGTACCACTCCTGCACTGTGTTTGAGGCTCCCGTCACTCTGTGTAAACGACAAACCCTCCACATCTGCTGTGTTGTATATACACCCAGTACCACTCCTGCACTGTGTTTGAGGCTCCCTTCAATCTGTGTAAACGACAAACCCTGCAATCTCCTGTGTTGTATATACACCCAGTACCACTCCTGCACTGTGTTCCAGGCTCCCGTCACTCTGTTTAAACAACAAACCCTGCAATCTCCTGTGTTGTATATACACCCAGTACCACTCCTGCACTGTGTTCCAGGCTCCCGTCACTCTGTGTAAACGACAAACCCTCCACATCTCCCGTGTTGTATATACACCCAGTACCACTCCTGCACTGTGTTCCAGGCTCCCGTCACTCTGTGTAAACGACAAACCCTCCACATCTCCCGTGTTGTATATACACCCAGTACCACTCCTGCACTGTGTTCCAGGCTCCCGTCACTCTGTGTAAACGACAAACCCTCCACATCTCCCGTGTTGTATATACACCCAGTACCACTCCTGCACTGTGTTTGAGGCTCCCGTCACTCTGTGTAAACGACAAACCCTCCACATCTCCTGTGTTGTATATACACCCAGTACCACTCCTGCACTGTGTTCCAGGCTCCTGTCACTCTGTATAAACGACAAACCCTCCACATCTCCTTTGTTGTATATACACCCAGTACCACTCCTGCACTGTGTTTGAGGCTCCCGTCACTCTGTGTAAACGACAAACCCTCCACATCTCCTGTGTTGTATATACACCCAGTACCACTCCTGCACTGTGTTCCAGGCTCCCGTCACTCTGTGTAAACGACAAACCCTCCACATCTCCTGTGTTGTATATACACCCAGTACCACTCCTGCACTGTGTTCCAGGCTCCCGTCACTCTGTGTAAACGACAAACCCTCCACATCTCCTGTGTTGTATATACACCCAGTACCACTCCTGCACTGTGTTCCAGGCACCCGTCACTCTGTATAAACGACAAACCCTGCAATCTCCTGTGTTGTATATACACCCAGTACCACTCCTACACTGTGTTCCAGTCTCCCGTCACTCTGTGTAAACGACAAACCCTCCACATCTCCTGTGTTGTATATACACCCAGTACCACTCCTGCACTGTGTTCCAGGCTCCCGTCACTCTGTGTAAACGACAAACCCTCCACATCTCCTGTGTTGTATATACACCCAGTACCACTCCTGCACTGTGTTCCAGGCTCCCGTCACTCTGTATAAACGACAAACCCTCCACATCTCCTGTGTTGTATATACAACCAGTACCACTCCTGCACTGTGTTCCAGTCTCCCGTCACTCTGTGTAAACGACAAACCCTCCACATCTCCTGTGTTGTATACACACCCAGCACCACTCCTGCACTGTGTTCCAGGCTCCCGTCACTCTGTGTAAACGACAAACCCTCCACATCTCCTGTGTTGTATATACACCCAGTACCACTCCTGCACCGTGTTCCAGTCTCCTGTCACTCTGTGTAAACGACAAACCCCTCCACATCTCCTGTGTCGTATATACACCCAGTACCACTCCTGCACTGTGTTCCAGGCTCCCGTCACTCTGTGTAAACGACAAACCCTCCACATCTCCTGTGTTGTATATACACCCAGTACCACTCCTGCACTGTGTTCCAGGCTCCCGTCACTCTGTATAAACGACAAACCCTCCACATCTCCTGTGTTGTATATACAACCAGTACCACTCCTGCACTGTGTTCCAGGCTCCCGTCACTGTGTAAACGACAAACCCTCCACATCTCCTTTGTTGTATATACACCCAGCACCACTCCTGCACTGTGTTCCAGGCTCCTGTCACTCTGTATAAACGAAAAACCCTGCAATCTCCTGTGTTGTATATACACCCAGTACCACTCCTGCACTGTGTTTGAGGCTCCCGTCACTCTGTGTAAACGACAAACCCTCCACATCTCCCGTGTTGTATATACACCCAGTACCACTCCTGCACTGTGTTTGAGGCTCCCGTCACTCTGTGTAAACGACAAACCCTCCACATCTCCTGTGTTGTATATACACCCAGTACCACTCCTGCACTGTGTTCCAGGCTCCCGTCACTCTGTGTAAACGACAAACCCTCCACATCTCCTGTGTTGTATATACACCCAGTACCACTCCTGCACTGTGTTCCAGGCACCCGTCACTCTGTATAAACGACAAACCCTGCAATCTCCTGTGTTGTATATACACCCAGTACCACTCCTACACTGTGTTCCAGTCTCCCGTCACTCTGTGTAAACGACAAACCCTCCACATCTCCTGTGTTGTATATACACCCAGTACCACTCCTGCACTGTGTTCCAGGCTCCCGTCACTCTGTGTAAACGACAAACCCTCCACATCTCCTGTGTTGTATATACACCCAGTACCACTCCTGCACTGTGTTCCAGGCTCCCGTCACTCTGTATAAACGACAAACCCTCCACATCTCCTGTGTTGTATATACAACCAGTACCACTCCTGCACTGTGTTCCAGGCTCCCGTCACTCTGTATAAACGACAAACCCTCCACATCTCCTGTGTTGTATATACAACCAGTACCACTCCTGCACTGTGTTCCAGGCTCCCGTCACTGTGTAAACGACAAACCCTCCACATCTCCTTTGTTGTATATACACCCAGCACCACTCCTGCACTGTGTTCCAGGCTCCTGTCACTCTGTATAAACGAAAAACCCTGCAATCTCCTGTGTTGTATATACACCCTGTACCACTCCTGCACTGTGTTTGAGGCTCCCGTCACTCTGTGTAAACGACAAACCCGCCACATCTCCTGTGTTGTATATACACCCAGTACCACTCCTGCACTGTGTTTGAGGCTCTCGTCACTCTGTGTAAACGACAAACCCTCCACATCTCCTGTGTTGTATATACACCCAGCACCACTCCTGCACTGTGTTCCAGGCTCCCGTCACTCTGTGTAAACGACAAACCCTCCACATCTCCCGTGTTGTATATACACCCAGTACCACTCCTGCACTGTGTTCCAGGCTCCCGTCACTCTGTGTAAACGACAAACCCTCCACATCTCCCGTGTTGTATATACACCCAGTACCACTCCTGCACTGTGTTCCAGGCTCCCGTCACTCTGTGTAAACGACAAACCCTGCAATCTCCTGTGTTGTATATACACCCAGTACCACTCCTGCACTGTGTTCCAGGCTCCCGTCACTCTGTGTAAACGACAAACCCTCCACATCTCCTGTGTTGTATATACACCCAGTACCACTCCTGCACTGTGTTCCAGGCTCCCGTCACTCTGTATAAACGACAAACCCTCCACATCTCCTGTGTTGTATATACAACCAGTACCACTCCTGCACTGTGTTCCAGGCTCCCGTCACTCTGTATAAACGACAAACCCTCCACATCTCCTGTGTTGTATATACAACCAGTACCACTCCTGCACTGTGTTCCAGGCTCCCGTCACTGTGTAAACGACAAACCCTCCACATCTCCTTTGTTGTATATACACCCAGCACCACTCCTGCACTGTGTTCCAGGCTCCTGTCACTCTGTATAAACGAAAAACCCTGCAATCTCCTGTGTTGTATATACACCCTGTACCACTCCTGCACTGTGTTTGAGGCTCCCGTCACTCTGTGTAAACGACAAACCCGCCACATCTCCTGTGTTGTATATACACCCAGTACCACTCCTGCACTGTGTTTGAGGCTCTCGTCACTCTGTGTAAACGACAAACCCTCCACATCTCCTGTGTTGTATATACACCCAGCACCACTCCTGCACTGTGTTCCAGGCTCCCGTCACTCTGTGTAAACGACAAACCCTCCACATCTCCCGTGTTGTATATACACCCAGTACCACTCCTGCACTGTGTTCCAGGCTCCCGTCACTCTGTGTAAACGACAAACCCTCCACATCTCCCGTGTTGTATATACACCCAGTACCACTCCTGCACTGTGTTCCAGGCTCCCGTCACTCTGTGTAAACGACAAACCCTGCAATCTCCTGTGTTGTATATACACCCAGTACCACTCCTGCACTGTGTTCCAGGCTCCCGTCACTCTGTGTAAACGACAAACCCGCCACATCTCCTGTGTTGTATATACACCCAGTACCACTCCTGCACTGTGTTCCAGGCTCCTGTCACTCTGTGTAAACGACAAACCCTCCACATCTCCTGTGTTGTATATACACCCAGTACCACTCCTGCACTGTGTTCCAGGCTCCTGTCACTCTGTGTAAACGACAAACCCGCCACATCTCCTGTGTTGTATATACACCCAGTACCACTCCTGCACTGTGTTCCAGGCTCCTGTCACTCTGTGTAAACGACAAACCCGCCACATCTCCTGTGTTGTATATACACCCAGTACCACTCCTGCACTGTGTTCCAGGCTCCTGTCACTCTGTGTAAACGACAAACCCTGCAATCTCCTGTGTTGTATATACACCCAGTACCACTCCTGCACTGTGTTCCAGTCTCCTGTCACTTTGTGTAAACGACAAACCCTCCACATCTCCTGTGTTGTATATACACCCAGTACCACTCCTGCACTGTGTTCCAGGCTCCCGTCCCTCTGTGTAAACGACAAACCCTCCACATCTCCTGTGTTGTATATACACCCAGTACCACTCCTGCACTGTGTTCCAGGGTCCCGTCACTCTGTGTAAACGACAAACCCTCCACATCTCCTGTGTTGTATATACACCCAGTACCACTCCTGCACTGTGTTCCAGGCTCCCGTCACTCTGTGTAAACGACAAACCCTCCACATCTCCTGTGTTGTATATACACCCAGTACCACTCCTGCACTGTGTTCCAGGCACCCGTCACTCTGTATAAACGACAAACCCTGCAATCTCCTGTGTTGTATATACACCCAGTACCACTCCTACACTGTGTTCCAGT
Source organism: Hemitrygon akajei (assembly GCF_048418815.1). NCBI lineage: Eukaryota > Metazoa > Chordata > Chondrichthyes > Myliobatiformes > Dasyatidae > Hemitrygon > Hemitrygon akajei. The sequence goes on along the minus strand of NC_133148.1, from coordinate 9,756,964 downwards.
CTCCCGTCACTCTGTGTAAACGACAAACCCTCCACATCTCCTGTGTTGTATATACACCCAGTACCACTCCTGCACTGTGTTCCAGGCTCCCGTCACTCTGTGTAAACGACAAACCCTCCACATCTCCTGTGTTGTATATACACCCAGTACCACTCCTGCACTGTGTTCCAGTCTCCCGTCACTCTGTGTAAACGACAAACCCTCCACATCTCCTGTGTTGTATATACACCCAGCACCACTCCTGCACTGTGTTCCAGGCTCCCGTCACTCTGTGTAAACGACAAACCCTCCACATCTCCTGTGTTGTATATACACCCAGTACCACTCCTGCACTGTGTTCCAGGCTCCCGTCACTCTGTATAAACGACAAACCCTCCACATCTCCTGTGTTGTATATACAACCAGTACCACTCCTGCACTGTGTTCCAGTCTCCCGTCACTCTGTGTAAACGACAAACCCTCCACATCTCCTGTGTTGTATACACACCCAGCACCACTCCTGCACTGTGTTCCAGGCTCCCGTCACTCTGTGTAAACGACAAACCCTCCACATCTCCTGTGTTGTATACACACCCAGCACCACTCCTGCACTGTGTTCCAGGCTCCCGTCACTCTGTGTAAACGACAAACCCTCCACATCTCCTGTGTTGTATATACACCCAGTACCACTCCTGCACTGTGTTCCAGGCTCCCGTCACTCTGTGTAAACGACAAACCCTCCACATCTCCTGTGTTGTATATACACCCAGTACCACTCCTGCACTGTGTTCCAGGCTCCCGTCACTCTGTATAAACGACAAACCCTCCACATCTCCTGTGTTGTATATACAACCAGTACCACTCCTGCACTGTGTTCCAGGCTCCCGTCACTGTGTAAACGACAAACCCTCCATATCTCCTTTGTTGTATATACACCCAGCACCACTCCTGCACTGTGTTCCAGGCTCCTGTCACTCTGTATAAACGAAAAACCCTGCAATCTCCTGTGTTGTATATACACCCTGTACCACTCCTGCACTGTGTTTGAGGCTCCCGTCACTCTGTGTAAACGACAAACCCTCCACATCTCCCGTGTTGTATATACACCCAGTACCACTCCTGCACTGTGTTTGAGGCTCCCGTCACTCTGTGTAAACGACAAACCCTCCACATCTCCTGTGTTGTATATACACCCAGTACCACTCCTGCACTGTGTTTGAGGCTCCCGTCACTCTGTGTAAACGACAAACCCTCCACATCTCCTGTGTTGTATATACACCCAGTACCACTCCTGCACTGTGTTCCAGGCTCCCGTCACTCTGTGTAAACGACAAACCCTCCACATCTCCTGTGTTGTATATACACCCAGTACCACTCCTGCACTGTGTTCCAGGCTCCCGTCACTCTGTGTAAACGACAAACCCTCCACATCTCCTGTGTTGTATATACACCCAGTACCACTCCTGCACTGTGTTCCAGGCACCCGTCACTCTGTATAAACGACAAACCCTGCAATCTCCTGTGTTGTATATACACCCAGTACCACTCCTACACTGTGTTCCAGTCTCCCGTCACTCTGTGTAAACGACAAACCCTCCACATCTCCTGTGTTGTATATACACCCAGTACCACTCCTGCACTGTGTTCCAGGCTCCTGTCACTCTGTGTAAACGACAAACCCTCCACATCTCCTGTGTTGTATATACACCCAGTACCACTCCTGCACTGTGTTCCAGGCTCCTGTCACTCTGTGTAAACGACAAACCCGCCACATCTCCTGTGTTGTATATACACCCAGTACCACTCCTGCACTGTGTTCCAGGCTCCTGTCACTCTGTGTAAACGACAAACCCGCCACATCTCCTGTGTTGTATATACACCCAGTACCACTCCTGCACTGTGTTCCAGGCTCCTGTCACTCTGTGTAAACGACAAACCCTGCAATCTCCTGTGTTGTATATACACCCAGTACCACTCCTGCACTGTGTTCCAGTCTCCTGTCACTTTGTGTAAACGACAAACCCTCCACATCTCCTGTGTTGTATATACACCCAGTACCACTCCTGCACTGTGTTCCAGGCTCCCGTCCCTCTGTGTAAACGACAAACCCTCCACATCTCCTGTGTTGTATATACACCCAGTACCACTCCTGCACTGTGTTCCAGGGTCCCGTCACTCTGTGTAAACGACAAACCCTCCACATCTCCTGTGTTGTATATACACCCAGTACCACTCCTGCACTGTGTTCCAGGCTCCCGTCACTCTGTGTAAACGACAAACCCTCCACATCTCCTGTGTTGTATATACACCCAGTACCACTCCTGCACTGTGTTCCAGGCACCCGTCACTCTGTATAAACGACAAACCCTGCAATCTCCTGTGTTGTATATACACCCAGTACCACTCCTACACTGTGTTCCAGTCTCCCGTCACTCTGTGTAAACGACAAACCCTCCACATCTCCTGTGTTGTATATACACCCAGTACCACTCCTGCACTGTGTTCCAGGCTCCCGTCACTCTGTGTAAACGACAAACCCTCCACATCTCCTGTGTTGTATATACACCCAGTACCACTCCTGCACTGTGTTCCAGTCTCCCGTCACTCTGTGTAAACGACAAACCCTCCACATCTCCTGTGTTGTATATACACCCAGCACCACTCCTGCACTGTGTTCCAGGCTCCCGTCACTCTGTGTAAACGACAAACCCTCCACATCTCCTGTGTTGTATATACACCCAGTACCACTCCTGCACTGTGTTCCAGGCTCCCGTCACTCTGTATAAACGACAAACCCTCCACATCTCCTGTGTTGTATATACAACCAGTACCACTCCTGCACTGTGTTCCAGTCTCCCGTCACTCTGTGTAAACGACAAACCCTCCACATCTCCTGTGTTGTATACACACCCAGCACCACTCCTGCACTGTGTTCCAGGCTCCCGTCACTCTGTGTAAACGACAAACCCTCCACATCTCCTGTGTTGTATACACACCCAGCACCACTCCTGCACTGTGTTCCAGGCTCCCGTCACTCTGTGTAAACGACAAACCCTCCACATCTCCTGTGTTGTATATACACCCAGTACCACTCCTGCACTGTGTTCCAGGCTCCCGTCACTCTGTGTAAACGACAAACCCTCCACATCTCCTGTGTTGTATATACACCCAGTACCACTCCTGCACTGTGTTCCAGGCTCCCGTCACTCTGTATAAACGACAAACCCTCCACATCTCCTGTGTTGTATATACAACCAGTACCACTCCTGCACTGTGTTCCAGGCTCCCGTCACTGTGTAAACGACAAACCCTCCACATCTCCTTTGTTGTATATACACCCAGCACCACTCCTGCACTGTGTTCCAGGCTCCTGTCACTCTGTATAAACGAAAAACCCTGCAATCTCCTGTGTTGTATATACACCCTGTACCACTCCTGCACTGTGTTTGAGGCTCCCGTCACTCTGTGTAAACGACAAACCCTCCACATCTCCCGTGTTGTATATACACCCAGTACCACTCCTGCACTGTGTTTGAGGCTCCCGTCACTCTGTGTAAACGACAAACCCTCCACATCTCCTGTGTTGTATATACACCCAGTACCACTCCTGCACTGTGTTTGAGGCTCCCGTCACTCTGTGTAAACGACAAACCCTCCACATCTCCTGTGTTGTATATACACCCAGTACCACTCCTGCACTGTGTTCCAGGCTCCCGTCACTCTGTGTAAACGACAAACCCTCCACATCTCCTGTGTTGTATATACACCCAGTACCACTCCTGCACTGTGTTCCAGGCTCCCGTCACTCTGTGTAAACGACAAACCCTCCACATCTCCTGTGTTGTATATACACCCAGTACCACTCCTGCACTGTGTTCCAGGCACCCGTCACTCTGTATAAACGACAAACCCTGCAATCTCCTGTGTTGTATATACACCCAGTACCACTCCTACACTGTGTTCCAGTCTCCCGTCACTCTGTGTAAACGACAAACCCTCCACATCTCCTGTGTTGTATATACACCCAGTACCACTCCTGCACTGTGTTCCAGGCTCCCGTCACTCTGTGTAAACGACAAACCCTCCACATCTCCTGTGTTGTATATACACCCAGTACCACTCCTGCACTGTGTTCCAGGCTCCCGTCACTCTGTATAAACGACAAACCCTCCACATCTCCTGTGTTGTATATACAACCAGTACCACTCCTGCACTGTGTTCCAGTCTCCCGTCACTCTGTGTAAACGACAAACCCTCCACATCTCCTGTGTTGTATACACACCCAGCACCACTCCTGCACTGTGTTCCAGGCTCCCGTCACTCTGTGTAAACGACAAACCCTCCACATCTCCTGTGTTGTATATACACCCAGTACCACTCCTGCACTGTGTTCCAGGCTCCCGTCACTCTGTATAAACGACAAACCCCTCCACATCTCCTGTGTTGTATATACACCCAGTACCACTCCTGCACCGTGTTCCAGTCTCCTGTCACTCTGTGTAAACGACAAACCCCTCCACATCTCCTGTGTCGTATATACACCCAGTACCACTCCTGCACTGTGTTCCAGGCTCCCGTCACTCTGTGTAAACGACAAACCCTCCACATCTCCTGTGTTGTATATACACCCAGTACCACTCCTGCACTGTGTTCCAGGCTCCCGTCACTCTGTATAAACGACAAACCCTCCACATCTCCTGTGTTGTATATACAACCAGTACCACTCCTGCACTGTGTTCCAGGCTCCCGTCACTGTGTAAACGACAAACCCTCCAGATCTCCTTTGTTGTATATACACCCAGTACCACTCCTGCACTGTGTTCCAGGCTCCTGTCACTCTGTATAAACGAAAAACCCTGCAATCTCCTGTGTTGTATATACACCCAGTACCACTCCTGCACTGTGTTTGAGGCTCCCGTCACTCTGTGTAAACGACAAACCCTCCACATCTCCCGTGTTGTATATACACCCAGTACCACTCCTGCACTGTGTTTGAGGCTCCCGTCACTCTGTGTAAACGACAAACCCTCCACATCTCCTGTGTTGTATATACACCCAGTACCACTCCTGCACTGTGTTCCAGGCTCCCGTCACTCTGTGTAAACGACAAACCCTCCACATCTCCTGTGTTGTATATACACCCAGTACCACTCCTGCACTGTGTTCCAGGCACCCGTCACTCTGTATAAACGACAAACCCTGCAATCTCCTGTGTTGTATATACACCCAGTACCACTCCTACACTGTGTTCCAGTCTCCCGTCACTCTGTGTAAACGACAAACCCTCCACATCTCCTGTGTTGTATATACACCCAGTACCACTCCTGCACTGTGTTCCAGGCTCCCGTCACTCTGTGTAAACGACAAACCCTCCACATCTCCTGTGTTGTATATACACCCAGTACCACTCCTGCACTGTGTTCCAGGCTCCCGTCACTCTGTATAAACGACAAACCCTCCACATCTCCTGTGTTGTATATACAACCAGTACCACTCCTGCACTGTGTTCCAGGCTCCCGTCACTCTGTATAAACGACAAACCCTCCACATCTCCTGTGTTGTATATACAACCAGTACCACTCCTGCACTGTGTTCCAGGCTCCCGTCACTGTGTAAACGACAAACCCTCCACATCTCCTTTGTTGTATATACACCCAGCACCACTCCTGCACTGTGTTCCAGGCTCCTGTCACTCTGTATAAACGAAAAACCCTGCAATCTCCTGTGTTGTATATACACCCTGTACCACTCCTGCACTGTGTTTGAGGCTCCCGTCACTCTGTGTAAACGACAAACCCGCCACATCTCCTGTGTTGTATATACACCCAGTACCACTCCTGCACTGTGTTTGAGGCTCTTGTCACTCTGTGTAAACGACAAACCCTCCACATCTCCTGTGTTGTATATACACCCTGTACCACTCCTGCACTGTGTTCCAGGCTCCCGTCACTCTGCGTAAACGACAAACCCTCCACATCTCCTGTGTTGTATATACACCCAGCACCACTCCTGCACTGTGTTCCAGGCTCCCGTCACTCTGTGTAAACGACAAACCCTCCACATCTCCCGTGTTGTATATACACCCAGTACCACTCCTGCACTGTGTTCCAGGCTCCCGTCACTCTGTGTAAACGACAAACCCTCCACATCTCCCGTGTTGTATATACACCCAGTACCACTCCTGCACTGTGTTCCAGGCTCCCGTCACTCTGTGTAAACGACAAACCCTGCAATCTCCTGTGTTGTATATACACCCAGTACAACTCCTGCACTGTGTTCCAGGCTCCCGTCACTCTGTGTAAACGACAAACCCGCCACATCTCCTGTGTTGTATATACACCCAGTACCACTCCTGCACTGTGTTCCAGGCTCCTGTCACTCTGTGTAAACGACAAACCCTCCACATCTCCTGTGTTGTATATACACCCAGTACCACTCCTGCACTGTGTTCCAGGCTCCTGTCACTCTGTGTAAACGACAAACCCGCCACATCTCCTGTGTTGTATATACACCCAGTACCACTCCTGCACTGTGTTCCAGGCTCCTGTCACTCTGTGTAAACGACAAACCCGCCACATCTCCTGTGTTGTATATACACCCAGTACCACTCCTGCACTATGTTCCAGGCTCCTGTCACTCTGTGTAAACGACAAACCCTGCAATCTCCTGTGTTGTATATACACCCAGTACCACTCCTGCACTGTGTTCCAGTCTCCTGTCACTTTGTGTAAACGACAAACCCTCCACATCTCCTGTGTTGTATATACACCCAGTACCACTCCTGCACTGTGTTCCAGGCTCTCGTCCCTCTGTGTAAACGACAAACCCTCCACATCTCCTGTGTTGTATATACACCCAGTACCACTCCTGCACTGTGTTCCAGGCTCCCGTCACTCTGTGTAAACGACAAACCCTCCACATCTCCTGTGTTGTATATACACCCAGTACCACTCCTGCACTGTGTTCCAGGCTCCCGTCACTCTGTGTAAACGACAAACCCTCCACATCTCCTGTGTTGTATATACACCCAGTACCACTCCTGCACTGTGTTCCAGGCACCCGTCACTCTGTATAAACGACAAACCCTGCAATCTCCTGTGTTGTATATACACCCAGTACCACTCCTACACTGTGTTCCAGTCTCCCGTCACTCTGTGTAAACGACAAACCCTCCACATCTCCTGTGTTGTATATACACCCAGTACCACTCCTGCACTGTGTTCCAGGCTCCCGTCACTCTGTGTAAACGACAAACCCTCCACATCTCCTGTGTTGTATATACACCCAGTACCACTCCTGCACTGTGTTCCAGGCTCCCGTCACTCTGTATAAACGACAAACCCTCCACATCTCCTGTGTTGTATATACAACCAGTACCACTCCTGCACTGTGTTCCAGTCTCCCGTCACTCTGTGTAAACGACAAACCCTCCACATCTCCTGTGTTGTATACACACCCAGCACCACTCCTGCACTGTGTTCCAGGCTCCCGTCACTCTGTGTAAACGACAAACCCTCCACATCTCCTGTGTTGTATATACACCCAGTACCACTCCTGCACCGTGTTCCAGTCTCCTGTCACTCTGTGTAAACGACAAACCCCTCCACATCTCCTGTGTCGTATATACACCCAGTACCACTCCTGCACTGTGTTCCAGGCTCCCGTCACTCTGTGTAAACGACAAACCCTCCACATCTCCTGTGTTGTATATACACCCAGTACCACTCCTGCACTGTGTTCCAGGCTCCCGTCACTCTGTATAAACGACAAACCCTCCACATCTCCTGTGTTGTATATACAACCAGTACCACTCCTGCACTGTGTTCCAGGCTCCCGTCACTGTGTAAACGACAAACCCTCCACATCTCCTTTGTTGTATATACTCCCAGCACCACTCCTGCACTGTGTTCCAGGCTCCTGTCACTCTGTATAAACGAAAAACCCTGCAATCTCCTGTGTTGTATATACACCCAGTACCACTCCTACACTGTGTTCCAGTCTCCCGTCACTCTGTGTAAACGACAAACCCTCCACATCTCCTGTGTTGTATATACACCCAGTACCACTCCTGCACTGTGTTCCAGGCTCCCGTCACTCTGTGTAAACGACAAACCCTCCACATCTCCTGTGTTGTATATACACCCAGTACCACTCCTGCACTGTGTTCCAGGCTCCCGTCACTCTGTATAAACGACAAACCCTCCACATCTCCTGTGTTGTATATACAACCAGTACCACTCCTGCACTGTGTTCCAGGCTCCCGTCACTCTGTATAAACGACAAACCCTCCACATCTCCTGTGTTGTATATACAACCAGTACCACTCCTGCACTGTGTTCCAGGCTCCCGTCACTGTGTAAACGACAAACCCTCCACATCTCCTTTGTTGTATATACACCCAGCACCACTCCTGCACTGTGTTCCAGGCTCCTGTCACTCTGTATAAACGAAAAACCCTGCAATCTCCTGTGTTGTATATACACCCTGTACCACTCCTGCACTGTGTTTGAGGCTCCCGTCACTCTGTGTAAACGACAAACCCGCCACATCTCCTGTGTTGTATATACACCCAGTACCACTCCTGCACTGTGTTTGAGGCTCTCGTCACTCTGTGTAAACGACAAACCCTCCACATCTCCTGTGTTGTATATACACCCTGTACCACTCCTGCACTGTGTTCCAGGCTCCCGTCACTCTGTGTAAACGACAAACCCTCCACATCTCCTGTGTTGTATATACACCCAGTACCACTCCTGCACTGTGTTCCAGGCTCCCGTCACTCTGTATAAACGACAAACCCTCCACATCTCCTGTGTTGTATATACACCCAGCACCACTCCTGCACTGTGTTCCAGGCTCCCGTCACTCTGTGTAAACGACAAACCCTCCACATCTCCCGTGTTGTATATACACCCAGTACCACTCCTGCACTGTGTTCCAGGCTCCCGTCACTCTGTGTAAACGACAAACCCTCCACATCTCCCGTGTTGTATATACACCCAGTACCACTCCTGCACTGTGTTCCAGGCTCCCGTCACTCTGTGTAAACGACAAACCCTGCAATCTCCTGTGTTGTATATACACCCAGTACCACTCCTGCACTGTGTTCCAGGCTCCCGTCACTCTGTGTAAACGACAAACCCGCCACATCTCCTGTGTTGTATATACACCCAGTACCACTCCTGCACTGTGTTCCAGGCTCCTGTCACTCTGTGTAAACGACAAACCCTCCACATCTCCTGTGTTGTATATACACCCAGTACCACTCCTGCACTGTGTTCCAGGCTCCTGTCACTCTGTGTAAACGACAAACCCGCCACATCTCCTGTGTTGTATATACACCCAGTACCACTCCTGCACTGTGTTCCAGGCTCCTGTCACTCTGTGTAAACGACAAACCCGCCACATCTCCTGTGTTGTATATACACCCAGTACCACTCCTGCACTGTGTTCCAGGCTCCTGTCACTCTGTGTAAACGACAAACCCTGCAATCTCCTGTGTTGTATATACACCCAGTACCACTCCTGCACTGTGTTCCAGTCTCCTGTCACTTTGTGTAAACGACAAACCCTCCACATCTCCTGTGTTGTATATACACCCAGTACCACTCCTGCACTGTGTTCCAGGCTCCCGTCCCTCTGTGTAAACGACAAACCCTCCACATCTCCTGTGTTGTATATACACCCAGTACCACTCCTGCACTGTGTTCCAGTCTCCCGTCACTGTGTAAACGACAAACCCTCCACATCTCCTTTGTTGTATATACACCCAGCACCACTCCTGCACTGTGTTCCAGGCTCCTGTCACTCTGTATAAACGACAAACCCTCCACATCTCCTGTGTTGTATATACACCCAGTACCACTCCTGCACTGTGTTTGAGGCTCCCGTCACTCTGTGTAAACGACAAACCCTCCACATCTCCTGTGTTGTATATACACCCAGTACCACTCCTGCACTGTGTTCCAGGCTCCCGTCACTCTGTGTAAACGACAAACCCTCCACATCTCCCGTGTTGTATATACACCCAGTACCACTCCTGCACTGTGTTCCAGGCTCCCGTCACTCTGTGTAAACGACAAACCCTCCACATCTCCCGTGTTGTATATACACCCAGTACCACTCCTGCACTGTGTTCCAGGCTCCCGTCACTCTGTGTAAACGACAAACCCTCCACATCTCCCGTGTTGTATATACACCCAGTACCACTCCTGCACTGTGTTCCAGGCTCCCGTCACTCTGTGTAAACGACAAACCCTCCACATCTCCCGTGTTGTATATACACCCAGTACCACTCCTGCACTGTGTTCCAGGCTCCCGTCACTCTGTGTAAACGACAAACCCTCCACATCTCCCGTGTTGTATATACACCTAGTACCACTCCTGCACTGTGTTCCAGGCTCCCGTCACTCTGTATAAACGACAAACCCTCCACATCTCCTGTGTTGTATATACACCCAGTACCACTCCTGCACTGTGTTCCAGGCTCCCGTCACTGTGTAAACGACAAACCCGCCACATCTCCTCTGTTGTATATACACCCAGCACCACTCCTGCACTGTGTTCCAGGCTCCTGTCACTCTGTATAAACGACAAACCCTGCAATCTCCTGTGTTGTATATTCACCCAGTACCACTCCTGCACTGTTTGAGGCTCCCTTCACTCTGTGTAAACGACAAACCCTCCACATCTCCTGTGTTGTATATACACCCAGTACCACTCCTGCACTGTGTTTGAGGCTCCCGTCACTCTGTATAAACGACAAACCCTCCACATCTCCTGTGTTGTATATACACCCAGTACCACTCCTGCACTGTGTTTGAGTCTCCCGTCACTCTGTGTAAACGACAAACCCTCCACATCTCCTGTGTTGTATATACACCCAGTACCACTCCTGCACTGTGTTTGAGGCTCCCTTCACTCTGTGTAAACGACAAACCCTGCAATCTCCTGTGTTGTATATACACCCAGTACCACTCCTGCACTGTGTTCCAGGCTCCCGTCACTCTGTGTAAACGACAAACCCTCCACATCTCCTGTGTTGTATATACACCCAGTACCACTCCTGCACTGTGTTCCAGGCTCCCGTCACTCTGTGTAAACGACAAACCCTCAACATCTCCCGTGTTGTATATACACCCAGTACCACTCCTGCACTGTGTTCCAGGCTCCCGTCACTCTGTGTAAACGACAAACCCTCCACATCTCCCGTGTTGTATATACACCCAGTACCACTCCTGCACTGTGTTCCAGGCTCCCGTCACTCTGTGTAAACGACAAACCCTCCACATCTCCCGTGTTGTATATACACCCAGTACCACTCCTGCACTGTGTTTGAGGCTCCCGTCACTCTGTGTAAACGACAAACCCTCCACATCTCCTGTGTTGTATATACACCCAGTACCACTCCTGCACTGTGTTCCAGGCTCCCGTCACTCTGTGTAAACGACAAACCCTCCACATCTCCTGTGTTGTATATACACCCAGTACCACTCCTGCACTGTGTTCCAGGCACCCGTCACTCTGTATAAACGACAAACCCTGCAATCTCCTGTGTTGTATATACACCCAGTACCACTCCTACACTGTGTTCCAGTCTCCCGTCACTCTGTGTAAACGACAAACCCTCCACATCTCCTGTGTTGTATATACACCCAGTACCACTCCTGCACTGTGATCCAGGCTCCCGTCACTCTGTGTAAACGACAAACCCTCCACATCTCCCGTGTTGTATATACACCCAGTACCACTCCTGCACTGTGTTCCAGGCTCCCGTCACTCTGTGTAAACGACAAACCTTCCACATCTCCTGTGTTGTATATACACCCAGTACCACTCCTGCACTGTGTTCCAGTCTCCCGTCACTGTGTGTAAACGACAAACCCTGCAATCTCCTGTGTTGTCTATACACCCAGTACCACTCCTGCACTGTGTTCCAGTCTCCCGTCACTCTGTGTAAACGACAAACCCTGCAATCTCCTGTGTTGTATATACACCCAGTACCACTCCTGCACTGTGTTCCAGGCTCCCGTCACTGTGTGTAAACGACAAACCCTCCACATCTCCTTTGTTGTATATACACCCAGCACGACTCCTGCACTGTGTTCCAGTCTCCCGTCACTCTGTGTAAACGACAAACCCTCCACATCTCCCGTGTTGTATATACACCCAGTACCACTCCTGCACTGTGTTCCAGGCTCCCGTCACTCTGTGTAAACGACAAACCCTCCACATCTCCCGTGTTGTATATACACCCAGTACCACTCCTGCACTGTGTTCCAGGCTCCCGTCACTCTGTGTAAACGACAAACCCTCCACATCTCCCGTGTTGTATATACACCCAGTACCACTCCTGCACTGTGTTCCAGGCTCCCGTCACTCTGTGTAAACGACAAACCCTCCACATCTCCCGTGTTGTATATACACCCAGTACCACTCCTGCACTGTGTTCCAGGCTCCCGTCACTCTGTGTAAACGACAAACCCTCCACATCTCCCGTGTTGTATATACACCTAGTACCACTCCTGCACTGTGTTCCAGGCTCCCGTCACTCTGTATAAACGACAAACCCTCCACATCTCCCGTGTTGTATATACACCCAGTACCACTCCTGCACTGTGTTCCAGGCTCCCGTCACTCTGTGTAAACGACAAACCCTCCACATCTCCCGTGTTGTATATACACCCAGTACCACTCCTGCACTGTGTTCCAGGCTCCCGTCACTCTGTGTAAACGACAAACCCTCCACATCTCCCGTGTTGTATATACACCCAGTACCACTCCTGCACTGTGTTCCAGGCTCCCGTCACTCTGTGTAAACGACAAACCCTCCACATCTCCCGTGTTGTATATACACCCAGTACCACTCCTGCACTGTGTTCCAGGCTCCCGTCACTCTGTGTAAACGACAAACCCTCCACATCTCCCGTGTTGTATATACACCTAGTACCACTCCTGCACTGTGTTCCAGGCTCCCGTCACTCTGTATAAACGACAAACCCTGCAATCTCCTGTGTTGTATATTCACCCAGTACCACTCCTGCACTGTGTTTGAGGCTCCCTTCACTCTGTGTAAACGACAAACCCTCCACATCTCCTGTGTTGTATATACACCCAGTACCACTCCTGCACTGTGTTTGAGGCTCCCGTCACTCTGTATAAACGACAAACCCTCCACATCTCCTGTGTTGTATATACACCCAGTACCACTCCTGCACTGTGTTTGAGTCTCCCGTCACTCTGTGTAAACGACAAACCCTCCACATCTCCTGTGTTGTATATACACCCAGTACCACTCCTGCACTGTGTTTGAGGCTCCCTTCACTCTGTGTAAACGACAAACCCTGCAATCTCCTGTGTTGTATATACACCCAGTACCACTCCTGCACTGTGTTCCAGGCTCCCGTCACTCTGTGTAAACGACAAACCCTCCACATCTCCTGTGTTGTATATACACCCAGTACCACTCCTGCACTGTGTTCCAGGCTCCCGTCACTCTGTGTAAACGACAAACCCTCCACATCTCCCGTGTTGTATATACACCCAGTACCACTCCTGCACTGTGTTCCAGGCTCCCGTCACTCTGTGTAAACGACAAACCCTCCACATCTCCCGTGTTGTATATACACCCAGTACCACTCCTGCACTGTGTTCCAGGCTCCCGTCACTCTGTGTAAACGACAAACCCTCCACATCTCCCGTGTTGTATATACACCCAGTACCACTCCTGCACTGTGTTTGAGGCTCCCGTCACTCTGTGTAAACGACAAACCCTCCACATCTCCTGTGTTGTATATACACCCAGTACCACTCCTGCACTGTGTTCCAGGCTCCCGTCACTCTGTGTAAACGACAAACCCTCCACATCTCCTGTGTTGTATATACACCCAGTACCACTCCTGCACTGTGTTCCAGGCACCCGTCACTCTGTATAAACGACAAACCCTGCAATCTCCTGTGTTGTATATACACCCAGTACCACTCCTACACTGTGTTCCAGTCTCCCGTCACTCTGTGTAAACGACAAACCCTCCACATCTCCTGTGTTGTATATACACCCAGTACCACTCCTGCACTGTGATCCAGGCTCCCGTCACTCTGTGTAAACGACAAACCCTCCACATCTCCCGTGTTGTATATACACCCAGTACCACTCCTGCACTGTGTTCCAGGCTCCCGTCACTCTGTGTAAACGACAAACCTTCCACATCTCCTGTGTTGTATATACACCCAGTACCACTCCTGCACTGTGTTCCAGTCTCCCGTCACTGTGTGTAAACGACAAACCCTGCAATCTCCTGTGTTGTCTATACACCCAGTACCACTCCTGCACTGTGTTCCAGTCTCCCGTCACTCTGTGTAAACGACAAACCCTGCAATCTCCTGTGTTGTATATACACCCAGTACCACTCCTGCACTGTGTTCCAGGCTCCCGTCACTGTGTGTAAACGACAAACCCTCCACATCTCCTTTGTTGTATATACACCCAGCACGACTCCTGCACTGTGTTCCAGTCTCCCGTCACTCTGTGTAAACGACAAACCCTGCAATCTCCTGTGTTGTCTATACTCCCAGCACCACTCCTGCACTGTGTTCCAGTCTCCCGTCACTGTGTGTAAACGACAAACCCTCCACATCTCCCGTGTTGTATATACACCCAGTACCACTCCTGCACTGTGTTCCAGGCTCCCGTCACTCTGTGTAAACGACAAACCCTCCACATCTCCTGTGTTGTATATACACCCAGTACCACTCCTGCACTGTGTTCCAGGCTCCCGTCACTCTGTGTAAATGACAAACCCTCCACATCTCCTGTGTTGTATATACACCCAGTAGCACTCCTGCACTGTGTTCCAGTCTCCCGTCACTCTGTGTAAACGACAAACCCCTCCACATCTCCAGTGTTGTCTATACACCCAGTACCACTCCTGCACTGTGTTCCAGGCTCCCGTCACTCTGTATAAACGACAAACCCTCCACATCTCCTGTGTTGTATATACACCCAGTACCACTCCTGCACTGTGTTCCAGGCTCCCGTCACTGTGTAAACGACAAACCCTCCACATCTCCTTTGTTGTATATACACCCAGTACCACTCCTGCACTGTGTTTGAGGCTCCCGTCACTCTGTGTAAACGACAAACCCTGCAATCTCCTGTGTTGTATATACACCCAGTACCACTCCTGCACTGTGTTCCAGGCTCCCGTCACTCTGTGTAAACGACAAACCCTCCACATCTCCCGTGTTGTATATACACCCAGTACCACTCCTGCACTGTGTTCCAGGCTCCCGTCACTCTGTGTAAACGACAAACCCTCCACATCTCCTGTGTTGTATATACAACCAGTACCACTCCTGCACTGTGTTCCAGGCTCCCGTCAATCTGTGTAAACGACAAACCCTCCACATCTCCTGTGTTGTATATACACCCAGTACCACTCCTGCACCGTGTTCCAGGCTCCCGTCACTGTGTAAACGACAAACCCTCCACATCTCCTGTGTTGTATATACAACCAGTACCACTCCTGCACTGTGTTCCAGGCTCCCGTCAATCTGTGTAAACGACAAACCCTCCACATCTCCTGTGTTGTATATACACCCAGTACCACTCCTGCACTGTGTTCCAGGCTCCAGTCACTGTGTAAACGACAAACCCTCCACATCTCCCGTGTTGTATATACACCCAGTACAACTCCTGCACTGTGTTCCAGGCTCCCGTCACTCTGTGTAAACGACAAACCCTCCACATCTCCTGTGTTGTATATACACCCAGTACCACTCCTGCACTGTGTTCCACGCTCCCGTCACTCTGTGTAAACGACAAACCCTCCACATCTCCTGTGTTGTATATACACCCAGTACCACTCCTGCACTGTGTTCCAGGCTCCCGTCACTCTGTGTAAACGACAAACCCTCCACATCCCCTGTGTTGTCTATACACCCAGTACCACTCCTGCACTGTGTTCCAGGCTCCCGTCACTCTGTGTAAAGGACAAACCCTGCAATCTCCTGTGTTGTATATACACCCAGTACCACTCCTGCACCGTGTTCCAGGCTCCCGTCACTCTGTGTAAACGACAAACCCTCCACATCTCCTGTGTTGTATATACACCCAGTACCACTCCTGCACTGTGTTCCAGGCTCCCGTCACTCTGTGTAAACGACAAACCCTCCACATCTCCCGTGTTGTATATACACCCAGTACCACTCCTGCACTGTGTTCCAGTCTCCCGTCACTCTGTGTAAACGACAAACCCTGCAATCTCCTGTGTTGTATATACACCCAGTACCACTCCTGCACTGTGTTCCAGGCTCCCGTCACTCTGTGTAAACAACAAACCCTGCAATCTCCTGTGTTGTATATACACCCAGTACCACTCCTGCACTGTGTTCCAGGCTCCTGTCACTCTGTGTAAAAGACAAACCCTCTACATCTCCTGTGTTGTCTATACACCCAGTACCACTCCTGCACTGTGTTCCAGGCTCCCATCACTCTGTGTAAACGACAAACCCTCCACATCTCCCGTGTTGTATATACACCCAGTACCACTCCTGCACTGTGTTCCAGGCTCCCATCACTCTGTGTAAACGACAAACCCCTCCACATCTCCTGTGTTGTCTATACACCCAGTACCACTCCTGCACTGTGTTCCAGTCTCCCGTCACTCTGTGTAAACGACAAACCCTCCACATCTCCTTTGTTGTATATACACCCAGCACCACTCCTGCACTGTGTTCCAGGCTCCTGTCACTCTGTATAAACGACAAACCCTCCACATCTCCTGTGTTGTATATACACCCAGTACCACTCCTGCACTGTGTTCCAGGCTCCCGTCACTCTGTGTAAACGACAAACCCTGCAATCTCCTGTGTTGTATATACACCCAGTACCACTCCTGCACCGTGTTCCAGGCTCCCGTCACTCTGTGTAAACGACAAACCCTCCACATCTCCTGTGTTGTATATACACCCAGTACCACTCCTGCACTGTGTTCCAGGCTCCCGTCACTCTGTGTAAACGACAAACCCTCCACATCTCCCGTGTTGTATATACACCCAGTACCACTCCTGCACTGTGTTCCAGTCTCCCGTCACTCTGTGTAAACGACAAACCCTGCAATCTCCTGTGTTGTATATACACCCAGTACCACTCCTGCACTGTGTTCCAGGCTCCCGTCACTCTGTGTAAACAACAAACCCTGCAATCTCCTGTGTTGTATATACACCCAGTACCACTCCTGCACTGTGTTCCAGGCTCCTGTCACTCTGTGTAAACGACAAACCCTGCAATCTCCTGTGTTGTATATACACCCAGTACCACTCCTGCACTGTGTTCCAGTCTCCCGTCACTGTGTAAACGACAAACCCTCCACATCTCCTTTGTTGTATATACACCCAGCACCACTCCTGCACTGTGTTCCAGGCTCCTGTCACTCTGTATAAACGACAAACCCTCCACATCTCCTGTGTTGTATATACACCCAGTACCACTCCTGCACTGTGTTTGAGGCTCCCGTCACTCTGTGTAAACGACAAACCCTGCAATCTCCTGTGTTGTATATACACCCAGTACCACTCCTGCACTGTGTTTGAGGCTCCCGTCACTCTGTGTAAACGACAAACCCTCCACATCTCCTGTGTTGTATATACACCCAGTACCACTCCTGCACTGTGTTCCAGGCTCCCGTCACTCTGTGTAAACGACAAACCCTCCACATCTCCCGTGTTGTATATACTCCCAGTACCACTCCTGCACTGTGTTCCAGGCTCCCGTCACTCTGTGTAAACGACAAACCCTCCACATCTCCCGTGTTGTATATACACCTAGTACCACTCCTGCACTGTGTTCCAGGCTCCCGTCACTCTGTATAAACGACAAACCCTCCATATCTCCCGTGTTGTATATACACACAGTACCACTCCTGCACTGTGTTCCAGGCTCCCGTCACTGTGTAAACGACAAACCCGCCACATCTCCTCTGTTGTATATACACCCAGCACCACTCCTGCACTGTGTTCCAGGCTCCTGTCACTCTGTATAAACGACAAACCCTGCAATCTCCTGTGTTGTATATTCACCCAGTACCACTCCTGCACTGTGTTTGAGGCTCCCGTCACTCTGTGTAAACGACAAACCCTCCACATCTCCTGTGTTGTATATACACCCAGTACCACTCCTGCACTGTGTTTGAGGCTCCCTTCACTCTGTGTAAACGACAAACCCTCCACATCTCCCGTGTTGTATATACACCCAGTACCACTCCTGCACTGTGTTCCAGGCTCCCGTCACTCTGTGTAAACGACAAACCCTCCACATCTCCTGTGTTGTATATACAACCAGTACCACTCCTGCACTGTGTTCCAGGCTCCCGTCAATCTGTGTAAACGACAAACCCTCCACATCTCCTGTGTTGTATATACACCCAGTACCACTCCTGCACCGTGTTCCAGGCTCCCGTCACTGTGTAAACGACAAACCCTCCACATCTCCTGTGTTGTATATACAACCAGTACCACTCCTGCACTGTGTTCCAGGCTCCCGTCAATCTGTGTAAACGACAAACCCTCCACATCTCCTGTGTTGTATATACACCCAGTACCACTCCTGCACTGTGTTCCAGGCTCCCGTCACTGTGTAAACGACAAACCCTCCACATCTCCCGTGTTGTATATACACCCAGTACCACTCCTGCACTGTGTTCCAGGCTCCCGTCACTCTGTGTAAACGACAAACCCTCCACATCTCCTGTGTTGTATATACACCCAGTACCACTCCTGCACTGTGTTCCACGCTCCCGTCACTCTGTGTAAACGACAAACCCTCCACATCTCCTGTGTTGTATATACACCCAGTACCACTCCTGCACTGTGTTCCAGGCTCCCGACACTCTGTGTAAACGACAAACCCTCCACATCCCCTGTGTTGTCTATACACCCAGTACCACTCCTGCACTGTGTTCCAGGCTCCCGTCACTCTGTGTAAACGACAAACCCTGCAATCTCCTGTGTTGTATATACACCCAGTACCACTCCTGCACCGTGTTCCAGGCTCCCGTCACTCTGTGTAAACGACAAACCCTCCACATCTCCTGTGTTGTATATACACCCAGTACCACTCCTGCACTGTGTTCCAGGCTCCCGTCACTCTGTGTAAACGACAAATCCTCCACATCTCCCGTGTTGTATATTCACCCAGTACCACTCCTGCACTGTGTTTGAGGCTCCCGTCACTCTGTGTAAACGACAAACCCTCCACATCTCCTGTGTTGTATATACACCCAGTACCACTCCTGCACTGTGTTTGAGGCTCCCTTCACTCTGTGTAAACGACAAACCCTCCACATCTCCTGTGTTGTATATACACCCAGTACCACTCCTGCACTGTGTTTGAGTCTCCCGTCACTCTGTGTAAACGACAAACCCTCCACATCTCCTGTGTTGTATATACACCCAGTACCACTCCTGCACTGTGTTTGAGGCTCCCTTCACTCTGTGTAAACGACAAACCCTGCAATCTCCTGTGTTGTATATACACCCAGTACCACTCCTGCACTGTGTTCCAGGCTCCCGTCACTCTGTGTAAACAACAAACCCTGCAATCTCCTGTGTTGTATATACACCCAGTACCACTCCTGCACTGTGTTCCAGGCTCCCGTCACTCTGTGTAAACGACAAACCCTCCACATCTCCTGTGTTGTATATACACCCAGTACCACTCCTGCACTGTGTTCCAGGCTCCCGTCACTCTGTGTAAACAACAAACCCTCCACATCTCCCGTGTTGTATATACACCCAGTACCACTCCTGCACTGTGTTCCAGGCTCCTGTCACTCTGTGTAAACGACAAACCCTCCACATCTCCCGTGTTGTATATACACCCAGTACCACTCCTGCACTGTGTTTGAGGCTCCCGTCACTCTGTGTAAACGACAAACCCTCCACATCTCCTGTGTTGTATATACACCCAGTACCACTCCTGCACTGTGTTGCAGGCACCCGTCACTCTGTATAAACGACAAACCCTGCAATCTCCTGTGTTGTATATACACCCAGTACCACTCCTACACTGTGTTCCAGTCTCCCGTCACTCTGTGTAAACGACAAACCCTCCACATCTCCTGTGTTGTATATACACCCAGTACCACTCCTGCACTGTGATCCAGGCTCCCGTCACTCTGTGTAAACGACAAACCCTCCACATCTCCCGTGTTGTATATACACCCAGTACCACTCCTGCACTGTGTTCCAGGCTCCCGTCACTCTGTGTAAACAACAAACCCTGCAATCTCCTGTGTTGTATATACACCCAGTACCACTCCTGCACTGTGTTCCAGGCTCCTGTCACTCTGTGTAAACGACAAACCCTGCAATCTCCTGTGTTGTATATACACCCAGTACCACTCCTGCACTGTGTTCCAGTCTCCCGTCACTGTGTAAACGACAAACCCTCCACATCTCCTTTGTTGTATATACACCCAGCACCACTCCTGCACTGTGTTCCAGGCTCCTGTCACTCTGTATAAACGACAAACCCTCCACATCTCCTGTGTTGTATATACACCCAGTACCACTCCTGCACTGTGTTTGAGGCTCCCGTCACTCTGTGTAAACGACAAACCCTGCAATCTCCTGTGTTGTATATACACCCAGTACCACTCCTGCACTGTGTTTGAGGCTCCCGTCACTCTGTGTAAACGACAAACCCTCCACATCTCCTGTGTTGTATATACACCCAGTACCACTCCTGCACTGTGTTCCAGGCTCCCGTCACTCTGTGTAAACGACAAACCCTCCACATCTCCCGTGTTGTATATACACCCAGTACCACTCCTGCACTGTGTTCCAGGCTCCCGTCACTCTGTGTAAACGACAAACCCTCCACATCTCCCGTGTTGTATATACACCTAGTACCACTCCTGCACTGTGTTCCAGGCTCCCGTCACTCTGTATAAACGACAAACCCTCCATATCTCCCGTGTTGTATATACACACAGTACCACTCCTGCACTGTGTTCCAGGCTCCCGTCACTGTGTAAACGACAAACCCGCCACATCTCCTCTGTTGTATATACACCCAGCACCACTCCTGCACTGTGTTCCAGGCTCCTGTCACTCTGTATAAACGACAAACCCTGCAATCTCCTGTGTTGTATATTCACCCAGTACCACTCCTGCACTGTGTTTGAGGCTCCCGTCACTCTGTGTAAACGACAAACCCTCCACATCTCCTGTGTTGTATATACACCCAGTACCACTCCTGCACTGTGTTTGAGGCTCCCTTCACTCTGTGTAAACGACAAACCCTCCACATCTCCTGTGTTGTATATACACCCAGTACCACTCCTGCACTGTGTTTGAGTCTCCCGTCACTCTGTGTAAACGACAAACCCTCCACATCTCCTGTGTTGTATATACACCCAGTACCACTCCTGCACTGTGTTTGAGGCTCCCTTCACTCTGTGTAAACGACAAACCCTGCAATCTCCTGTGTTGTATATACACCCAGTACCACTCCTGCACTGTGTTCCAGGCTCCCGTCACTCTGTGTAAACAACAAACCCTGCAATCTCCTGTGTTGTATATACACCCAGTACCACTCCTGCACTGTGTTCCAGGCTCCCGTCACTCTGTGTAAACGACAAACCCTCCACATCTCCTGTGTTGTATATACACCCAGTACCACTCCTGCACTGTGTTCCAGGCTCCCGTCACTCTGTGTAAACAACAAACCCTCCACATCTCCCGTGTTGTATATACACCCAGTACCACTCCTGCACTGTGTTCCAGGCTCCTGTCACTCTGTGTAAACGACAAACCCTCCACATCTCCCGTGTTGTATATACACCCAGTACCACTCCTGCACTGTGTTTGAGGCTCCCGTCACTCTGTGTAAACGACAAACCCTCCACATCTCCTGTGTTGTATATACACCCAGTACCACTCCTGCACTGTGTTGCAGGCACCCGTCACTCTGTATAAACGACAAACCCTGCAATCTCCTGTGTTGTATATACACCCAGTACCACTCCTACACTGTGTTCCAGTCTCCCGTCACTCTGTGTAAACGACAAACCCTCCACATCTCCTGTGTTGTATATACACCCAGTACCACTCCTGCACTGTGATCCAGGCTCCCGTCACTCTGTGTAAACGACAAACCCTCCACATCTCCCGTGTTGTATATACACCCAGTACCACTCCTGCACTGTGTTCCAGGCTCCCGTCACTCTGTGTAAACAACAAACCCTGCAATCTCCTGTGTTGTATATACACCCAGTACCACTCCTGCACTGTGTTCCAGGCTCCTGTCACTCTGTGTAAACGACAAACCCTGCAATCTCCTGTGTTGTATATACACCCAGTACCACTCCTGCACTGTGTTCCAGTCTCCCGTCACTGTGTAAACGACAAACCCTCCACATCTCCTTTGTTGTATATACACCCAGCACCACTCCTGCACTGTGTTCCAGGCTCCTGTCACTCTGTATAAACGACAAACCCTCCACATCTCCTGTGTTGTATATACACCCAGTACCACTCCTGCACTGTGTTTGAGGCTCCCGTCACTCTGTGTAAACGACAAACCCTGCAATCTCCTGTGTTGTATATACACCCAGTACCACTCCTGCACTGTGTTTGAGGCTCCCGTCACTCTGTGTAAACGACAAACCCTCCACATCTCCTGTGTTGTATATACACCCAGTACCACTCCTGCACTGTGTTCCAGGCTCCCGTCACTCTGTGTAAACGACAAACCCTCCACATCTCCCGTGTTGTATATACACCCAGTACCACTCCTGCACTGTGTTCCAGGCTCCCGTCACTCTGTGTAAACGACAAACCCTCCACATCTCCCGTGTTGTATATACACCTAGTACCACTCCTGCACTGTGTTCCAGGCTCCCGTCACTCTGTATAAACGACAAACCCTCCATATCTCCCGTGTTGTATATACACACAGTACCACTCCTGCACTGTGTTCCAGGCTCCCGTCACTGTGTAAACGACAAACCCGCCACATCTCCTCTGTTGTATATACACCCAGCACCACTCCTGCACTGTGTTCCAGGCTCCTGTCACTCTGTATAAACGACAAACCCTGCAATCTCCTGTGTTGTATATTCACCCAGTACCACTCCTGCACTGTGTTTGAGGCTCCCGTCACTCTGTGTAAACGACAAACCCTCCACATCTCCTGTGTTGTATATACACCCAGTACCACTCCTGCACTGTGTTTGAGGCTCCCTTCACTCTGTGTAAACGACAAACCCTCCACATCTCCTGTGTTGTATATACACCCAGTACCACTCCTGCACTGTGTTTGAGTCTCCCGTCACTCTGTGTAAACGACAAACCCTCCACATCTCCTGTGTTGTATATACACCCAGTACCACTCCTGCACTGTGTTTGAGGCTCCCTTCACTCTGTGTAAACGACAAACCCTGCAATCTCCTGTGTTGTATATACACCCAGTACCACTCCTGCACTGTGTTCCAGGCTCCCGTCACTCTGTGTAAACAACAAACCCTGCAATCTCCTGTGTTGTATATACACCCAGTACCACTCCTGCACTGTGTTCCAGGCTCCCGTCACTCTGTGTAAACGACAAACCCTCCACATCTCCTGTGTTGTATATACACCCAGTACCACTCCTGCACTGTGTTCCAGGCTCCCGTCACTCTGTGTAAACAACAAACCCTCCACATCTCCCGTGTTGTATATACACCCAGTACCACTCCTGCACTGTGTTCCAGGCTCCTGTCACTCTGTGTAAACGACAAACCCTCCACATCTCCCGTGTTGTATATACACCCAGTACCACTCCTGCACTGTGTTTGAGGCTCCCGTCACTCTGTGTAAACGACAAACCCTCCACATCTCCTGTGTTGTATATACACCCAGTACCACTCCTGCACTGTGTTGCAGGCACCCGTCACTCTGTATAAACGACAAACCCTGCAATCTCCTGTGTTGTATATACACCCAGTACCACTCCTACACTGTGTTCCAGTCTCCCGTCACTCTGTGTAAACGACAAACCCTCCACATCTCCTGTGTTGTATATACACCCAGTACCACTCCTGCACTGTGATCCAGGCTCCCGTCACTCTGTGTAAACGACAAACCCTCCACATCTCCCGTGTTGTATATACACCCAGTACCACTCCTGCACTGTGTTCCAGGCTCCCGTCACTCTGTGTAAACGACAAACCTTCCACATCTCCTGTGTTGTATATACACCCAGTACCACTCCTGCACTGTGTTCCAGTCTCCCGTCACTGTGTGTAAACGACAAACCCTGCAATCTCCTGTGTTGTCTATACACCCAGTACCACTCCTGCACTGTGTTCCAGTCTCCCGTCACTCTGTGTAAACGACAAACCCTGCAATCTCCTGTGTTGTCTATACACCCAGCACCACTCCTGCACTGTGTTCCAGGCTCCCGTCACTGTGTGTAAACGACAAACCCTCCACATCTCCTTTGTTGTATATACACCCAGCACCACTCCTGCACTGTGTTCCAGTCTCCCGTCACTCTGTGTAAACGACAAACCCTCCACATCTCCTGTGTTGTATATACACCCAGTACCACTCCTGCACTGTGTTCCAGGCTCCCGTCACTCTGTGTAAACGACAAACCCTCCACATCTCCCGTGTTGTATATACACCCAGTACCACTCCTGCACTGTGTTCCAGTCTCCCGTCACTCTGTGTAAACGACAAACCCTGCAATCTCCTGTGTTGTATATACACCCAGTACCACTCCTGCACTGTGTTCCAGGCTCCCGTCACTCTGTGTAAACGACAAACCCTCCACATCTCCTGTGTTGTATATACACCCAGTACCACTCCTGCACTGTGTTCCAGTCTCCCGTCACTGTGTAAACGACAAACCCTCCACATCTCCTTTGTTGTATATACACCCAGCACCACTCCTGCACTGTGTTCCAGGCTCCTGTCACTCTGTATAAACGACAAACCCTCCACATCTCCTGTGTTGTATATACACCCAGTACCACTCCTGCACTGTGTTTGAGGCTCCCGTCACTCTGTGTAAACGACAAACCCTGCAATCTCCTGTGTTGTATATACACCCAGTACCACTCCTGCACTGTGTTTGAGGCTCCCGTCACTCTGTGTAAACGACAAACCCTCCACATCTCCTGTGTTGTATATACACCCAGTACCACTCCTGCACTGTGTTCCAGGCTCCCGTCACTCTGTGTAAACGACAAACCCTCCACATCTCCCGTGTTGTATATACTCCCAGTACCACTCCTGCACTGTGTTCCAGGCTCCTGTCACTCTGTGTAAACGACAAACCCTCCACATCTCCCGTGTTGTATATACACCTAGTACCACTCCTGCACTGTGATCCAGGCTCCCGTCACTCTGTATAAACGACAAACCCTCCATATCTCCCGTGTTGTATATACACACAGTACCACTCCTGCACTGTGTTCCAGGCTCCCGTCACTGTGTAAACGACAAACCCGCCACATCTCCTCTGTTGTATATACACCCAGCACCACTCCTGCACTGTGTTCCAGGCTCCTGTCACTCTGTATAAACGACAAACCCTGCAATCTCCTGTGTTGTATATTCACCCAGTACCACTCCTGCACTGTGTTTGAGGCTCCCGTCACTCTGTGTAAACGACAAACCCTCCACATCTCCTGTGTTGTATATACACCCAGTACCACTCCTGCACTGTGTTTGAGGCTCCCTTCACTCTGTGTAAACGACAAACCCTCCACATCTCCTGTGTTGTATATACACCCAGTACCACTCCTGCACTGTGTTTGAGTCTCCCGTCACTCTGTGTAAACGACAAACCCTCCACATCTCCTGTGTTGTATATACACCCAGTACCACTCCTGCACTGTGTTTGAGGCTCCCTTCACTCTGTGTAAACGACAAACCCTGCAATCTCCTGTGTTGTATATACACCCAGTACCACTCCTGCACTGTGTTCCAGGCTCCCGTCACTCTGTGTAAACAACAAACCCTGCAATCTCCTGTGTTGTATATACACCCAGTACCACTCCTGCACTGTGTTCCAGGCTCCCGTCACTCTGTGTAAACGACAAACCCTCCACATCTCCTGTGTTGTATATACACCCAGTACCACTCCTGCACTGTGTTCCAGGCTCCCGTCACTCTGTGTAAACAACAAACCCTCCACATCTCCCGTGTTGTATATACACCCAGTACCACTCCTGCACTGTGTTCCAGGCTCCTGTCACTCTGTGTAAACGACAAACCCTCCACATCTCCCGTGTTGTATATACACCCAGTACCACTCCTGCACTGTGTTTGAGGCTCCCGTCACTCTGTGTAAACGACAAACCCTCCACATCTCCTTTGTTGTATATACACCCAGCACCACTCCTGCACTGTGTTGCAGGCACCCGTCACTCTGTATAAACGACAAACCCTGCAATCTCCTGTGTTGTATATACACCCAGTACCACTCCTACACTGTGTTCCAGTCTCCCGTCACTCTGTGTAAACGACAAACCCTCCACATCTCCTGTGTTGTATATACACCCAGTACCACTCCTGCACTGTGATCCAGGCTCCCGTCACTCTGTGTAAACGACAAACCCTCCACATCTCCCGTGTTGTATATACACCCAGTACCACTCCTGCACTGTGTTCCAGGCTCCCGTCACTCTGTGTAAACAACAAACCCTGCAATCTCCTGTGTTGTATATACACCCAGTACCACTCCTGCACTGTGTTCCAGGCTCCTGTCACTCTGTGTAAACGACAAACCCTGCAATCTCCTGTGTTGTATATACACCCAGTACCACTCCTGCACTGTGTTCCAGTCTCCCGTCACTGTGTAAACGACAAACCCTCCACATCTCCTTTGTTGTATATACACCCAGCACCACTCCTGCACTGTGTTCCAGGCTCCTGTCACTCTGTATAAACGACAAACCCTCCACATCTCCTGTGTTGTATATACACCCAGTACCACTCCTGCACTGTGTTTGAGGCTCCCGTCACTCTGTGTAAACGACAAACCCTGCAATCTCCTGTGTTGTATATACACCCAGTACCACTCCTGCACTGTGTTTGAGGCTCCCGTCACTCTGTGTAAACGACAAACCCTCCACATCTCCTGTGTTGTATATACACCCAGTACCACTCCTGCACTGTGTTCCAGGCTCCCGTCACTCTGTGTAAACGACAAACCCTCCACATCTCCCGTGTTGTATATACACCCAGTACCACTCCTGCACTGTGTTCCAGGCTCCCGTCACTCTGTGTAAACGACAAACCCTCCACATCTCCCGTGTTGTATATACACCTAGTACCACTCCTGCACTGTGTTCCAGGCTCCCGTCACTCTGTATAAACGACAAACCCTCCATATCTCCCGTGTTGTATATACACACAGTACCACTCCTGCACTGTGTTCCAGGCTCCCGTCACTGTGTAAACGACAAACCCGCCACATCTCCTCTGTTGTATATACACCCAGCACCACTCCTGCACTGTGTTCCAGGCTCCTGTCACTCTGTATAAACGACAAACCCTGCAATCTCCTGTGTTGTATATTCACCCAGTACCACTCCTGCACTGTGTTTGAGGCTCCCGTCACTCTGTGTAAACGACAAACCCTCCACATCTCCTGTGTTGTATATACACCCAGTACCACTCCTGCACTGTGTTTGAGGCTCCCTTCACTCTGTGTAAACGACAAACCCTCCACATCTCCTGTGTTGTATATACACCCAGTACCACTCCTGCACTGTGTTTGAGTCTCCCGTCACTCTGTGTAAACGACAAACCCTCCACATCTCCTGTGTTGTATATACACCCAGTACCACTCCTGCACTGTGTTTGAGGCTCCCTTCACTCTGTGTAAACGACAAACCCTGCAATCTCCTGTGTTGTATATACACCCAGTACCACTCCTGCACTGTGTTCCAGGCTCCCGTCACTCTGTGTAAACAACAAACCCTGCAATCTCCTGTGTTGTATATACACCCAGTACCACTCCTGCACTGTGTTCCAGGCTCCCGTCACTCTGTGTAAACGACAAACCCTCCACATCTCCTGTGTTGTATATACACCCAGTACCACTCCTGCACTGTGTTCCAGGCTCCCGTCACTCTGTGTAAACAACAAACCCTCCACATCTCCCGTGTTGTATATACACCCAGTACCACTCCTGCACTGTGTTCCAGGCTCCTGTCACTCTGTGTAAACGACAAACCCTCCACATCTCCCGTGTTGTATATACACCCAGTACCACTCCTGCACTGTGTTTGAGGCTCCCGTCACTCTGTGTAAACGACAAACCCTCCACATCTCCTGTGTTGTATATACACCCAGTACCACTCCTGCACTGTGTTGCAGGCACCCGTCACTCTGTATAAACGACAAACCCTGCAATCTCCTGTGTTGTATATACACCCAGTACCACTCCTACACTGTGTTCCAGTCTCCCGTCACTCTGTGTAAACGACAAACCCTCCACATCTCCTGTGTTGTATATACACCCAGTACCACTCCTGCACTGTGATCCAGGCTCCCGTCACTCTGTGTAAACGACAAACCCTCCACATCTCCCGTGTTGTATATACACCCAGTACCACTCCTGCACTGTGTTCCAGGCTCCCGTCACTCTGTGTAAACGACAAACCTTCCACATCTCCTGTGTTGTATATACACCCAGTACCACTCCTGCACTGTGTTCCAGTCTCCCGTCACTGTGTGTAAACGACAAACGCTGCAATCTCCTGTGTTGTCTATACACCCAGTACCACTCCTGCACTGTGTTCCAGTCTCCCGTCACTCTGTGTAAACGACAAACCCTGCAATCTCCTGTGTTGTCTATACACCCAGCACCACTCCTGCACTGTGTTCCAGGCTCCCGTCACTGTGTGTAAACGACAAACCCTCCACATCTCCTTTGTTGTATATACACCCAGCACCACTCCTGCACTGTGTTCCAGTCTCCCGTCACTCTGTGTAAACGACAAACCCTCCACATCTCCTGTGTTGTATATACACCCAGTACCACTCCTGCACTGTGTTCCAGGCTCCCGTCACTCTGTGTAAACGACAAACCCTCCACATCTCCCGTGTTGTATATACACCCAGTACCACTCCTGCACTGTGTTCCAGTCTCCCGTCACTCTGTGTAAACGACAAACCCTGCAATCTCCTGTGTTGTATATACACCCAGTACCACTCCTGCACTGTGTTCCAGGCTCCCGTCACTCTGTGTAAACAACAAACCCTGCAATCTCCTGTGTTGTATATACACCCAGTACCACTCCTGCACTGTGTTCCAGGCTCCTGTCACTCTGTGTAAACGACAAACCCTGCAATCTCCTGTGTTGTATATACACCCAGTACCACTCCTGCACTGTGTTCCAGTCTCCCGTCACTGTGTAAACGACAAACCCTCCACATCTCCTTTGTTGTATATACACCCAGCACCACTCCTGCACTGTGTTCCAGGCTCCTGTCACTCTGTATAAACGACAAACCCTCCACATCTCCTGTGTTGTATATACACCCAGTACCACTCCTGCACTGTGTTTGAGGCTCCCGTCACTCTGTGTAAACGACAAACCCTGCAATCTCCTGTGTTGTATATACACCCAGTACCACTCCTGCACTGTGTTTGAGGCTCCCGTCACTCTGTGTAAACGACAAACCCTCCACATCTCCTGTGTTGTATATACACCCAGTACCACTCCTGCACTGTGTTCCAGGCTCCCGTCACTCTGTGTAAACGACAAACCCTCCACATCTCCCGTGTTGTATATACTCCCAGTACCACTCCTGCACTGTGTTCCAGGCTCCCGTCACTCTGTGTAAACGACAAACCCTCCACATCTCCCATGTTGTATATACACCTAGTACCACTCCTGCACTGTGATCCAGGCTCCCGTCACTCTGTATAAACGACAAACCCTCCATATCTCCCGTGTTGTATATACACACAGTACCACTCCTGCACTGTGTTCCAGGCTCCCGTCACTGTGTAAACGACAAACCCGCCACATCTCCTCTGTTGTATATACACCCAGCACCACTCCTGCACTGTGTTCCAGGCTCCTGTCACTCTGTATAAACGACAAACCCTGCAATCTCCTGTGTTGTATATTCACCCAGTACCACTCCTGCACTGTGTTTGAGGCTCCCGTCACTCTGTGTAAACGACAAACCCTCCACATCTCCTGTGTTGTATATACACCCAGTACCACTCCTGCACTGTGTTTGAGGCTCCCTTCACTCTGTGTAAACGACAAACCCTCCACATCTCCTGTGTTGTATATACACCCAGTACCACTCCTGCACTGTGTTTGAGTCTCCCGTCACTCTGTGTAAACGACAAACCCTCCACATCTCCTGTGTTGTATATACACCCAGTACCACTCCTGCACTGTGTTTGAGGCTCCCTTCACTCTGTGTAAACGACAAACCCTGCAATCTCCTGTGTTGTATATACACCCAGTACCACTCCTGCACTGTGTTCCAGGCTCCCGTCACTCTGTGTAAACAACAAACCCTGCAATCTCCTGTGTTGTATATACACCCAGTACCACTCCTGCACTGTGTTCCAGGCTCCCGTCACTCTGTGTAAACGACAAACCCTCCACATCTCCTGTGTTGTATATACACCCAGTACCACTCCTGCACTGTGTTCCAGGCTCCCGTCACTCTGTGTAAACAACAAACCCTCCACATCTCCCGTGTTGTATATACACCCAGTACCACTCCTGCACTGTGTTCCAGGCTCCTGTCACTCTGTGTAAACGACAAACCCTCCACATCTCCCGTGTTGTATATACACCCAGTACCACTCCTGCACTGTGTTTGAGGCTCCCGTCACTCTGTGTAAACGACAAACCCTCCACATCTCCTGTGTTGTATATACACCCAGTACCACTCCTGCACTGTGTTGCAGGCACCCGTCACTCTGTATAAACGACAAACCCTGCAATCTCCTGTGTTGTATATACACCCAGTACCACTCCTACACTGTGTTCCAGTCTCCCGTCACTCTGTGTAAACGACAAACCCTCCACATCTCCTGTGTTGTATATACACCCAGTACCACTCCTGCACTGTGATCCAGGCTCCCGTCACTCTGTGTAAACGACAAACCCTCCACATCTCCCGTGTTGTATATACACCCAGTACCACTCCTGCACTGTGTTCCAGGCTCCCGTCACTCTGTGTAAACAACAAACCCTGCAATCTCCTGTGTTGTATATACACCCAGTACCACTCCTGCACTGTGTTCCAGGCTCCTGTCACTCTGTGTAAACGACAAACCCTGCAATCTCCTGTGTTGTATATACACCCAGTACCACTCCTGCACTGTGTTCCAGTCTCCCGTCACTGTGTAAACGACAAACCCTCCACATCTCCTTTGTTGTATATACACCCAGCACCACTCCTGCACTGTGTTCCAGGCTCCTGTCACTCTGTATAAACGACAAACCCTCCACATCTCCTGTGTTGTATATACACCCAGTACCACTCCTGCACTGTGTTTGAGGCTCCCGTCACTCTGTGTAAACGACAAACCCTGCAATCTCCTGTGTTGTATATACACCCAGTACCACTCCTGCACTGTGTTTGAGGCTCCCGTCACTCTGTGTAAACGACAAACCCTCCACATCTCCTGTGTTGTATATACACCCAGTACCACTCCTGCACTGTGTTCCAGGCTCCCGTCACTCTGTGTAAACGACAAACCCTCCACATCTCCCGTGTTGTATATACACCCAGTACCACTCCTGCACTGTGTTCCAGGCTCCCGTCACTCTGTGTAAACGACAAACCCTCCACATCTCCCGTGTTGTATATACACCTAGTACCACTCCTGCACTGTGTTCCAGGCTCCCGTCACTCTGTATAAACGACAAACCCTCCATATCTCCCGTGTTGTATATACACACAGTACCACTCCTGCACTGTGTTCCAGGCTCCCGTCACTGTGTAAACGACAAACCCGCCACATCTCCTCTGTTGTATATACACCCAGCACCACTCCTGCACTGTGTTCCAGGCTCCTGTCACTCTGTATAAACGACAAACCCTGCAATCTCCTGTGTTGTATATTCACCCAGTACCACTCCTGCACTGTGTTTGAGGCTCCCGTCACTCTGTGTAAACGACAAACCCTCCACATCTCCTGTGTTGTATATACACCCAGTACCACTCCTGCACTGTGTTTGAGGCTCCCTTCACTCTGTGTAAACGACAAACCCTCCACATCTCCTGTGTTGTATATACACCCAGTACCACTCCTGCACTGTGTTTGAGTCTCCCGTCACTCTGTGTAAACGACAAACCCTGCAATCTCCTGTGTTGTATATACACCCAGTACCACTCCTGCACTGTGTTCCAGGCTCCTGTCACTCTGTGTAAACGACAAACCCTGCAATCTCCTGTGTTGTATATACACCCAGTACCACTCCTGCACTGTGTTCCAGTCTCCCGTCACTGTGTAAACGACAAACCCTCCACATCTCCTTTGTTGTATATACACCCAGCACCACTGCTGCACTGTGTTCCAGGCTCCTGTCACTCTGTATAAACGACAAACCCTCCACATCTCCTGTGTTGTATATACACCCAGTACCACTCCTGCACTGTGTTTGAGGCTCCCGTCACTCTGTGTAAACGACAAACCCTGCAATCTCCTGTGTTGTATATACACCCAGTACCACTCCTGCACTGTGTTTGAGGCTCCCGTCACTCTGTGTAAACGACAAACCCTCCACATCTCCTGTGTTGTATATACACCCAGTACCACTCCTGCACTGTGTTCCAGGCTCCCGTCACTCTGTGTAAACGACAAACCCTCCACATCTCCCGTGTTGTATATACACCCAGTACCACTCCTGCACTGTGTTCCAGGCTCCCGTCACTCTGTGTAAACGACAAACCCTCCACATCTCCCGTGTTGTATATACACCTAGTACCACTCCTGCACTGTGTTCCAGGCTCCCGTCACTCTGTATAAACGACAAACCCTCCATATCTCCCGTGTTGTATATACACACAGTACCACTCCTGCACTGTGTTCCAGGCTCCCGTCACTGTGTAAACGACAAACCCGCCACATCTCCTCTGTTGTATATACACCCAGCACCACTCCTGCACTGTGTTCCAGGCTCCTGTCACTCTGTATAAACGACAAACCCTGCAATCTCCTGTGTTGTATATTCACCCAGTACCACTCCTGCACTGTGTTTGAGGCTCCCGTCACTCTGTGTAAACGACAAACCCTCCACATCTCCTGTGTTGTATATACACCCAGTACCACTCCTGCACTGTGTTTGAGGCTCCCTTCACTCTGTGTAAACGACAAACCCTCCACATCTCCTGTGTTGTATATACACCCAGTACCACTCCTGCACTGTGTTTGAGTCTCCCGTCACTCTGTGTAAACGACAAACCCTCCACATCTCCTGTGTTGTATATACACCCAGTACCACTCCTGCACTGTGTTTGAGGCTCCCTTCACTCTGTGTAAACGACAAACCCTGCAATCTCCTGTGTTGTATATACACCCAGTACCACTCCTGCACTGTGTTCCAGGCTCCCGTCACTCTGTGTAAACAACAAACCCTGCAATCTCCTGTGTTGTATATACACCCAGTACCACTCCTGCACTGTGTTCCAGGCTCCCGTCACTCTGTGTAAACGACAAACCCTCCACATCTCCTGTGTTGTATATACACCCAGTACCACTCCTGCACTGTGTTCCAGGCTCCCGTCACTCTGTGTAAACAACAAACCCTCCACATCTCCCGTGTTGTATATACACCCAGTACCACTCCTGCACTGTGTTCCAGGCTCCTGTCACTCTGTGTAAACGACAAACCCTCCACATCTCCCGTGTTGTATATACACCCAGTACCACTCCTGCACTGTGTTTGAGGCTCCCGTCACTCTGTGTAAACGACAAACCCTCCACATCTCCTGTGTTGTATATACACCCAGTACCACTCCTGCACTGTGTTGCAGGCACCCGTCACTCTGTATAAACGACAAACCCTGCAATCTCCTGTGTTGTATATACACCCAGTACCACTCCTACACTGTGTTCCAGTCTCCCGTCACTCTGTGTAAACGACAAACCCTCCACATCTCCTGTGTTGTATATACACCCAGTACCACTCCTGCACTGTGATCCAGGCTCCCGTCACTCTGTGTAAACGACAAACCCTCCACATCTCCCGTGTTGTATATACACCCAGTACCACTCCTGCACTGTGTTCCAGGCTCCCGTCACTCTGTGTAAACGACAAACCTTCCACATCTCCTGTGTTGTATATACACCCAGTACCACTCCTGCACTGTGTTCCAGTCTCCCGTCACTGTGTGTAAACGACAAACCCTGCAATCTCCTGTGTTGTCTATACACCCAGTACCACTCCTGCACTGTGTTCCAGTCTCCCGTCACTCTGTGTAAACGACAAACCCTGCAATCTCCTGTGTTGTCTATACACCCAGCACCACTCCTGCACTGTGTTCCAGGCTCCCGTCACTGTGTGTAAACGACAAACCCTCCACATCTCCTTTGTTGTATATACACCCAGCACCACTCCTGCACTGTGTTCCAGTCTCCCGTCACTCTGTGTAAACGACAAACCCTCCACATCTCCTGTGTTGTATATACACCCAGTACCACTCCTGCACTGTGTTCCAGGCTCCCGTCACTCTGTGTAAACGACAAACCCTCCACATCTCCCGTGTTGTATATACACCCAGTACCACTCCTGCACTGTGTTCCAGTCTCCCGTCACTCTGTGTAAACGACAAACCCTGCAATCTCCTGTGTTGTATATACACCCAGTACCACTCCTGCACTGTGTTCCAGGCTCCCGTCACTCTGTGTAAACAACAAACCCTGCAATCTCCTGTGTTGTATATACACCCAGTACCACTCCTGCACTGTGTTCCAGGCTCCTGTCACTCTGTGTAAACGACAAACCCTGCAATCTCCTGTGTTGTATATACACCCAGTACCACTCCTGCACTGTGTTCCAGTCTCCCGTCACTGTGTAAACGACAAACCCTCCACATCTCCTTTGTTGTATATACACCCAGCACCACTCCTGCACTGTGTTCCAGGCTCCTGTCACTCTGTATAAACGACAAACCCTCCACATCTCCTGTGTTGTATATACACCCAGTACCACTCCTGCACTGTGTTTGAGGCTCCCGTCACTCTGTGTAAACGACAAACCCTGCAATCTCCTGTGTTGTATATACACCCAGTACCACTCCTGCACTGTGTTTGAGGCTCCCGTCACTCTGTGTAAACGACAAACCCTCCACATCTCCTGTGTTGTATATACACCCAGTACCACTCCTGCACTGTGTTCCAGGCTCCCGTCACTCTGTGTAAACGACAAACCCTCCACATCTCCCGTGTTGTATATACTCCCAGTACCACTCCTGCACTGTGTTCCAGGCTCCCGTCACTCTGTGTAAACGACAAACCCTCCACATCTCCCGTGTTGTATATACACCTAGTACCACTCCTGCACTGTGATCCAGGCTCCCGTCACTCTGTATAAACGACAAACCCTCCATATCTCCCGTGTTGTATATACACACAGTACCACTCCTGCACTGTGTTCCAGGCTCCCGTCACTGTGTAAACGACAAACCCGCCACATCTCCTCTGTTGTATATACACCCAGCACCACTCCTGCACTGTGTTCCAGGCTCCTGTCACTCTGTATAAACGACAAACCCTGCAATCTCCTGTGTTGTATATTCACCCAGTACCACTCCTGCACTGTGTTTGAGGCTCCCGTCACTCTGTGTAAACGACAAACCCTCCACATCTCCTGTGTTGTATATACACCCAGTACCACTCCTGCACTGTGTTTGAGGCTCCCTTCACTCTGTGTAAACGACAAACCCTCCACATCTCCTGTGTTGTATATACACCCAGTACCACTCCTGCACTGTGTTTGAGTCTCCCGTCACTCTGTGTAAACGACAAACCCTCCACATCTCCTGTGTTGTATATACACCCAGTACCACTCCTGCACTGTGTTTGAGGCTCCCTTCACTCTGTGTAAACGACAAACCCTCCACATCTCCTGTGTTGTATATACACCCAGTACCACTCCTGCACTGTGTTTGAGTCTCCCGTCACTCTGTGTAAACGACAAACCCTCCACATCTCCTGTGTTGTATATACACCCAGTACCACTCCTGCACTGTGTTTGAGGCTCCCTTCACTCTGTGTAAACGACAAACCCTGCAATCTCCTGTGTTGTATATACACCCAGTACCACTCCTGCACTGTGTTCCAGGCTCCCGTCACTCTGTGTAAACAACAAACCCTGCAATCTCCTGTGTTGTATATACACCCAGTACCACTCCTGCACTGTGTTCCAGGCTCCCGTCACTCTGTGTAAACGACAAACCCTCCACATCTCCTGTGTTGTATATACACCCAGTACCACTCCTGCACTGTGTTCCAGGCTCCCGTCACTCTGTGTAAACAACAAACCCTCCACATCTCCCGTGTTGTATATACACCCAGTACCACTCCTGCACTGTGTTCCAGGCTCCTGTCACTCTGTGTAAACGACAAACCCTCCACATCTCCCGTGTTGTATATACACCCAGTACCACTCCTGCACTGTGTTTGAGGCTCCCGTCACTCTGTGTAAACGACAAACCCTCCACATCTCCTGTGTTGTATATACACCCAGTACCACTCCTGCACTGTGTTGCAGGCACCCGTCACTCTGTATAAACGACAAACCCTGCAATCTCCTGTGTTGTATATACACCCAGTACCACTCCTACACTGTGTTCCAGTCTCCCGTCACTCTGTGTAAACGACAAACCCTCCACATCTCCTGTGTTGTATATACACCCAGTACCACTCCTGCACTGTGATCCAGGCTCCCGTCACTCTGTGTAAACGACAAACCCTCCACATCTCCCGTGTTGTATATACACCCAGTACCACTCCTGCACTGTGTTCCAGGCTCCCGTCACTCTGTGTAAACGACAAACCTTCCACATCTCCTGTGTTGTATATACACCCAGTACCACTCCTGCACTGTGTTCCAGTCTCCCGTCACTGTGTGTAAACGACAAACCCTGCAATCTCCTGTGTTGTCTATACACCCAGTACCACTCCTGCACTGTGTTCCAGTCTCCCGTCACTCTGTGTAAACGACAAACCCTGCAATCTCCTGTGTTGTCTATACACCCAGCACCACTCCTGCACTGTGTTCCAGGCTCCCGTCACTGTGTGTAAACGACAAACCCTCCACATCTCCTTTGTTGTATATACACCCAGCACCACTCCTGCACTGTGTTCCAGTCTCCCGTCACTCTGTGTAAACGACAAACCCTCCACATCTCCTGTGTTGTATATACACCCAGTACCACTCCTGCACTGTGTTCCAGGCTCCCGTCACTCTGTGTAAACGACAAACCCTCCACATCTCCCGTGTTGTATATACACCCAGTACCACTCCTGCACTGTGTTCCAGTCTCCCGTCACTCTGTGTAAACGACAAACCCTGCAATCTCCTGTGTTGTATATACACCCAGTACCACTCCTGCACTGTGTTCCAGGCTCCCGTCACTCTGTGTAAACAACAAACCCTGCAATCTCCTGTGTTGTATATACACCCAGTACCACTCCTGCACTGTGTTCCAGGCTCCTGTCACTCTGTGTAAACGACAAACCCTGCAATCTCCTGTGTTGTATATACACCCAGTACCACTCCTGCACTGTGTTCCAGTCTCCCGTCACTGTGTAAACGACAAACCCTCCACATCTCCTTTGTTGTATATACACCCAGCACCACTCCTGCACTGTGTTCCAGGCTCCTGTCACTCTGTATAAACGACAAACCCTCCACATCTCCTGTGTTGTATATACACCCAGTACCACTCCTGCACTGTGTTTGAGGCTCCCGTCACTCTGTGTAAACGACAAACCCTGCAATCTCCTGTGTTGTATATACACCCAGTACCACTCCTGCACTGTGTTTGAGGCTCCCGTCACTCTGTGTAAACGACAAACCCTCCACATCTCCTGTGTTGTATATACACCCAGTACCACTCCTGCACTGTGTTCCAGGCTCCCGTCACTCTGTGTAAACGACAAACCCTCCACATCTCCCGTGTTGTATATACTCCCAGTACCACTCCTGCACTGTGTTCCAGGCTCCCGTCACTCTGTGTAAACGACAAACCCTCCACATCTCCCGTGTTGTATATACACCTAGTACCACTCCTGCACTGTGATCCAGGCTCCCGTCACTCTGTATAAACGACAAACCCTCCATATCTCCCGTGTTGTATATACACACAGTACCACTCCTGCACTGTGTTCCAGGCTCCCGTCACTGTGTAAACGACAAACCCGCCACATCTCCTCTGTTGTATATACACCCAGCACCACTCCTGCACTGTGTTCCAGGCTCCTGTCACTCTGTATAAACGACAAACCCTGCAATCTCCTGTGTTGTATATTCACCCAGTACCACTCCTGCACTGTGTTTGAGGCTCCCGTCACTCTGTGTAAACGACAAACCCTCCACATCTCCTGTGTTGTATATACACCCAGTACCACTCCTGCACTGTGTTTGAGGCTCCCTTCACTCTGTGTAAACGACAAACCCTCCACATCTCCTGTGTTGTATATACACCCAGTACCACTCCTGCACTGTGTTTGAGTCTCCCGTCACTCTGTGTAAACGACAAACCCTCCACATCTCCTGTGTTGTATATACACCCAGTACCACTCCTGCACTGTGTTTGAGGCTCCCTTCACTCTGTGTAAACGACAAACCCTGCAATCTCCTGTGTTGTATATACACCCAGTACCACTCCTGCAATGTGTTCCAGGCTCCCGTCACTCTGTGTAAACAACAAACCCTGCAATCTCCTGTGTTGTATATACACCCAGTACCACTCCTGCACTGTGTTCCAGGCTCCCGTCACTCTGTGTAAACGACAAACCCTCCACATCTCCTGTGTTGTATATACACCCAGTACCACTCCTGCACTGTGTTCCAGGCTCCCGTCACTCTGTGTAAACAACAAACCCTCCACATCTCCCGTGTTGTATATACACCCAGTACCACTCCTGCACTGTGTTCCAGGCTCCTGTCACTCTGTGTAAACGACAAACCCTCCACATCTCCCGTGTTTTATATACACCCAGTACCACTCCTGCACTGTGTTTGAGGCTCCCGTCACTCTGTGTAAACGACAAACCCTCCACATCTCCTGTGTTGTATATACACCCAGTACCACTCCTGCACTGTGTTGCAGGCACCCGTCACTCTGTATAAAAGACAAACCCTGCAATCTCCTGTGTTGTATATACACCCAGTACCACTCCTACACTGTGTTCCAGTCTCCCGTCACTCTGTGTAAACGACAAACCCTCCACATCTCCTGTGTTGTATATACACCCAGTACCACTCCTGCACTGTGATCCAGGCTCCCGTCACTCTGTGTAAACGACAAACCCTCCACATCTCCCGTGTTGTATATACACCCAGTACCACTCCTGCACTGTGTTCCAGGCTCCCGTCACTCTGTGTAAACAACAAACCCTGCAATCTCCCGTGTTGTATATACACCCAGTACCACTCCTGCACTGTGTTCCAGGCTCCTGTCACTCTGTGTAAACGACAAACCCTGCAATCTCCTGTGTTGTATATACACCCAGTACCACTCCTGCACTGTGTTCCAGTCTCCCGTCACTGTGTAAACGACAAACCCTCCACATCTCCTTTGTTGTATATACACCCAGCACCACTCCTGCACTGTGTTCCAGGCTCCTGTCACTCTGTATAAACGACAAACCCTCCACATCTCCTGTGTTGTATATACACCCAGTACCACTCCTGCACTGTGTTTGAGGCTCCCGTCACTCTGTGTAAACGACAAACCCTGCAATCTCCTGTGTTGTATATACACCCAGTACCACTCCTGCACTGTGTTTGAGGCTCCCGTCACTCTGTGTAAACGACAAACCCTCCACATCTCCTGTGTTGTATATACACCCAGTACCACTCCTGCACTGTGTTCCAGGCTCCCGTCACTCTGTGTAAACGACAAACCCTCCACATCTCCCGTGTTGTATATACACCCAGTACCACTCCTGCACTGTGTTCCAGGCTCCCGTCACTCTGTGTAAACGACAAACCCTCCACATCTCCCGTGTTGTATATACACCTAGTACCACTCCTGCACTGTGTTCCAGGCTCCCGTCACTCTGTATAAACGACAAACCCTCCATATCTCCCGTGTTGTATATACACACAGTACCACTCCTGCACTGTGTTCCAGGCTCCCGTCACTGTGTAAACGACAAACCCGCCACATCTCCTCTGTTGTATATACACCCAGCACCACTCCTGCACTGTGTTCCAGGCTCCTGTCACTCTGTATAAACGACAAACCCTGCAATCTCCTGTGTTGTATATTCACCCAGTACCACTCCTGCACTGTGTTTGAGGCTCCCGTCACTCTGTGTAAACGACAAACCCTCCACATCTCCTGTGTTGTATATACACCCAGTACCACTCCTGCACTGTGTTTGAGGCTCCCTTCACTCTGTGTAAACGACAAACCCTCCACATCTCCTGTGTTGTATATACACCCAGTACCACTCCTGCACTGTGTTTGAGTCTCCCGTCACTCTGTGTAAACGACAAACCCTCCACATCTCCTGTGTTGTATATACACCCAGTACCACTCCTGCACTGTGTTTGAGGCTCCCTTCACTCTGTGTAAACGACAAACCCTGCAATCTCCTGTGTTGTATATACACCCAGTACCACTCCTGCACTGTGTTCCAGGCTCCCGTCACTCTGTGTAAACAACAAACCCTGCAATCTCCTGTGTTGTATATACACCCAGTACCACTCCTGCACTGTGTTCCAGGCTCCCGTCACTCTGTGTAAACGACAAACCCTCCACATCTCCTGTGTTGTATATACACCCAGTACCACTCCTGCACTGTGTTCCAGGCTCCCGTCACTCTGTGTAAACAACAAACCCTCCACATCTCCCGTGTTGTATATACACCCAGTACCACTCCTGCACTGTGTTCCAGGCTCCTGTCACTCTGTGTAAACGACAAACCCTCCACATCTCCCGTGTTGTATATACACCCAGTACCACTCCTGCACTGTGTTTGAGGCTCCCGTCACTCTGTGTAAACGACAAACCCTCCACATCTCCTGTGTTGTATATACACCCAGTACCACTCCTGCACTGTGTTGCAGGCACCCGTCACTCTGTATAAACGACAAACCCTGCAATCTCCTGTGTTGTATATACACCCAGTACCACTCCTACACTGTGTTCCAGTCTCCCGTCACTCTGTGTAAACGACAAACCCTCCACATCTCCTGTGTTGTATATACACCCAGTACCACTCCTGCACTGTGATCCAGGCTCCCGTCACTCTGTGTAAACGACAAACCCTCCACATCTCCCGTGTTGTATATACACCCAGTACCACTCCTGCACTGTGTTCCAGGCTCCCGTCACTCTGTGTAAACGACAAACCTTCCACATCTCCTGTGTTGTATATACACCCAGTACCACTCCTGCACTGTGTTCCAGTCTCCCGTCACTGTGTGTAAACGACAAACCCTGCAATCTCCTGTGTTGTCTATACACCCAGTACCACTCCTGCACTGTGTTCCAGTCTCCCGTCACTCTGTGTAAACGACAAACCCTGCAATCTCCTGTGTTGTCTATACACCCAGCACCACTCCTGCACTGTGTTCCAGGCTCCCGTCACTGTGTGTAAACGACAAACCCTCCACATCTCCTTTGTTGTATATACACCCAGCACCACTCCTGCACTGTGTTCCAGTCTCCCGTCACTCTGTGTAAACGACAAACCCTGCAATCTCCTGTGTTGTCTATACTCCCAGCACCACTCCTGCACTGTGTTCCAGGCTCCCGTCACTCTGTGTAAACGACAAACCCTGCAATCTCCTGTGTTGTATATACACCCAGCACCACTCCTGCACTGTGTTCCAGTCTCCCGTCACTGTGTGTAAACGACAAACCCTCCACATCTCCCGTGTTGTATATACACCCAGTACCACTCCTGCACTGTGTTCCAGGCTCCCGTCACTCTGTGTAAACCACAAACCCTCCACATCTCCTGTGTTGTATATACACCCAGTACCACTCCTGCACTGTGTTCCAGGCTCCCGTCACTCTGTGTAAACGACAAACCCTCCACATCTCCTGTGTTGTATATACACCCAGTACCACTCCTGCACTGTGTTCCAGGCTCCCGTCACTCTGTGTAAACGACAAACCCTCCACATCTCCTGTGTTGTATATACACCCAGTACCACTCCTGCACCGTGTTCCAGGCTCCCGTCACTCTGTGTAAACAACAAACCCTCCACATCTCCTGTGTTGTATATACACCCAGTACCACTCCTGCACTGTGTTCCAGGCTCCAGTCATTCTGTGTAAACGACAAACCCTCCACAGCTCCTGTGTTGTATATACACCCAGTACCACTCCTGCACTGTGTTCCAGGCTCCCGTCACTCTGTGTAAACGACAAACCCTGCAATCTCCTGTGTTGTATATACACCCAGTACCACTCCTGCACTGTGTTCCAGGCTCCTGTCACTCTGTGTAAACGACAAACCCTCCACATCTCCTGTGTTGTATATACACCCAGTACCACTCCTGCACTGTGTTCCAGGCTCCCGTCACTCTGTGTAAACGACAAACCCTCCACATCTCCTGTGTTGTATATACACCCAGTACCACTCCTGCACTGTGTTCCAGTCTCCCGTCACTCTGTATAAACGACAAACCCTCCACATCTCCTGTGTTGTATATACACCCAGTACCACTCCTGCACTGTGTTCCAGGCTCCCGTCACTCTGTGTAAACGACAAACCCTCCACATCTCCTGTGTTGTATATACACCCAGTACCACTCCTGCACTGTGTTCCAGGCTCCTGTCACTCTGTGTAAACGACAAACCCTGCAATCTCCTGTGTTGTATATACACCCAGTACCACTCCTGCACCGTGTTCCAGTCTCCCGTCACTCTGTGTAAACGACAAACCCTGCAATCTCCTGTGTTGTATATACACCCAGTACCACTCCTGCACTGTGTTCCAGGCTCCTGTCACTCTGTGTAAACGACAAACCCCTCCACATCTCCTGTGTTGTATATACACCCAGTACCACTCCTGCACTGTGTTCCAGCCTCCTGTCACTCTGTGTAAACGACAAACCCTGCAATCTCCTGTGTTGTATATACACCCAGTACCACTCCTGCACCGTGTTCCAGTCTCCCGTCACTCTGTGTAAACGACAAACCCTGCAATCTCCTGTGTTGTATATACACCCAGTACCACTCCTGCACTGTGTTCCAGGCTCCCGTCACTCTGTGTAAACGACAAACCCTCCACATCTCCTGTGTTGTACATACACCCAGCACCACTCCTGCACTGTGTTCCAGGCTCCTGTCACTCTGTGTAAACGACAAACCCTCCACATCTCCTGTGTTGTACATACACCCAGTACCACTCCTGCACTGTGTTCCAGGCACCCGTCACTCTGTATAAACGACAAACCCTCCACATCTCCTTTGTTGTACATACACCCAGCACCACTCCTGCACTGTGTTCCAGGCTCCTGTCACTCTGTGTAAACGACAAACCCTCCACATCTCCTTTGTTGTATATACACCCAGTACCACTCCTGCACTGTGTTCCAGGCTCCTGTCACTCTGTGTAAACGACAAACCCTCCACATCTCCTTTGTTGTACATACACCCAGTACCACTCCTGCACTGTGTTCCAGGCACCCGTCACTCTGTATAAACGACAAACCCTCCACATCTCCTGTGTTGTACATACACCCAGTACCACTCCTGCACTGTGTTCCAGGCTCCCGTCACTCTGTGTAAACGACAAACCCTGCACATCTCCTGTGTTGTATATACACCCAGTACCACTCCTGCACTGTGTTCCAGGCTCCCGTCACTCTGTGTAAACGACAAACCCTGCACATCTCCTGTGTTGTATATACACCCAGTACCACTCCTGCACTGTGTTCCAGGCTCCTGTCACTCTGTGTAAACGACAAACCCTCCACATCTCCTTTGTTGTATATACACCCAGCACCACTCCTGCACTGTGTTCCAGGCTCCTGTCACTCTGTGTAAACGACAAACACTCCACATCTCCTTTGTTGTATATACACCCAGTACCACTCCTGCACTGTGTTCCAGGCACCCGTCACTCTGTATAAACGACAAACCCTCCACATCTCCTGTGTTGTACATACACCCAGTACCACTCCTGCACTGTGTTCCAGGCTCCCGTCA
This sequence comes from Hemitrygon akajei, assembly GCF_048418815.1. NCBI lineage: Eukaryota > Metazoa > Chordata > Chondrichthyes > Myliobatiformes > Dasyatidae > Hemitrygon > Hemitrygon akajei. The sequence continues at coordinate 9,712,600 of NC_133148.1, read as the reverse complement.
CTCTGTGTAAACGACAAACCCTGCACATCTCCTGTGTTGTATATACACCCAGTACCACTCCTGCACTGTGTTCCAGGCTCCCGTCACTCTGTGTAAACGACAAACCCTGCAATCTCCTGTGTTGTATATACACCCAGCACCACTCCTGCACTGTGTTCCAGGCTCCTGTCACTGTGTGTAAACGACAAACCCTCCACATCTCCTGTGTTGTATATACACCCAGTACCACTCCTGCACTGTGTTCCAGGCTCCCGTCACTCTGTGTAAACGACAAACCCTGCAATCTCCTGTGTTGTATATACACCCAGTACCACTCCTGCACTGTGTTCCAGGCTCCTGTCACTCTGTGTAAACGACAAACCCTCCACATCTCCTGTGTTGTATATACACCCAGTACCACTCCTGCACTGTGTTCCAGTCTCCCGTCACTCTGTATAAACGACAAACCCTGCAATCTCCTGTGTTGTATATACACCCAGTACCACTCCTGCACTGTGTTCCAGGCTCCTGTCACTCTGTGTAAACGACAAACCCTCCACATCTCCTGTGTTGTATATACACCCAGTACCACTCCTGCACTGTGTTCCAGTCTCCCGTCACTCTGTATAAACGACAAACCCTGCAATCTCCTGTGTTGTATATACACCCAGTACCACTCCTGCACTGTGTTCCAGTCTCCCGTCACTCTGTATAAACGACAAACCCTGCAATCTCCTGTGTTGTATTTACACCCAGTACCACTCCTGCACTGTGTTCCAGGCTCCCGTCACTCTGTATAAACGACAAACCCTGCAATCTCCTGTGTTGTATATACACCCAGTACCACTCCTGCACTGTGTTCCAGGCTCCCGTCACTCTGTATAAACGACAAACCCTGCAATCTCCTGTGTTGTATATACACCCAGTACCACTCCTGCACTGTGTTCCAGGCTCCCGTCACTCTGTGTAAACGACAAACCCTCCACATCTCCTGTGTTGTATATACACCCAGTACCACTCCTGCACTGTGTTCCAGGCTCCCGTCACTCTGTGTAAACAACAAACCCTCCACATCTCCCGTGTTGTATATACACCCAGTACCACTCCTGCACTGTGTTCCAGGCTCCTGTCACTCTGTGTAAACGACAAACCCTCCACATCTCCCGTGTTGTATATACACCCAGTACCACTCCTGCACTGTGTTTGAGGCTCCCGTCACTCTGTGTAAACGACAAACCCTCCACATCTCCTGTGTTGTATATACACCCAGTACCACTCCTGCACTGTGTTGCAGGCACCCGTCACTCTGTATAAACGACAAACCCTGCAATCTCCTGTGTTGTATATACACCCAGTACCACTCCTACACTGTGTTCCAGTCTCCCGTCACTCTGTGTAAACGACAAACCCTCCACATCTCCTGTGTTGTATATACACCCAGTACCACTCCTGCACTGTGATCCAGGCTCCCGTCACTCTGTGTAAACGACAAACCCTCCACATCTCCCGTGTTGTATATACACCCAGTACCACTCCTGCACTGTGTTCCAGGCTCCCGTCACTCTGTGTAAACGACAAACCTTCCACATCTCCTGTGTTGTATATACACCCAGTACCACTCCTGCACTGTGTTCCAGTCTCCCGTCACTGTGTGTAAACGACAAACCCTGCAATCTCCTGTGTTGTCTATACACCCAGTACCACTCCTGCACTGTGTTCCAGTCTCCCGTCACTCTGTGTAAACGACAAACCCTGCAATCTCCTGTGTTGTCTATACACCCAGCACCACTCCTGCACTGTGTTCCAGGCTCCCGTCACTGTGTGTAAACGACAAACCCTCCACATCTCCTTTGTTGTATATACACCCAGCACCACTCCTGCACTGTGTTCCAGTCTCCCGTCACTCTGTGTAAACGACAAACCCTGCAATCTCCTGTGTTGTCTATACTCCCAGCACCACTCCTGCACTGTGTTCCAGGCTCCCGTCACTCTGTGTAAACGACAAACCCTGCAATCTCCTGTGTTGTATATACACCCAGCACCACTCCTGCACTGTGTTCCAGTCTCCCGTCACTGTGTGTAAACGACAAACCCTCCACATCTCCCGTGTTGTATATACACCCAGTACCACTCCTGCACTGTGTTCCAGGCTCCCGTCACTCTGTGTAAACCACAAACCCTCCACATCTCCTGTGTTGTATATACACCCAGTACCACTCCTGCACTGTGTTCCAGGCTCCCGTCACTCTGTGTAAACGACAAACCCTCCACATCTCCTGTGTTGTATATACACCCAGTACCACTCCTGCACTGTGTTCCAGGCTCCCGTCACTCTGTGTAAACGACAAACCCTCCACATCTCCTGTGTTGTATATACACCCAGTACCACTCCTGCACCGTGTTCCAGGCTCCCGTCACTCTGTGTAAACAACAAACCCTCCACATCTCCTGTGTTGTATATACACCCAGTACCACTCCTGCACTGTGTTCCAGGCTCCAGTCATTCTGTGTAAACGACAAACCCTCCACAGCTCCTGTGTTGTATATACACCCAGTACCACTCCTGCACTGTGTTCCAGGCTCCCGTCACTCTGTGTAAACGACAAACCCTGCAATCTCCTGTGTTGTATATACACCCAGTACCACTCCTGCACTGTGTTCCAGGCTCCTGTCACTCTGTGTAAACGACAAACCCTCCACATCTCCTGTGTTGTATATACACCCAGTACCACTCCTGCACTGTGTTCCAGGCTCCCGTCACTCTGTGTAAACGACAAACCCTCCACATCTCCTGTGTTGTATATACACCCAGTACCACTCCTGCACTGTGTTCCAGTCTCCCGTCACTCTGTATAAACGACAAACCCTCCACATCTCCTGTGTTGTATATACACCCAGTACCACTCCTGCACTGTGTTCCAGGCTCCCGTCACTCTGTGTAAACGACAAACCCTCCACATCTCCTGTGTTGTATATACACCCAGTACCACTCCTGCACTGTGTTCCAGGCTCCTGTCACTCTGTGTAAACGACAAACCCTGCAATCTCCTGTGTTGTATATACACCCAGTACCACTCCTGCACCGTGTTCCAGTCTCCCGTCACTCTGTGTAAACGACAAACCCTGCAATCTCCTGTGTTGTATATACACCCAGTACCACTCCTGCACTGTGTTCCAGGCTCCTGTCACTCTGTGTAAACGACAAACCCCTCCACATCTCCTGTGTTGTATATACACCCAGTACCACTCCTGCACTGTGTTCCAGCCTCCTGTCACTCTGTGTAAACGACAAACCCTGCAATCTCCTGTGTTGTATATACACCCAGTACCACTCCTGCACCGTGTTCCAGTCTCCCGTCACTCTGTGTAAACGACAAACCCTGCAATCTCCTGTGTTGTATATACACCCAGTACCACTCCTGCACTGTGTTCCAGGCTCCCGTCACTCTGTGTAAACGACAAACCCTCCACATCTCCTGTGTTGTACATACACCCAGCACCACTCCTGCACTGTGTTCCAGGCTCCTGTCACTCTGTGTAAACGACAAACCCTCCACATCTCCTGTGTTGTACATACACCCAGTACCACTCCTGCACTGTGTTCCAGGCACCCGTCACTCTGTATAAACGACAAACCCTCCACATCTCCTTTGTTGTACATACACCCAGCACCACTCCTGCACTGTGTTCCAGGCTCCTGTCACTCTGTGTAAACGACAAACCCTCCACATCTCCTTTGTTGTATATACACCCAGTACCACTCCTGCACTGTGTTCCAGGCTCCTGTCACTCTGTGTAAACGACAAACCCTCCACATCTCCTTTGTTGTACATACACCCAGTACCACTCCTGCACTGTGTTCCAGGCACCCGTCACTCTGTATAAACGACAAACCCTCCACATCTCCTGTGTTGTACATACACCCAGTACCACTCCTGCACTGTGTTCCAGGCTCCCGTCACTCTGTGTAAACGACAAACCCTGCACATCTCCTGTGTTGTATATACACCCAGTACCACTCCTGCACTGTGTTCCAGGCTCCCGTCACTCTGTGTAAACGACAAACCCTGCACATCTCCTGTGTTGTATATACACCCAGTACCACTCCTGCACTGTGTTCCAGGCTCCTGTCACTCTGTGTAAACGACAAACCCTCCACATCTCCTTTGTTGTATATACACCCAGCACCACTCCTGCACTGTGTTCCAGGCTCCTGTCACTCTGTGTAAACGACAAACCCTCCACATCTCCTTTGTTGTATATACACCCAGTACCACTCCTGCACTGTGTTCCAGGCACCCGTCACTCTGTATAAACGACAAACCCTCCACATCTCCTGTGTTGTACATACACCCAGTACCACTCCTGCACTGTGTTCCAGGCTCCCGTCACTCTGTGTAAACGACAAACCCTGCACATCTCCTGTGTTGTATATACACCCAGTACCACTCCTGCACTGTGTTCCAGGCTCCCGTCACTCTGTGTAAACGACAAACCCTGCAATCTCCTGTGTTGTATATACACCCAGCACCACTCCTGCACTGTGTTCCAGGCTCCTGTCACTGTGTGTAAACGACAAACCCTCCACATCTCCTGTGTTGTATATACACCCAGTACCACTCCTGCACTGTGTTCCAGGCTCCCGTCACTCTGTGTAAACGACAAACCCTGCAATCTCCTGTGTTGTATATACACCCAGTACCACTCCTGCACTGTGTTCCAGGCTCCTGTCACTCTGTGTAAACGACAAACCCTCCACATCTCCTGTGTTGTATATACACCCAGTACCACTCCTGCACTGTGTTCCAGTCTCCCGTCACTCTGTATAAACGACAAACCCTGCAATCTCCTGTGTTGTATATACACCCAGTACCACTCCTGCACTGTGTTCCAGGCTCCTGTCACTCTGTGTAAACGACAAACCCTCCACATCTCCTGTGTTGTATATACACCCAGTACCACTCCTGCACTGTGTTCCAGTCTCCCGTCACTCTGTATAAACGACAAACCCTGCAATCTCCTGTGTTGTATATACACCCAGTACCACTCCTGCACTGTGTTCCAGTCTCCCGTCACTCTGTATAAACGACAAACCCTGCAATCTCCTGTGTTGTATTTACACCCAGTACCACTCCTGCACTGTGTTCCAGGCTCCCGTCACTCTGTGTAAACGACAAACCCTCCACATCTCCTGTGTTGTACATACACCCAGCACCACTCCTGCACTGTGTTCCAGGCTCCTGTCACTCTGTGTAAACGACAAACCCTCCACATCTCCTGTGTTGTACATACACCCAGTACCACTCCTGCACTGTGTTCCAGGCACCCGTCACTCTGTATAAACGACAAACCCTCCACATCTCCTTTGTTGTACATACACCCAGCACCACTCCTGCACTGTGTTCCAGGCTCCTGTCACTCTGTGTAAACGACAAACCCTCCACATCTCCTTTGTTGTATATACACCCAGTACCACTCCTGCACTGTGTTCCAGGCTCCTGTCACTCTGTGTAAACGACAAACCCTCCACATCTCCTTTGTTGTACATACACCCAGTACCACTCCTGCACTGTGTTCCAGGCACCCGTCACTCTGTATAAACGACAAACCCTCCACATCTCCTGTGTTGTACATACACCCAGTACCACTCCTGCACTGTGTTCCAGGCTCCCGTCACTCTGTGTAAACGACAAACCCTGCACATCTCCTGTGTTGTATATACACCCAGTACCACTCCTGCACTGTGTTCCAGGCTCCCGTCACTCTGTGTAAACGACAAACCCTGCACATCTCCTGTGTTGTATATACACCCAGTACCACTCCTGCACTGTGTTCCAGGCTCCTGTCACTCTGTGTAAACGACAAACCCTCCACATCTCCTTTGTTGTATATACACCCAGCACCACTCCTGCACTGTGTTCCAGGCTCCTGTCACTCTGTGTAAACGACAAACCCTCCACATCTCCTTTGTTGTATATACACCCAGTACCACTCCTGCACTGTGTTCCAGGCACCCGTCACTCTGTATAAACGACAAACCCTCCACATCTCCTGTGTTGTACATACACCCAGTACCACTCCTGCACTGTGTTCCAGGCTCCCGTCACTCTGTGTAAACGACAAACCCTGCACATCTCCTGTGTTGTATATACACCCAGTACCACTCCTGCACTGTGTTCCAGGCTCCCGTCACTCTGTGTAAACGACAAACCCTGCAATCTCCTGTGTTGTATATACACCCAGCACCACTCCTGCACTGTGTTCCAGGCTCCTGTCACTGTGTGTAAACGACAAACCCTCCACATCTCCTGTGTTGTATATACACCCAGTACCACTCCTGCACTGTGTTCCAGGCTCCCGTCACTCTGTGTAAACGACAAACCCTGCAATCTCCTGTGTTGTATATACACCCAGTACCACTCCTGCACTGTGTTCCAGGCTCCTGTCACTCTGTGTAAACGACAAACCCTCCACATCTCCTGTGTTGTATATACACCCAGTACCACTCCTGCACTGTGTTCCAGTCTCCCGTCACTCTGTATAAACGACAAACCCTGCAATCTCCTGTGTTGTATATACACCCAGTACCACTCCTGCACTGTGTTCCAGGCTCCTGTCACTCTGTGTAAACGACAAACCCTCCACATCTCCTGTGTTGTATATACACCCAGTACCACTCCTGCACTGTGTTCCAGTCTCCCGTCACTCTGTATAAACGACAAACCCTGCAATCTCCTGTGTTGTATATACACCCAGTACCACTCCTGCACTGTGTTCCAGTCTCCCGTCACTCTGTATAAACGACAAACCCTGCAATCTCCTGTGTTGTATTTACACCCAGTACCACTCCTGCACTGTGTTCCAGGCTCCCGTCACTCTGTATAAACGACAAACCCTGCAATCTCCTGTGTTGTATATACACCCAGTACCACTCCTGCACTGTGTTCCAGGCTCCCGTCACTCTGTATAAACGACAAACCCTGCAATCTCCTGTGTTGTATATACACCCAGTACCACTCCTGCACTGTGTTCCAGGCTCCCGTCATTCTGTGTAAACGACAAACCCTCCACATCTCCCGTGTTGTATATACACCCAGCACCACTCCTGCACTGTGTTCCAGGCTCCCGTCACTCTGTGTAAACAACAAACCCTCCACATCTCCTGTGTTGTATATACACCCAGTACCACTCCTGCACTGTGTTCCAGGCTCCCGTCATTCTGTGTAAACGACAAACCCTCCACATCTCCCGTGTTGTATATACACCCAGCACCACTCCTGCACTGTGTTCCAGGCTCCCGTCACTCTGTGTAAACAACAAACCCTCCACATCTCCTGTGTTGTATATACACCCAGTACCACTCCTGCACTGTGTTCCAGGCTCCCGTCACTCTGTGTAAACGACAAACCCTCCACATCTCCTGTGTTGTATATACACCCAGTACCACTCCTGCCCTGTTTTCCAGGCTCCTGTCACTCTGTGTAAACGACAAACCCTCCACATCTCCTGTGTTGTATATACACCCAGTACCACTCCTGCACTGTGTTCCAGGCTCCTGTCACTCTGTGTAAACGACAAACCCTCCACATCTCCTGTGTTGTATATACACCCAGTACCACTCCTGCACTGTGTTCCAGGCTCCCGTCACTGTGTGTAAACGACAAACCCTCCACATCTCCTTTGTTGTATATACACCCAGTACCACTCCTGCACTGTGTTCCAGGCTCCTGTCACTCTGTGTAAACGACAAACCCTCCACATCTCCTGTGTTGTGTATACACCCAGTACCACTCCTGCACTGTGTTCCAGGCTCCCGTCACTCTGTATAAACGACAAACCCTCCACATCTCCTGTGTTGTATATACACCCAGTACCACTCCTGCACCGTGTTCCAGGCTCCCGTCACTCTGTATAAACGACAAACCCTCCACATCTCCCGTGTTGTATATACACCCAGTACCACTCCTGCCCTGTTTTCCAGGCTCCTGTCACTCTGTGTAAACGACAAACCCTCCACATCTCCCGTGTTGTATATACACCCAGTACCACTCCTGCACTGTGTTCCAGGCTCCCGTCACTCTGTGTAAACGACAAACCCTCCACATCTCCTGTGTTGTATATACACCCAGTACCACTCCTGCACCGTGTTCCAGGCTCCCGTCACTCTGTGTAAACGACAAACCCTCCACATCTCCTGTGTTGTATATACACCCAGTACCACTCCTGCACTGTGTTCCAGTCTCCCGTCACTCTGTGTAAACGACAAACCCTCCACATCTCCTTTGTTGTATATACACCCAGTACCACTCCTGCACTGTGTTCCAGGCTCCCGTCACTCTGTGTAAACGACAAACCCTGCAATCTCCTGTGTTGTATATACACCCAGTACCACTCCTGCACTGTGTTCCAGTCTCCCGTCACTCTGTGTAAACGACAAACCCCTCCACATCTCCTGTGTTGTATATACACCCAGTACCACTCCTGCACTGTGTTCCAGGCTCCCGTCACTCTGTGTAAACGACAAACCCCTCCACATCTCCCGTGTTGTATATACACCCAGTACCACTCCTGCACTGTGTTCCAGGCTCCCGTCACTCTGTGTAAACGACAAACCCTCCACATCTCCAGTGTTGTCTATACACCCAGTACCACTCCTGCACTGTGTTCCAGGCTCCCGTCACTCTGTGTAAACGACAAACCCTCCACATCTCCTGTGTTGTATATACACCCAGTACCACTCCTGCACTGTGTTCCAGGCTCCCGTCACTCTGTGTAAACAACAAACCCTGCAATCTCCTGTGTTGTATATACACCCAGTACCACTCCTGCACTGTGTTCCAGGCTCCCGTCACTGTGTAAACGACAAACCCTCCACATCTCCTTTGTTGTATATACACCCAGTACCACTCCTGCACTGTGTTCCAGGCTCCCGTCACTGTGTGTAAACGACAAACCCTCTACATCTCCTGTGTTGTATATACACCCAGTACCACTCCTGCACTGTGTTCCAGTCTCCTGTCACTCTGTGTAAACGACAAACCCTCCACATCTCCCGTGTTGTATATACACCCAGTACCACTCGTGCACTGTGTTCCAGGCTCCCGTCACTCTGTGTAAACGACAAACCCTCCACATCTCTTGTGTTGTATATACACCCAGTACCACTCCTGCACTGTGTTCCAGGCTCCCGTCACTGTGTAAACGACAAACCCTCCACATCTCCTTTGTTGTATATACACCCAGTACCACTCCTGCACTGTGTTCCAGGCTCCCGTCACTCTGTGTAAACGACAAACCCTCCACATCTCCCGTGTTGTATATACACCCAGTACCACTCCTGCACTGTGTTTCAGGCTCCCGTCACTCTGTGTAAACGACAAACCCTCCACATCTCCTGTGTTGTATATACACCCAGTACCACTCCTGCACTGTGTTCCAGGCTCCCGTCACTCTGTGTAAACGACAAACCCTGCACATCTCCTGTGTTGTATATACACCCAGTACCACTCCTGCACTGTGTTCCAGGCTCCCGTCACTCTGTGTAAACGACAAACCCTGCAATCTCCTGTGTTGTATATACACCCAGTACCACTCCTGCACTGTGTTCCAGGCTCCTGTCACTCTGTGTAAACGACAAACCCTCCACATCTCCTGTGTTGTCTATACACCCAGTACCACTCCTGCACTGTGTTCCAGGCTCCTGTCACTCTGTGTCAACGACAAACCCTGCAATCTCCTGTGTTGTATATACACCCAGTACCACTCCTGCACTGTGTTCCAGGCTCCCGTCACTCTGTGTAAACGACAAACCCTCCACATCTCCCGTGTTGTATATACACCCAGTACCACTCGTGCACTGTGTTCCAGGCTCCCGTCACTCTGTGTAAACGACAAACCCTCCACATCTCCTGTGTTGTATATACACCCAGTACCACTCCTGCACTGTGTTCCAGGCTCCCGTCACTCTGTATAAACGACAAACCCTCCACATCTCCTGTGTTGTATATACACCCAGTACCACTCCTGCACTGTGTTCCAGGCTCCCGTCACTCTGTGTAATCGACAAACCCTGCAATCTCCTGTGTTGTATATACACCCAGTACCACTCCTGCACTGTGTTCCAGGCTCCCGTCACTCTGTATAAACGACAAACCCTGCAATCTCCTGTGTTGTATATACACCCAGTACCACTCCTGCACTGTGTTCCAGGCTCCCGTCACTCTGTGTAAACGACAAACCCTGCAATCTCCTGTGTTGTATACACACCCAGTACCACTCCTACATTGTGTTCCAGTCTCCCGTCACTCTGTGTAAACGACAAACCCTCCACATCTCCTGTGTTGTATATACACCCAGCACCACTCCTGCACTGTGTTCCAGGCTCCCGTCACTCTGTGTAAACGACAAACCCTCCACATCTCCCGTGTTGTATATACACCCAGTACCACTCCTGCACTGTGTTCCAGGCTCCCGTCACTCTGTGTAAACGACAAACCTTCCACATCTCCTGTGTTGTATATACACCCAGTACCACTCCTGCACTGTGTTCCAGTCTCCCGTCACTCTGTGTAAACGACAAACCCTGCAATCTCCTGTGTTGTATATACACCCAGTACCACTCCTGCACTGTGTTCCAGTCTCCCGTCACTCTGTGTAAACGACAAACCCTGCAATCTCCTGTGTTGTATACACACCCAGTACCACTCCTGCACTGTGTTCCAGGCTCCCGTCACTGTGTGTAAACGACAAACCCTCCACATCCCCTTTGTTGTATATACACCCAGCACCACTCCTGCACTGTGTTCCAGTCTCCCGTCACTCTGTGTAAACGACAAACCCTGCAATCTCCTGTGTTGTATATACACCCAGTACCACTCCTGCACTGTGTTCCAGTCTCCCGTCACTGTGTGTAAACGACAAACCCTCCACATCTCCCGTGTTGTATATACACCCAGTACCACTCCTGCACTGTGTTCCAGGCTCCCGTCACTCTGTGTAAACGACAAACCCTGCAATCTCCTGTGTTGTATATACACCCAGTACCACTCCTGCACTGTGTTCCAGGCTCCCGTCACTCTGTGTAAACGACAAACCCTCCACATCTCCTGTGTTGTATATACACCCAGTACCACTCCTGCACTGTGTTCCAGGCTCCCGTCACTCTGTGTAAACGACAAACCCTCCACATCTCCCGTGTTGTATATACACCCAGTACCACTCCTGCACTGTGTTCCAGTCTCCCGTCACTCTGTGTAAACGACAAACCCTGCAATCTCCTGTGTTGTATATACACCCAGTACCACTCCTGCACTGTGTTCCAGTCTCCCGTCACTCTGTGTAAACGACAAACCCTGCAATCTCCTGTGTTGTATATACACCCAGTACCACTCCTGCACTGTGTTCCAGGCTCCTGTCACTCTGTGTAAACGACAAACCCTCCACATCTCCTGTGTTGTATACACACCCAGTACCACTCCTGTACTGTGTTCCAGGCTCCCGTCACTCTGTGTAAACGACAAACCCTCCACATCTCCTGTGTTGTATATACACCCAGTACCACTCCTGCACTGTGTTCCAGTCTCCCGTCACTCTGTGTAAACGACAAACCCTCCACATCTCCTGTGTTGTATATACACCCAGCACCACTCCTGCACTGTGTTCCAGGCTCCCGTCACTCTGTGTAAACGACAAACCCCTCCACATCTCCTGTGTTGTATATACACCCAGTACCACTCCTGCACTGTGTTCCAGTCTCCCGTCACTCTGTGTAAACGACAAACCCTCCACATCTCCTGTGTTGTATATACACCCAGTACCACTCCTGCACTGTGTTCCAGGCTCCCGTCACTCTGTGTAAACAACAAACCCTCCACATCTCCTGTGTTGTATATACACCCAGCACCACTCCTGCACTGTGTTTGAGGCTCCCGTCACTGTGTGTAAACGACAAACCCTGCAATCTCCTGTGTTGTATATACACCCAGTACCACTCCTGCACTGTGTTCCAGGCTCCTGTCACTCTGTGTAAACGACAAAACCTCCACATCTCTTTTGTTGTATATACACCCAGTACCACTCCTGCACTGTGTTCCAGGCTCCTGTCACTCTGTGTAAACAACAAACCCTGCAATCTCCTGTGTTGTATATACACCCAGTACCACTCCTGCACTGTGTTCCAGTCTCCCGTCACTCTGTGTAAACGACAAACCCTCCACATCTCTTGTGTTGTATATACACCCAGTACCACTCCTGCACTGTGTTCCAGGCTCCCGTCACTCTGTGTAAACAACAAACCCTGCAATCTCCTGTGTTGTATATACTCCCAGTACCACTCCTGCACTGTGTTCCAGGCTCCTGTCACTCTGTGTAAACGACAAACCCTCCACATCTCCTGTGTTGTATATACACTCAGTACCACTCCTGCACTGTGTTCCAGTCTCCTGTCACTCTGTGTAAACGACAAACCCTGCAATCTCCTTTGTTGTATATACACCCAGTACCACTCCTGCACCGTGTTCCAGGCTCCCGTCACTCTGTGTAAACAACAAACCCTGCAATCTCCTGTGTTGTATATACACCCAGTACCACTCCTGCACCGTGTTCCAGGCTCCCGTCACTCTGTGTAAACAACAAACCCTGCAATCTCCTGTGTTGTATATACACCCAGTACCACTCCTGCACCGTGTTCCAGGCTCCCGTCACTCTGTGTAAACGACAAACCCTCCACATCTCCTGTGTTGTATATACACCCAGTACCACTCCTGCACCGTGTTCCAGGCTCCCGTCACTCTGTGTAAACAACAAACCCTGCAATCTCCTGTGTTGTACATACACCCAGTACCACTCCTGCACTGTGTTCCAGGCTCCCGTCACTCTGTGTAAACGACAAACCCTCCACATCTCCTGTGTTGTATATACACCCAGTACCACTCCTGCACCGTGTTCCAGGCTCCCGTCACTCTGTGTAAACGACAAACCCTCCACATCTCCTGTGTTGTATATACACCCAGTACCACTCCTGCACTGTGTTCCAGGCTCCCGTCACTCTGTGTAAACAACAAACCCTGCAATCTCCTGTGTTGTATATACACCCAGTACCACTCCTGCACTGTGTTCCAGGCTCCCGTCACTCTGTGTAAACAACAAACCCTGCAATCTCCTGTGTTGTATATACACCCAGTACCACTCCTGCACCGTGTTCCAGGCTCCCGTCACTCTGTGTAAACGACAAACCCTCCACATCTCCTGTGTTGTATATACACCCAGTACCACTCCTGCACCGTGTTCCAGGCTCCCGTCACTCTGTGTAAACGACAAACCCTCCACATCTCCTGTGTTGTATATACACCCAGTACCACTCCTGCACCGTGTTCCAGGCTCCCGTCACTCTGTGTAAACAACAAACCCTGCAATCTCCTGTGTTGTATATACACCCAGTACCACTCCTGCACTGTGTTCCAGGCTCCCGTCACTCTGTGTAAACAACAAACCCTCCACATCTCCTGTGTTGTATATACACCCAGTACCACTCCTGCACTGTGTTCCAGGCTCCTGTCACTCTGTGTAAACAACAAACCCTGCAATCTCCTGTGTTGTATATACACCCAGTACCACTCCTGCACTGTGTTCCAGGCTCCCGTCACTCTGTGTAAACGACAAACCCTGCAATCTCCTGTGTTGTATATTCACCCAGTACCACTCCTGCACTGTGTTCCAGGCTCCCGTCACTCTGTGTAAACAACAAACCCTCCACATCTCCTGTGTTGTATATACACCCAGTACCACTCCTGCACTGTGTTCCAGGCTCCCGTCACTCTGTGTAAACGACAAACCCTCCACATCTCCTGTGTTGTATATACACCCAGTACCACTCCTGCACAGTGTTCCAGGCTCCCGTCACTCTGTGTAAACGACAAACCCTCCACATCTCCTGTGTTGTATATTCACCCAGTACCACTCCTGCACTGTGTTCCAGGCTCCCGTCACTCTGTGTAAACGACAAACCCTGCAATCTCCTGTGTTGTATATTCACCCAGTACCACTGCTGCACTGTGTTCCAGGCTCCCGTCACTCTGTGTAAACAACAAACCCTGCAATCTCCTGTGTTGTATATACACCCAGTACCACTCCTGCACTGTGTTCCAGGCTCCCGTCACTCTGTGTAAACGACAAACCCTCCACATCTCCTGTGTTGTATATTCACCCAGTACCACTCCTGCACTGTGTTCCAGGCTCCCGTCACTCTGTGTAAACGACAAACCCTGCAATCTCCTGTGTTGTATATTCACCCAGTACCACTGCTGCACTGTGTTCCAGGCTCCCGTCACTCTGTGTAAACAACAAACCCTGCAATCTCCTGTGTTGTATATACACCCAGTACCACTCCTGCACTGTGTTCCAGGCTCCCGTCACTCTGTGTAAACGACAAACCCCTCCACATCTCCCGTGTTGTATATACACCCAGTACCACTGCTGCACTGTGTTCCAGGCTCCCGTCACTCTGTGTAAACAACAAACCCTCCACATCTCCTGTGTTGTATATACACCCAGTACCACTCCTGCACTGTGTTCCAGGCTCCCGTCACTCTGTGTAAACGACAAACCCTCCACATCTCCTGTGTTGTATATTCACCCAGTACCACTCCTGCACTGTGTTCCAGGCTCCCGTCACTCTGTGTAAACAACAAACCCTGCAATCTCCTGTGTTGTATATACACCCAGTACCACTCCTGCACTGTGTTCCAGGCTCCCGTCACTCTGTGTAAACCACAAACCCTCCACATCTCCTGTGTTGTATATACACCCAGTACCACTCCTGCACTGTGTTCCAGGCTCCCGTCACTCTGTGTAAACAACAAACCCTGCAATCTCCTGTGTTGTATATACACCCAGTACCACTCCTGCACTGTGTTCCAGGCTCCCGTCACTCTGTGTAAACGACAAACCCTCCACATCTCCTGTGTTGTATATTCACCCAGTACCACTCCTGCACTGTGTTCCAGGCTCCCGTCACTCTGTGTAAACGACAAACCCTGCAATCTCCTGTGTTGTATATTCACCCAGTACCACTCCTGCACTGTGTTCCAGGCTCCCGTCACTCTGTGTAAACAACAAACCCTGCAATCTCCTGTGTTGTATATACACCCAGTACCACTCCTGCACTGTGTTCCAGGCTCCCGTCACTGTGTGTAAACGACAAACCCTCCACATCTCCTGTGTTGTATATACACCCAGCACCACTCCTGCACTGTGTTCCAGTCTCCCGTCACTCTGTGTAAACGACAAACCCTCCACATCTCCTGTGTTGTATATTCACCCAGTACCACTCCTGCACTGTGTTCCAGTCTCCCGTCACTCTGTGTAAACGACAAACCCTGCAATCTCCTGTGTTGTATATTCACCCAGTACCACTCCTGCACTGTGTTCCAGGCTCCCGTCACTCTGTGTAAACAACAAACCCTGCAATCTCCTGTGTTGTATATACACCCAGTACCACTCCTGCACTGTGTTCCAGGCTCCCGTCACTCTGTGTAAACGACAAACCCTGCAATCTCCTGTGTTGTATATTCACCCAGTACCACTCCTGCACTGTGTTCCAGGCTCCCGTCACTCTGTGTAAACAACAAACCCTGCAATCTCCTGTGTTGTATATACACCCAGTACCACTCCTGCACTGTGTTCCAGGCTCCCGTCACTCTGTGTAAACGACAAACCCTCCACATCTCCCGTGTTGTATATACACCCAGTACCACTCCTGCACTGTGTTCCAGGCTCCCGTCACTCTGTGTAAACGACAAACCCTCCACATCTCCTGTGTTGTATATACACCCAGCACCACTCCTGCACTGTGTTCCAGGCTCCCGTCACTCTGTGTAAACGACAAACCCTGCAATCTCCCGTGTTGTATATACACCCAGTACCACTCCTGCACTGTGTTCCAGGCTCCCGTCATTCTGTATAAACGACAAACCCTCCACATCTCCTGTGTTGTATATACACCCAGTACCACTCCTGCACTGTGTTCCAGGCTCCCGTCACTCTGTGTAAACGACAAACCCTCCACATCTCCTGTGTTGTATATACACCCAGTACCACTCCTGCACTGTGTTCCAGGCTCCCGTCACTCTGTGTAAACAACAAACCCTCCACATCTCCTGTGTTGTATATACACCCAGCACCACTCCTGCACTGTGTTTGAGGCTCCCGTCACTGTGTGTAAACGACAAACCCTGCAATCTCCTGTGTTGTATATACACCCAGTACCACTCCTGCACTGTGTTCCAGGCTCCTGTCACTCTGTGTAAACGACAAAACCTCCACATCTCTTTTGTTGTATATACACCCAGTACCACTCCTGCACTGTGTTCCAGGCTCCTGTCACTCTGTGTAAACAACAAACCCTGCAATCTCCTGTGTTGTATATACACCCAGTACCACTCCTGCACTGTGTTCCAGGCTCCCGTCACTCTGTGTAAACAACAAACCCTGCAATCTCCTGTGTTGTATATACACCCAGTACCACTCCTACACTGTGTTCCAGGCTCCCGTCACTCTGTGTAAACGACAAACCCTCCACATCTCCTGTGTTGTATATACACCCAGCACCACTCCTGCACTGTGTTCCAGTCTCCCGTCACTCTGTGTAAACGACAAACCCTCCACATCTCCTGTGTTGTATATACACCCAGCACCACTCCTGCACTGTGTTCCAGTCTCCCGTCACTCTGTGTAAACGACAAACCCTCCACATCTCCTGTGTTGTATATACACCCAGCACCACTCCTGCACTGTGTTCCAGTCTCCCGTCACTCTGTGTAAACGACAAACCCTCCACATCTCCTGTGTTGTATATACACCCAGTACCACTCCTGCACTGTGTTCCAGGCTCCCATCACTCTGTGTAAACGACAAACCCTCCACATCTCCTGTGTTGTATATACACCCAGTACCACTCCTGCACTGTGTTCCAGTCTCCTGTCACTCTGTGTAAACGACAAACCCTCCACAACTCCTGTGTTGTATATACACCCAGTACCACTCCTGCACTGTGTTCCAGTCTCCCGTCTCTCTGTGTAAACGACAAACCCTCCACATCTCTTGTGTTGTATATACACCCAGTACCACTCCTGCACTGTGTTCCAGGCTCCCGTCACTCTGTGTAAACAACAAACCCTGCAATCTCCTGTGTTGTATATACACCCAGTACCACTCCTGCACTGTGTTCCAGGCTCCTGTCACTCTGTGTAAACGACAAACCCTCCACATCTCCTGTGTTGTATATACACTCAGTACCACTCCTGCTCTGTGTTCCAGTCTCCTGTCACTCTGTGTAAACGACAAACCCTGCAATCTCCTTTGTTGTATATACACCCAGTACCACTCCTGCACCGTGTTCCAGGCTCCCGTCACTCTGTGTAAACAACAAACCCTGCAATCTCCTGTGTTGTATATACACCCAGTACCACTCCTGCACTGTGTTCCAGGCTCCCGTCACTCTGTGTAAACGACAAACCCTGCAATCTCCTGTGTTGTATATTCACCCAGTACCACTCCTGCACTGTGTTCCAGGCTCCCGTCACTCTGTGTAAACAACAAACCCTCCACATCTCCTGTGTTGTATATACACCCAGTACCACTCCTGCACTGTGTTCCAGGCTCCCGTCACTCTGTGTAAACGACAAACCCTCCACATCTCCTGTGTTGTATATTCACCCAGTACCACTCCTGCACTGTGTTCCAGGCTCCCGTCACTCTGTGTAAACGACAAACCCTGCAATCTCCTGTGTTGTATATTCACCCAGTACCACTGCTGCACTGTGTTCCAGGCTCCCGTCACTCTGTGTAAACGACAAACCCCTCCACATCTCCCGTGTTGTATATACACCCAGTACCACTGCTGCACTGTGTTCCAGGCTCCCGTCACTCTGTGTAAACAACAAACCCTCCACATCTCCTGTGTTGTATATACACCCAGTACCACTCCTGCACTGTGTTCCAGGCTCCCGTCACTCTGTGTAAACGACAAACCCTGCAATCTCCTGTGTTGTATATTCACCCAGTACCACTCCTGCACTGTGTTCCAGGCTCCCGTCACTCTGTGTAAACAACAAACCCTGCAATCTCCTGTGTTGTATATACACCCAGTACCACTCCTGCACTGTGTTCCAGGCTCCCGTCACTCTGTGTAAACAACAAACCCTGCAATCTCCTGTGTTGTATATACACCCAGTACCACTCCTGCACTGTGTTCCAGGCTCCCGTCACTCTGTGTAAACAACAAGCCCTGCAATCTCCTGTGTTGTATATACACCCAGTACCACTCCTGCACTGTGTTCCAGGCTCCCGTCACTCTGTGTAAACAACAAACCCTGCAATCTCCTGTGTTGTATATACACCCAGTACCACTCCTGCACTGTGTTCCAGGCTCCCGTCACTCTGTGTAAACAACAAGCCCTGCAATCTCCTGTGTTGTATATACACCCAGTACCACTCCTGCACTGTGTTCCAGGCTCCCGTCACTCTGTGTAAACAACAAACCCTCCACATCTCCTTTGTTGTATATACACCCAGTACCACTGCTGCACTGTGTTCCAGGCTCCCGTCACTGTGTGTAAACGACAAACCCTCCACATCTCCTGTGTTGTATATACACCCAGTACCACTGCTGCACTGTGTTCCAGGCTCCCGTCACTGTGTGTAAACGACAAACCCTCCACATCTCCTGTGTTGTATATACACCCAGTACCACTCCTGCACTGTGTTCCAGTCTCCCGTCACTCTGTGTAAACGACAAACCCTCCACATCTCCTGTGTTGTATATTCACCCAGTACCACTCCTGCACTGTGTTCCAGTCTCCCGTCACTCTGTGTAAACGACAAACCCTCCACATCTCCTGTGTTGTATATACACCCAGTACCACTCCTGCACTGTGTTCCAGGCTCCCGTCACTGTGTGTAAACGACAAACCCTCCACATCTCCTGTGTTGTATATACACCCAGTACCACTCCTGCACTGTGTTCCAGTCTCCCGTCACTCTGTGTAAACGACAAACCCTGCAATCTCCTGTGTTGTATATTCACCCAGTACCACTCCTGCACTGTGTTCCAGGCTCCCGTCACTCTGTGTAAACAACAAACCCTGCAATCTCCTGTGTTGTATATACACCCAGTACCACTGCTGCACTGTGTTCCAGGCTCCCGTCACTCTGTGTAAACGACAAACCCTCCACATCTCCTGTGTTGTATATACACCCAGCACCACTCCTGCACTGTGTTCCAGGCTCCCGTCACTCTGTGTAAACGACAAACCCTGCAATCTCCTGTGTTGTATATTCACCCAGTACCACTCCTGCACTGTGTTCCAGTCTCCCGTCACTCTGTGTAAACGACAAACCCTCCACATCTCCTGTGTTGTATATACACCCAGTACCACTCCTGCACTGTGTTCCAGGCTCCCGTCACTCTGTGTAAACGACAAACCCTCCACATCTCCTGTGTTGTATATACACCCAGTACCACTCCTGCACTGTGTTCCAGGCTCCCGTCACTCTGTGTAAACGACAAACCCTCCACATCTCCTGTGTTGTATATACACCCAGTACCACTCCTGCACTGTGTTCCAGGCTCCCGTCACTCTGTGTAAACGACAAACCCTCCACATCTCCTTTGAAATTTCCCCCCCTCACCCTAAATGCATGCCCTCTGATATGAGACATTGAGAAAGGTACTGGCTCTCTATATATACGTCTCTCATAATTTTATAAACTTTGATCAGGTCTCTCCTTGGTGTCCACAGCTCCTGGGAAATAACCCAGATTTGTCCAACCTCTCGAAGAGCAGGGCTGGCTGAGGTTGCTGGGAATTGTTCCCAACGTGCAGGAGAGAAATATCCCAGAGGAAGAAGTTCAGAAAAGGCAACCGTGGCTGACAAGGGAAGTTAAACATCAAGGAAAGGGCATATATGGTAGCACAGGTGCATGAGAAGCTGGATGATCGGGAAACTTTTAAAATTTAACAAAAG